>NW_008350324.1:1309376-1404924 GCF_000622305.1 Nannospalax galili | reverse complement strand
CCCCTCTTCTCCCCTCCCTCCCTCCATTTCTCTAGCTTTCTTGCTTCCTTCCCTTTTCTTCCTCTCCTCTCTCCCTCCCTCTCCTGCCCTCCCCCACCTCTTGTATTTTTTTGAGACGATCTCACATAGCCCAAGCTGGCCTCAAACTCACTATAGAGCTGAGAATGGCCTTGAACTTCTGCTCCTCCTGCCTCCACCTCCTGAGTGCGCCTGGCTGTCCATTTTCTATTCTTTTTCCTTTAAGCACTTCATTGAAGTACAATTTACATAGCACTAAATTCACTCATTTAAATTATATCATTTGACACATCCTAAAAATGCACTTGAACTGGACATGCACTTGAGCGGTGGAACCCTTCTACCTATCCCTAAAGTTTCATGCCTTTTCCTTCCTCTTCCTTCCCTGCCAGTGACGGAAGCCCGTGGCCTCTCACATATTAAGCAACTGCTCTACAACTGAGCTAGCTCCAGACCGTCCTGTCCTGTTTTATTATTAAATGGATGCTTCTACCCAGCTTTACTGGGATCTGAGTCATGCGACACAGAACTTGTTTAAAGCGCGTGATTCAGTGTGTCAGCGCGTTCACACGTAGGGGCAACCCTCGACACAACCATGTCAGGGCTTTCTTGTCACTTCAAAATCACCCTGCGCAGCTTGCTCAGCACTGTGACAGGACAATGTTATCTACCAAGCTCCTGCTACAGAACTGTGCAATTGAATTTTTTGTAAAAATCACAGAAGTATCATGCCCTGAGAAGTCTGCATTTGGTTCTGGGCAACCATAGCTGTCCCACGCACTGTGGGTTGGACACGCCTGCCAGCCTTTAGCTACCACTCCTCCTCCCCCAACCCTGGCCTGTCCCACTCAGGCTGTGATAATTCTTGGTTGTTGACCTGATTGAACTGAGATCTGCCTGGAGGTTAGCGATTCTCCTGCCTCTAACTCCCAAGTGCTGACTCAGCCAGAACAATTCTATCACTTACAAAAAGAAATAAAGGTCTAGTAAGATTGTAGCTCTACCCAGGGACTCAGAGGACTGGAATCTCTCTGGGCTTCAGTTCCCACATTTATAAAATGGGATACATTAATACCTGACGTGGTGGGACTTAAAAGGGCAGGGCAGGAGTAGATGTCTGTCAAACCCTATCCACCTCTGGAACTGGAAACACCTGCTTCTTAGCCCCGAGCACCCATAGCTCCGACCCTGGCCATTTCTGCCTCCAACTGTACTCCACTGACTTCTAGGCATTTGAGTTGAGGTTCTGTCTCCGACCAGAAGCAACCGAGGGCTGCTGATCTTACATGTGATTTAGATTTGTGCTTCTGGAAGCCTTGCTCTGTGGCTCTGTCCCTAGGACAGCACCCCTTTTCTCTCCCTCACCCTCTTGTCCTTTTGCACAGTGGGTCTCTAATACACCAGCTCTCTGGCAAGCTGGCTCTCTCAGCTCAGCAGGCTTTAAAGCCCTAGCCTGGGCCAGATAGCCAGCACGATTTACTTAAATGTGTGCACATGCACATGCACACAGTCATGCACACAGGATGGGACTCAGCTTCAGGGCCTGGGCACACAGCCTCATTGGATGTCAGCAGAACCGGCCCTGATACCTGGTGATGGGACCTTGAGCTGTATTCTCTGTCTCTCCTGGCTTCAGTTTCCTTCTCTGTAAAATGTGGACAACTGTGTTCCCTTAGGCCCATGTTGCATTTTATATGAACTAATGTCTGGGGATACCAAAGCAGACGGCCTGCATGGTTTCATGGTAAGTGGTTTGCTTATTTGAGACAGAGTCTCACTATGTAGCCCAAGCTGGCCTCCAACTACCTCCACCCTCCTGCCTCTGCCTCCTAAATGTTGGGATTACCTGTGTGCCCCACCATGCCTGGCTTCATAAATTTACTGAGTATGTTCTTGGGAAAGTGTGGTCTTATGAAGTGCTTTCTGTGTATTCTTCCCATTTTACAGGGCTCAGAGATGTGAAGGGAGCCCCTATCCCCCTCCCCAAGTCACACAGCAAATGAGGTACAGAGTCCCATGCCTGACTTCCTGGGGCCACCTTAGACAAGGTCTGGGCCCCACTGGGGCCTCCCTGTCCTCATGACTAGACTGGAAATCCAGAAGTTCTCATCTCTGTCCACACCCAGGGTCTGGCCAGGAGGGGTGGTGACTGTTTCTGACTGGCAGGTAGCCTGTGTGCAGGCCCTGGGGGTGTGGCCGTACTGCAGCAGGGCCTGAAAATTTCTCTCCACCAAACTGGCAACACCTCCATGTTACACCCACTGGAGCCAGCCTCCAAGAATTCTGTAGAATTCATGGGAAAGACCCCTAGGGGAAGGGCGAGTTCCAGTTCTGCTAGAGTGTGAACATTTCCTTCGAAGTTCATGGTAGGAAACAACCTCTAAATTCACATGATAGGACTTGGATGTGGGGACCTTAGATGAGTGGTGAGGATGGCCCCCATGATGACATTAGTGGCTTTGTAAGGAGACAGGTGCATGCTACCACTCTTGGCTCACCATATGACACCTCTGCCATGTTGGGACACAGAACCAGGCCTTCACCAGATGCAGCACCATGCTTCTGAGTGTTTTTCAGCCTCCAGAACCATGAACTAACTAAATCTCTGTTCTTTAGAAATGACCCAAACTGTGGCATTCAGTTATAGCAGCAAAAACCCAATACATGTGTGGCTGTCCCTGCCTTTGTTACTGCTACCTGTTCCCATTCTTCACAGCTGATTCTAACATGTCACCTCCCCAGAGATGACCTCCAGGGTTGCTCATTGAAGTAGCTTCTTCCCTGAACTCTTCTCCTCCTAGTCCCCTTCCTTCCTCCCTCCCTCCTTCCTGTCTCCTCCTCCTCCTCCTCCTCCCCCTTCTCCTTCTCCTCCTCCTTCTCCTCCTTCTCCTCCTCTTCCTCCTCCTCCTTCTTCCTCCTCCTTCTCCTCCCCTTCTTCTTCCTCTTCCTCTTCCTCTTCTTCCTCTTCTTCCAGGCAGGGTCTCACTATGTAGCTCTGGCTCATCTGGACTCACTATGTAGACCAGGCTGACCTCATAGAGATCCCCCTGCCTCTGCCTCCCAAGTGCTTAAAGTTCTGCTCCACCATGCCCAGCTTGGCTGCTTCTTATTTGAGACAGTCTCTTGTGACCCAGGTTAGTCTCAGACTCACTATGTAGCCTAAGAATGACCTTGAACCTCTGATCCTACCACACCTATCTGTCAGGTGCTGGGAGTGCACCACCATACCTGGTTTATGTGGTGCTAGGAATGGAACCCAGGGCTTCATGCATCTCTAGGTAAGCACTCTACTTACTGAGCCACCTCTCAGCCCCTGTCCATTTCCTTCTGCACATTCTGTTGAGGCTTCTGTACTACTGCGGTTTGGCGGGTGGGGCCAGCCTCTGCATTTTCCATTCATCCGTACTTCTGCTGGGTCAGTGCCTAGCACACAGTAGGCATGCAGTGCATTTCCAGTGAAAGACTGAAAACCTTGTTTGCAGCAGTGAGGGAAGCCCAGGGAAGCTGCTCCTAGCAGCAAGAACACGCCACCAAGCTGGAGGGCCAGCGTAGCACTCTGACCTCATTGCTCCCGTCCCGAGGCTCAGCCAGAGGCCGCAGGGCTTCACAGAGGGAACTGCATGTACAAGTATTTTCACAGCTTCTCAGACTTCTGAAACAGCTGCCTTCCCAAGCAGACACGTCACCCAGAGTTTTCTCCCCTCCTCCGCAGGCAGCCAGAGTCCCCAGGAGCAGCCCCCTGTTTACAGCAATAGAGCAGGGCCCATGGTGACCAGCTGTGACATCATGGGAGTGTGAGGTCACAGATCCTTCCAGGGGAAGAATGGTGCCTAGCAGACACTGGACTGGAACCTCTCTGGCTGTGCCAGGGCTTTGACGTCTATGCCTATGTGTATATGTATATGTATATGTGTATATTAATACCAGGTGATGCCCCCCCCCTTTGTTCTTTTCCCATCCATGAAAAAAATCTAAATAAAAAAAAGTTTTAAAAGCCTCCAAGTGGAAAGATTTGTCACAGGAATTTCCTGTTGGCAGTTGTCCAGTGAGCCGGGATACCAGCAGTCATGTGGACAACACGGGCTGGTCCAGGACCACAGAACTTGCCCTGATCTGCCAGCCTAGGCTGAGGTTCCCCAGTGCCTAGGAGGCCTCGGGCTCCTCTTTGAGGTGCTGGGAAGGGGATTCTCCTGTACCCACTTGTCCTTCCTTAGCTTCCTCTCTCTCTCTCTCTCTCTCTCTCTCTCTCTCTCTCTCTCTCTCTCTCTCTCTCTCTCCCCACCCACCCCAGTTCTGGCTTGGTGGCCCTGCTTGTTTTGGATTTTTCCATTTCTTTCCCACCCTGAGCTCATGTTACTGAAACAAATGAACATTTCAAATTCAGGAGGACACACGGCCGAGGGCCTTAGTGTCCGCAAACTGCATCATCAGGCATCTGTGGTTCCTGGGTGGGACTCTATGAGTCCTTGCAGAACATCTGTCCCCACTCAGGAAACACACTGAGTCTGTGACCTAGGAGCCAAGGAGGTGGTCATGACTAGCCACTCTCTACCAGGGCCTGCAGACCTTCCTGCAATATGACCTTCCCTGTCACCAGGCCTCACCCCCATGCAGAGGGGAAGGGAGGATCTTACTGGGTATGGGGAAGGGACTGCCAGTCTTTGGGAACCCAAGGGCCCTTGTCCTTCCTGGAGCCTCCTTTGGCCAGTCTGTATTGCGCTCTGCACCAGCCTTCCTGTTTCATCTAAACCAGGGACAGTCAGAGCTGGACAGGCTGCTGTGCAGAGCTGTCCTGTGTGTGGTAGCATGCTCTTCAGCATCCCTGGCTCCTGTCCATTAGAGTCTAGTAGTAAAGTACCCCTGTCGTGGTAACCACAAACATCTCCAGATGTGACGGAAACCCTGGGGAATGCAGCCTCCTCTTTGCTGGTGGAAATGTCTTTGCTTTTCCTCACCTGCCCTCCCTGTAGGTCTCATTTTCTCTGTCTCTGAATCCCCATGGTTCCCCAGTGCTGTTGTGGCTGCTGGTGTCAGCAGCATGGTCCTAGGGCTTTCTGGGCACAGGGAGTATGTGCCTTGTATATGCCAAATGGGTTCCTAACACCATCTCAGGAGCAGCTGTGGGGTGGCCAGTGAAAGAGCATCTGAGCTCACTAAGGGCTTGGCTGCTGGCTGCCATTTTACACCCCTTCTTCTCAGTGTCTGATGCTTTTGTGCCTGTCCTCTGCCTGGACCTGCCTCACCCCTTTTCTCTACTGGGCATCCTCTTTATACAGGCTCTGGTCCAATCTGACTGGCTCTCCAAACACCTTTCTCAAGAGGTAAGGCGGGGTGGAGAGATGGTTCAGTGGGTAAAGGTACTTGCTGCCAGGACTAGAGACCTGAGTTCAATTCCCTGACCCAAGGTGGAAGGAGAGAACTGAATCAGCAAGTCGTTCTCTGACCTCTATGAGCACATGTGGCACATATGGTAGTGTGCATGTGAATGTGCGCATGTGCGCGCACACACACACATTAAATAAATAAATAACTGTAATAAGAAATCTTCCCTGGAACTGGAGGCCCTTGAGGAGGGGAATCCTTCCCTTGAGTCATCTCCCTCAACTCCTCCCCACAAGGGTCCTTCCCCCTGAGAGTCCTCCCCCTCTCCAGGCCTTTCTGAGGTTCCTGTCTGGCTCAGACATTCCATCTCTGAACCACGGAGGGGAATGGGCTCCCATGGTGGTTGGTAGGGCTCCATAGATGCTGGAAGTTTGGGTGTGGACAAGAGCAGTTACTACTTTGGGTGGGAAGCTGAAGTAGATGGAATAGAAGGAAGCCTAGGGACCCCCTGGCCAGTTCTGTGTTTTGCTTGCTGAACCCCATTTCCACCACCCCCAGCTCAGCCCAAGTAGATCACTCATCCTTTCTTACTGCCATATCACCCAGGCCTGGCCAAAACTGGCTCATGGACAGGAGGGGCCGCCACTGCTTCCCTGACCTGCATTGGTACAAGGCAGGTTTGGTGGTAAACTTGAGTACACAAGGCCATCAAAGCCCAGAAAGACAAGACAGAGGACTGAGGCCACTGTCACTGTTTGAGACCCTCTGGAAGACAGAGCTTGAAGTTCTGCCTGAGACTTCCTGCTTCTGGGGCCAGTAATTTATTTCAGTGAAGCAGTTTGAAGTTAGTTCTCTGTCCTTCTTTGTCACTAACAGATACGCCCTGTTCTGAGTGCCTCCTACCCAGCTCTTCCAAGTCCACCCTCCCTGCCAGTCCCTGGCCCTGCTGATCTCAGTCAAAAGGCTTGAGGCTTAAGGAGGGACCCCTGGGAGCCACTTGGCTTTGCAGGCTGTGTTTCCAGCTCTCAGTGTGTTGGGGTGACAATGCAGAAAGTGAGAACACATCAACAGGTCTCCAGGCAGGAAGAGGGCCTGAGAGCAAGTGGCTCTCACCTTAGAGAGTGTCCACTCTGCCCCATGCCTGATATAGACACTGGGTACCCCATTTCCAACACTACTCCTCTGACTCAGCCCCACCCCCCTCCACCCTGCCCTCAAGCTCATTAAAGTGAGGCATGCTGAAGAGGATTCTGGGAAGACAGGCCACATGTAATTGCACAGCACCTTCCTTGACTGGACTGAAGTCCAGAAGAGGGCAAGCACGTGGGCAAGTGTGCAAGCCCTTGTGCATGTTACGGTGCCTGGCAGGCCTCGAATTGCATCTCCATCCCAGCAGCGGGGCTCTGGCACCTTAAACTTAAGCTCAGATGTGCACGCTTCGCACACACATAGCCACTCTCTCTGTGAATCTGTTTGAAGGCCCCCCTTAGAGGAAGAGGGGTTCTGACATCCCAAATTGGGGCAAACGTGGGGTGTGGTAGATGCTACTAGGCAGTGAGGGTTGGTAAACTCCAAGATGGAATTCTTTATGCTATTCAAGGTGGCCTGCTTGCTGTCCAAGGGTAAACAACCCCAAGGGGCTGGAATTCTGGAAAGTCTACAAACAAGGCCACGACCAACAACCCCCATCCCCCAGAGTTCCTTCCCTCCCCTGACACTTCCCACCCGCATGCCCAGATGGTGCCAGAGATATAACCCCCCACTCCCTTGCAGGCTGCAAGCCATGGAATACATTTCAAGCTGTAAACTGTACTTTTGGATGCCATTGAGTGCTCCCGTGCCAATGACATCACTGTTTCCATGGCAACTAATATAATTAACAAGAGAGAAAGTGCAAGGAGAAGGGGAAGGGGAAGAGGGAAAACGTAAGTCCATCAGGTCCGTCCCCAAACAGAAGAAAATGACATGGGTGGGGGGCTGGGTGCAGAGAGACTCATAAAATGTCTTACTGCCACTTGTTAGGAAGGTCCCACATCACTCCTCTGGCAACTTCTGGATTAATGAGCTACTTGGCAAACTGTATCTCTTACAAAACCCAGAATGGGCTTTGTTGTCTTTACAATTTATGGAGTTGAACTAGAGGAGCCTGCTCCAGGAAGTCTCCGCCTCCCTCCTTGTTGCAGGGTCTGATGAGGCCAGGGCCTGAAGGGTCTTTCTCAGATCCCAGTTTGGGGTTTTCACACCCCACACAGAAACATAGCAACCATGAAGTGGAAATAAGAAAGCCAGTGCTTGTACCGCTGGTCACAGCAGTGACCCCTCATGCTTGGGCCAGCCACATGTGAGACATGTTAGTTAAGCTCAGTTCTAAGGACTGGTATGGTAGGGGTCATAAATGTCCCTGAAGACCCATGTTTTAAAGGGTTGGTTCCCAGAATGGTGTTATTAAGAAATGGTGCACACTTTAAGAGGTGGAGCTTGGTGGAAGGTCTTCAAGTGGGGATTGTGGGACTCTGCCTCTACTCTCCTCTTCTGCTTCCTGTGGTGAGAGGAAATGTTTGGTTCCACCTCATACTCTCATGCTGCCTTGCCACAGGCCCAATGCAATGGAGCCATGGTTAGGAACTTCAAAACAACTCCAAATCATTTCTCTTTATGAGGTGACTGACTCAGGTATTTTGTTATAGCTTTGGAAATCTGACTAACAGCCCTTCCTATTTTGTGCCCATTCAATAGAACACACTGACAATCAAAGAGGAGCTAGGACTTACCTGAGCTGACTGAAAAGAGCTTTAAGTCTCAGTTCTATTCAATAAGTTCCCCACTATTTTTCTCCTCCTCCTTATCTCCTCCCCTCCTCCTCTTCTTCCTCCTTTTCTTTCTCTTCTTCCTCTCTTCCTCCTGTTTTCCTCTTTGTCATTCTTTTTTCTTTTTCTGAATCAGGCTCTCACGTAGCCCAGGGCAACCTCAAACTCACTATATAGCTGAGGATGACCTTGAACTCCTAATCCTCCTGCCTCCACCTCCCGAGCTCTGGGATCACCAGCACGAGCATCACACCCAGTGTTGAACTATGTTTTCCGTTCACATCAGGCAGCATGCTTCTGAGCGCACACTCTGCACAGCCACTGCTTCATTTCCGCAGCGAACTTATTGCATAAGAGAAATTTAGTCTGAGATGCTAGAGTGGCCACACCAGTGTGTCATGGGACTTCAAAGACGTCTCCATGAGGAGGACGAGGTCAGAAAACTGTGTGCAAATCTAGACAGAGGGGCCAGGGTGCTGGGGCATACGTTCCCGCTGGAATTTCAAAAGGGAGAATGGCCCTCCTCTTGTCCTCTCCCTCCTCTCCTTCCCCTCCTCCTGTCCCTCCTCCCCTCTCTCCTCCCTCTTCTCTTCCCGTCCTGATGTCCAGAAGTCCTAACAGTGCTCTCTTCCCCTAACCCCTGCCCCCAACACTCCCCAGATCTGAGCTCTGGGGCTTATTTGCTTCATGTTTTCAAGATTATTTTCCTATTTGTTGTCTTGTTGAAATAGGGTCTCACTGTGTAGCTCAGGCTGGCCTCGAACTCATGATCCTTGTGGCTCAACGTCCTGCGTGCTGGGATTCTAGGCATGAGCCACCATGCCAACTAGACCTCTAAAAATCACTTTTAGGCAGAGATGGAGCCATTCACTGGGGTCTCCACTAGTGTTTCTTTTTCAGATAAAGAACATCACTCTGGCTTCTATATATACAGACTCTTTTAAAACCAAGCTTATTAACCCCTCTGTGCTCAGCGCCTGACACCTAGGCCTTTTCCTCTTTGAGCTCTGGGCAAAAAGTTCCCCACCACTCAAGGATGTGGGGATGGCCAAATAAGACCTGCCTGTGGGAGACCAGACAGCGCTGGCTTAGGGCAAGCTCTTGTAATGTTCATTATTACTTATCCAGCACCCACCAGGATCTATGCCAGACACTTAAACAGCAAACCATGCATCTATCCTCCAAGTCAGATCTTATCCCCTTCCTTTCCCAGGTGAGGAAACTGAGGCACAGGGAGGTGAAGGTATCTGTCCAAGGCCACACAGGAGTGCTGATGGAGGGACTGCATTTGCAAGGCCTATAGCTTCAGCTCAATCTAGCAACTATTTATTCATTTATTTAAGAGTGGCATGTGTGTGTGTGTGCGTGTTGTACACATATCTGTGTGCTGGTACATGTGCCCGTGTACATGCAGTGTCCTGCACGCTCTCCACCTTATTCCCTTGAGGCAGCTTCTCTCACTAAACCTGGAGCTAAGCTGGCAGCCAACAAGTCTCAGTGATCCTCCTGTCTCCCCACGCCCCCACTAATGGGGTTACAGATCATACCTGGCTTTGTTATGTGGGTGCTGGGGATTTGAACTCAGGCCCTCATATTTTTACAGGAAGTGTTCTTACCCATTGAGCCATCTCCCCCACCCAATTCAGCAACTCTTTATAAAGCACTTACTCTGTGCTGAGCAAGAGATTTCATCCCTGATCTTCAGTGCCCCACCCTAGGAGCATCAAGAGCCAAATGCAGGACGTAAGCACCTCCCCCCAACATCTAAGTCTGTGGGTGCCAGCATGCAAGACTTCAAATGTGCTGTAGCCTCTCCTTGCATAACAGAAGGGTGACCCACTCGTTCCTGTTTGTCCATGACATTTTAACACTGAAAGTCTCAAGTTCCACCTCTCAGGGCTGAGCAAACCAGGACAATGACTGTCCCCAAAGGCTGCAACATGATTCATTAGGCATGGTTCTGATGCACATACAGCCCTTGATCTGTGTTAGGTCATCTGCCCTCCCACCTAGCAGGAGGCCCTAGGAAGATGCCCATTTGTCAGATGAGGAGCTGGGCTCTGAAAAAGATCAATGACTTAGTCAAGGTCAAAGAGGGAACAAAAAGGGACTGGGGCCAGCTGTGTGCTGAGGAGGAAAGCCATCCTTTCTGAATGCCCACCGTGCTTTCCTATGGTCTAGCCACAGCTACTGGGCACAGACAGGATTTGAACTGGGATTTATGTTCCTTTAGCTTCTGGCCATTTGACCACAAGCATTAACTGCTCCGTTGTTCTGTGGTAAGTCTGCAACCCCAGGTTCTGCATTCTCTGTAGCCATGGAACAGCGGGTTGAACACTTTAATAAGTCCTCTGCATGCCCACTGCAAAGCCTGCTGTTTGGAGCATTGGGAACGTGGTGCACACACATTGTGATTGTAATATTTATGCGGAGACTCAAGCCTGGGTCCTGTTTACCCAGGCTGGTGTAGGCTGTTCCAGTAGCTTCAGACAGAGACTACAGGTACCACCTTGCCCCCAGCAGTCCCTCCCCTGGCTCAGCTGAACTTCCAATATTTGACCTTAATGGATTCTAAGATGGTGCTTGGCGGTCTCCTGCAGGCTCCCTACAAAGGCATGCTTGCCAGATCCAGCACGACCCTGGCCAGCAGCTGGGATTGTTTTAATAGCAGTCCTGCCCACATTCCAAATTTGAAACCCAGAGGCTGGTAAGCTCCTGATGGACTGGCTGAACATCCTAGTCCCTGCCCTCCATTGGAAAGCATTCTGTGCACTTACAAGTCCCAAAGGAATTGTGAGAATCTCTCTTGGCAGCAGTAAGTTCGACTAGTTGTCCAGCCCAGACTTGGCTTATTTAAGGCAAATTATTTGTGTGTGGGTGCTGTGTTCCTTGATCTCATCTCTGCCTGCCTGCCTCCTCCCCACATAGTCTAGGGAGACTCTTCTGTGAAGCATCAGCTTAGCTCCATAAACATTCATAGGAACCCATGAGAAACCCCTTCTTTAATGGTCCTTTCTTTACATCTCCTCTACTTTACTGCCTCTCCCGGGCCCCTGGGTTAGGTCCCTGGGACCTGGGAGACCTGGCTAACAGGTTCCCAGTGTGTGTCATCTGGGCAGCTGAACAGGAGAAGAGGGAAAGTTCTTTGGGGAGGGGGGCGGCCAGATGGTCCTGCAGGAGAAACATTGGCTAGAGACAGGGCTGTCTATTAAATGGAGGGGACCTCCCTGACTATCTGGACAGGACTGTTTCTCCCAGGGCTGCTTTGTGAAATTGACTGTCCTGCCACTCACTGCTCTACCAGGACACGGGATGTGACATGTCCTCCTTGGTAGAATTCGGGGATTAAATGATGATACATGGACGAAGAGCAGACACCATGCCTGGCACGTTATGACTTGTTGTTTTGGCTAATAACTCAGGCTCTGATCTGTGGCAGAATGGGTGTTCTCCTGACAGCACCTCACCCCAGACATTTACAAAGCCCCAAGTACCTGCTATGTTCCAGATGTAGGGGCTGATGTTCAGCTGTGGCCACCTTGTTGCCAGACCCCTGACCTAGGTGACTTTGCTTGACCCTCCAGTATTGCCGTCATGTTACAGATTCAGAAACTGGTGCAACGGTATCCACTGTCTTCCAAGGCAGAGCTGGGCTTGGAAGCTGGCTGTGGTCTGAGAGCACTGGCTGTTGGCTCTGCTTTGTGACACAAAGCCTTTCATGGACAAGACAGATTGTGCCTTTAAGAGGCTTATGGGGCCTGGGAATGTAGTTCAGTTGGCTAGAGTGCTTGCCTAGCATGCATAAACCATGGGTTCCATCCCAGCACTGCATAAAACCAGGTATGGTGATGCATGCCTGTAATCCCAGCACTTGGGAGGTAGAGGCAGGGAGATTAAAAGTCCCAGGTCAGCCTAAAGCTACATGAGACATATTTCAAAGAAGGAGGAAAAGGAGGAAGAAGAGGAAGAGAAAGAAGGAGGAGGAGGGGGAGGAAGAGGAGGACGAGGAAGAGGAGGAAGACAAAGGAGAGGAAGAGGAGGAGGGGAGGAAGAGGAAATGGGGGAGGAAAAGGAGGGGAGGAAGAGGAGGAGGCGAAGAGGAAGAAGAAGGGGAGGTAAAAGAGAAGTTGCTTATGGGAGCTGGGAGTGTGGCTCAGTGATGGAGCACTCACCTAGCATGCATCAAGTCCTCACTTCTGTCCCAGGATGAGGGAAGGAAAAACTTACAGTGGGGCAGGTGAGCAAGCACATGAGAAAAGACACACAGGTCAAGAGCATGTGAGTATCCACGTGACTGACGTGCTCAGGGGAGGCTGAGCTCACTTCCACAGGAAGTGTGAGACCCAGGAAGCCCTTCTGAGTAGACTTAGGGCTCTGAAAGAGTGAGCAGACAGGGTATCTACGGAGAGAACTGGGTGAATGTACCCAGTTGAACTCAGGGACAAGGACTGAGAGAGACACAGCTTTGAGAGTGGCCTGGTGGCCCAGCCCTCACTAAATAGTCACCCAAGCTTAGGCTTTGGTCTGAAGGGAGTGGGAAACTCTCATCATGTTTTCAGGAAGAGAGTCAGCAGAGTCTTGGGGAAGCTTCCTAGCCGTACCTGACCATGGTAATTAGGACAGCTGCAACTCCTGCTAGCTGTGTTCTCTACCAGCTGGGCCCCAGATAAGCCCTTTTTGTGCCTTTTAAATCATTTATTTACTTATTATTTTATACGTGTATCAGTGTTTTTTGCCTGCAGGTATGTAAGTGCACCATGTGTGGGCAATGCTGGAGGAGGCCGGAGGAGGGCATCAGATCCTCTGGAACTGGAGTTACAAACAGTTGTTAACTTCCACGTGGGTTCTGGGAACTGAACCCGGGTCCTCTGCAAGAGCAGCCAGTGCTCTTAACCACTGAGCCATCTCTCCAGCCCCTCTTCACACCTCTTGCAGTTCTTTCTTAAATGCACAGAACTTTGTGCATTCTATACTGGGCAAGCAGTCTATCCCTGAGCTACACCCCCAAGGTCTTTTTTAAAAAAATTATTATTTTTATTTTATGTGTATGAGTGTATTGCCTGCATGTAGGTAAGTGCACCCGTGTCATGCAATGCCCATGGAGGACAGAAGAGGCCGTCAGATCCCCTGAAACTAGAGTTACGGACATTTGTTAGCTGCCATGTGGGTGCTGGGGTTTGAACTCGGGTCTTCTGCAAGAACAACCAGTGTTCTTAACCACTGAGCCATCTCTCCAGACCTGCCCAAGGTCTTTTTTTATTTTTATTTTTTTTTACATTTATTTGTTTATTTGTGTGCCTGTGTCTGTGTGTGTGTGTGCAGGCATGCAAGTCATGTAGAAACCAGAAGACAACACACAGGTGTTGGTTCTCTTCTTCCACCATGTGGGGCCCAGGGATCCAACCTAGGGTGGCAGGCTTGGTGGCAGGTGCCTTAATATGCTGAGCCCACTCATGGGCCTGTGAAGCCTTATTTTATTATCCATATGACACTGTTGGGAGGTTTTTAAACCCTCCTGCTGTGGGTATCCATCCATTCATTTCAGTTATTGGGTGACTGTAGATAGACATAAATTCAAGGGATGGTCCAGAGAATGAAGTGTTGTGGACTGAACAGTGATCCCCCTCCCCTCTTCAAAAAAATCACACCCAGTCAGGACCTCAGAAAGCAACTTAGCTGTCCATAAATCTAGTGACTAGAGCTCCTAAAAGAAAGGCTAAGTGGACTGGGGCTAGGGCTCAGTGGGTACAGTACTTACATGGGGCCACATCCTTGTCAGCCCAGCATTTGGGAGGTGGAGGCTGAAGAATCAGAAGTTCAAGATGATCTCTGCAGTGAGTTAGAGGCCAGCCTGAGCTACTGGCTCAAAAATAGTGAAATTACAGGCTGGGAGGTGACTCAGGCAGCAAAGTGTCTGCCGTATAGACATGAAGACCTCAGTTCAGAGTCCCAGGACCCACGTTAAGGCCTGGCATGGTCGCGCATGTCTGTAACTCTAGGCCTGTGCAGGTGTGTGGGTAGGGAAAGGTGAATCCTTGGCACTTCCTGGCTAGCCAGTTAGCCAATCAGTGACTTTCAGGCTCAGTGGGAGATCAGGTCTCAAAGGATAAGGCAGAAAGGGACCAAAGAGAACATCTTAGAGTTCTGTCACACACATGCACACACATACTCACACATGTACACGTGCACATGTTTATATGCACCCACAAACACAAATAAATATATACACTACACATGGGCACAGCATACATATAAAATAGAAATTAAAAATAAAATAAAGTAATGAAATCCCATCCCTCTGCAGTCAGTGCTCACCCCCACATCTTCATAACTTTCACAGCAAAACATCCCAAAGGGTGGCTTGAGAGGCCAGACAGCGTACAAGTCATTAAAACAATCCTCATTTCTCCCAGTTTACAGTACAAATAGTGGATATTTCTCAGCTAGGCTGATTTTCTTTTTAATCAAGAGGAAATTAAAGAGCAGGGAAAGATGTACATTTCTTGGGGTTTGGGGAGAGCAGGCATCTTATTTCTTGTCTGTCTAAAATCACCGGGCAGCAGGCGCACACATTCTGATGGGGGTCAGTGGCTCTGGGGACTGAGGCCCAGTCCTACGAGGAGAAGGCAGCAAGGGGCTGAGCTTTCAGATTTACTGTCTCAGTGCCTCTCTGACTCCCATGGAGTAGCCTCTGGAGAGAGCCTTGGCTGCAGATGGAGTGGGAATAACACACAGAATCACAGTATCCACAACTAAATATAACTCACATCTGAACGCCTTTCACCGAGCCCAGAGCGCTTTCCAAATATATTATCTTATTAAATCCACACAGAAACAGAGGGCAGGAGAGTCCTCTCTCCACTCTTATGAAATGATGGAAATCCAGAACCTGGGTCATTCATTGCACCTGCTCCTCCCCCTCCTTCCCCCCGGGCTCCCTGGAAGACCCAGATCCATAGAGGTGGCTTGGGGTAAGCAGCAGGGCATGGGACTGTGTTAGTAGGCCAATGTTCCCTGCTGTCACAAATGGACCCTCACGTGCCTATGACTCAGTACCACAGACTTTAGTAAATCCAAAATGGGCACCCCTGCCTGCTAGGCAGTCTTTACAGCCTCAGCCCCATCCAGCTTAGGACTCTGCCCACCTCTCAGTCTCCACCTCCTTTATATTTAGTGGGCAGATGGGCAGGGTTTTATGGGCCAGGCCTGGGGATGCGCATTCATGGGGTACAGCTGAGTCACATGGCCACATCTGCCTGCAAAGTGGGGGACTGGGAAATGTAGTCCAGCTCTCTGTAGCTGTGAAGGAGTCCAGGGAAGCCCTAGGCAGGCTAGTTCATGAGGGCTGCTCTTACCTCCAAGTAGGGAAGTTCTGATTTTATACATTTTACACATACTACATATTGCATTCTGGGTAAGATTTAGGCTGAAAGATGGGCTCTTCTCCTAAGGGGGAAAATATAGAGCTATATCTGTAACTATATATCAAATGTTTTTGTATATATTTCATTGAATTTTTGTGCATTTCATGCAACACATCTTAATCATAATTTACCCCCTCCCCTACCTGCAGCCCCTATAACCCATCAGATTTCCTGCAGTCTGTCATATATGTTAAGGCCTATTGAGTCAAGTTTGTGTCCCCTGATGTCCCTCAGTATGAGTTCATCCACTGGAGTCTATTTAGCCTATCTAGCATCACTCCTTAAAGAAGATCAATTCTCTCTCATCCAGCAGTGATCAGCTGCCAATAGTTCTCAACTATGGTTGAGGCCTCCTGCTCATTTCCCCACTTCTATGCTGGGTTTTCGTCTGATTGAGTTTTTGGGTCTTGTGCATACTGTCACCATTGTTGTACGTTCATATGAGCAAGTTCCCAAAAGCCTGAAAATCTCTGTTTTCTTGTGATCATGTACTGTCCCTGACTCTTACAATCTTTCCACCCCTTCTTCTGCAATGGTCCCTGAGCCCTGGGTGGGTGAGGTTTAATATAGGAGTCCTGTAAAGGGATACATACTCTGAAGTCTCTTATTCTCTACACTTTGGCCACTTGTGGGCTTCTCTGTTATTACCCTTTGTTGCATTAGGAAGCTTTGCTGGTGAGAGTTGAAAGATGCATTGATACTCTCTCTACCCTGTGTTCTGCTATGTTCCATGAACCTTAGGTATAAAGGTTCCATTGTAGATGTGCCACTTAAGGCTAGATATCTCACAGACACTTATTTCTGTCTGTGACCAGTTGTGGAACTCTGTAATGATCTTTGTCTATTACAAAAAGAAGCTTCTTTACTGAGTGGTGACTGGTGTACTTGTCTGTAAATCTAAGGATACATATTTAGCATACAGTAAGAAATTACGTTTGTCTAGGGATGTGACAGACATAGGGTTTTCTCTAGACTCTATGACCTCTCTAGCCATGTGTATTTGGCTATGTTTACAGTACTGCATATGAGTTCCCTTCCATTGAGCATGCTTTAAGTCCAATTAGAGAGCTGTTGATTACCTCCAAGATGAAAGTGCCTCTGCTGCACTGATATGGTTTTCTGTGCCAGTCACGGTGGTGGTTATTAGTCTTTAAAGCTGGGGATGGACTATTGTTTGATTTTCTCTCTTAGCAGCTTGCATAGTATCCTCCAGAACTATGAGAGCTAGCCTTTAGGGAGGAGGCTTCCAGGTCAATTCCAGCTCGATTGCTCCAAGTCCTGTGTCCAAAGTCTGTCCTGTCTTCAGCAACAAGGTCTTACCTTCAAGTTCTTTTTAACTTTCTTTTTTTAAAGTTAATTTTAGTGTGTCTATGTGTGTGTGTGTGTATGTATGTACACATGTGCATGCATGTGTACTCAAGCATACCACAGCATCCATGTGGAGGCCAGAGGACAACTTATGGGAGTTGATTCTCTCCTACTATGTAAGTCCCAGGGCTCGAACTCAGGACCTCAGGCTTGGTGGCAGGTGTCTTTACCCACTGAGCCATCTCACTGACCCTGAGTCAGGCTTCTTAATTAGTGATCGCTAGACAAAGATGATTATTTGATGCTAGGAGAGGCCATGAAGCCCACAGATTGATGGGCAATTCTGAGGTCAACATGAGGTCCTCTATATTTGTTGCCTGTGTCTAGGTCCAGTTTTGTCAGTTACCTCTGAATTTATGACCAGATTGCTGAAGAATAGAGAGGTAGCAGATGACCATGGAGGGTAACAGGGGAGAGAAAAAAAAGAAAGAAGAGAAAAAAGAACAAAAAGGAAAGGAAAACACCAGGCAAGGCCCTGGAGGAGCAGTTACCGTACACACGCTTACACGCTTACCTAGGGAAGGTGAGGCCACACTCAGGCTCTGATCCAGCAGTTTCACTCTGATTTACACCCTGGAGAAACATTTACCCATGTGTACCACAGACACGCAGGACAATGTGTCCCCTTAGGATGGAACCTTTGCCACCCCCCCACCCCCCAAAGCTCCATGAAAGCGTAATTCTCAAAGCAACCGCATGAGGACGTGGAAACTTCAGGAGGCAATTCTTTACCTGAGTGTTCAATTTGTAATTGTTCTTGTGTGTATGCATGCTGTGTATGTGTGGGCGTTCATGTGTGTGGTACACATTTGTGCATGTGCACATGTGTTTACAAATGCATATGCAGGCCAGAGCCCACCCTCGATAGCCATTCCTCAAACACTATCCATCTTTTTTTTTTTTTTTTTAAGACAAGGTCTCTCACTGGCCTGGAGCTCACCAAATAGTCTATCTGGTCAGCGAGCCCCAGGCATCCTCCTGTCTCCACTTTCCCAGAGCCAGGGCTACAAGCACACACTACTACACCTGGACTTTTTCACAGGGTTCTGGGTATTGAACTCAGCTCCTTGTGATTGCAATCAAGGCACTTTATGACTGAGCCATTGCCTCAGCCCAGCCATTTCTAATTGTTCTTAGGCCAAAATGAATGTCTCATGCTCCTTTCTGGACAGAAGTCACCCTTCTCAGTTAAAGAAGCTTGAGAGATGACTCGGTGGCTAAGAGTACTGACTGCTCTTACAGAGGACCTGAGTTCGATTCTCAGCTCCCACATGGTGGCTAACAATTGTCCATAGCTCCAGCTCCAGGGGATCTGACACCCTCTTCTGAGCACTGCATGACGGGGGTACACTTACATACATGCAGGCAATACACTCATACACATACAAATTTTTAAATTAGAAAAATACAGAGAGGTATGCTTCTGTCTGCCCATGTGGCTCAGGCAGGACAAAAGGATGAACTCTGGATTCACAAGATGTCAAGTTCAAACCCTGGTTCTGCTTCTAAGCTGGGCATCCCTGGGCCAACTGCTTAGTCACTGGGTCTTTGTTTCCTAGTGTCCATAACAGAGATAAAGTCTTCTTCACAGGACAAAGTATAGAAATGTGCTTAACCTTCCTTATAGGAAAATACAGAAAATGTGCTTAGTACAGAAACTGGCACATGGTAGATGCTCAGTAAATTATGGCCATAATATGCCCAAGCACACAGGCAGTCACACAGCATAAGCGGGGAGGACTCTGTTCACCCCTTCCTGTCCCTCACGCACTTCTTAGCTAAGGCCACGCAGCTATTTCCCTCTGGAAGGAGCCTGTAGATGTGCAGACACCAGCACCACGTGACCATCCCAAATGCGAGCTGATGGAGAGGCAGGGTGGCATCTATGGGAGGTCACAGGGGACACTGGTCTCCTGTTCCAGCTGTGTCTACCTGCCTGGGGCTCCAGCACAATCCTAGGGCTCCCCACAGCCTCGGTGCCTGCCTGCCTGCCTACCTCGCCAGTGGCCACATCTTGTCTTCCTGGCAACCCTGGGCCTTTTGTAGTCCAACCCAGATCTCTGCCTAAGGTCTGCTCTCACCCAGGATCCTAACCCAATGTGAAAATGGCTGAGAAACTCTGACACAAGCCACCAGTGGAACTCTGTAAGACTTCATGGGGACTCAGGTATTTTTAAGGTTGGGGTTGCTATGTTCACAGATGTGGGGGAGATACCCCCAAATCTGTCTTACTATCCTGATCACCAAACCCACTCTCCAACCATATCCTCAACTTCCTGCTACTCAACAAATGAGCCTGTCTGTTAAAACTTTAGTCCAACCAAGCCATTTAAATATTCCAAGTACAGATTTTCCAGAGGAATTTCTAGGGAAGATTCTCATGATTCCATGAAATCTGTATCCTGTAGTTTTTGAACCTATTTAGTTAATTATAGTTAAAGAGATACTTATATGGCAGGACTTATCAGAACCTTTAATACATAAATGGAGGGGTTAGCAAGATGGCTAAGTGGGTAGAGGTGCTTGCTGCCAAGCCTGATGAGCTGAGTTTGATCCCTAGAGAAAACAGACTTCTGCAAGGGGAGAAAACAGACTTCTGCAGGGGAGAAAACAGACTTCTGCAAGTTGCACTCCAGCCTCCACATGTGAGCAGTAGTATGCCCTGCCCCGATAAATAAATAAATAAATAAATAAATAAATAAATAAATAAACCACAAATGGAATTATGAAAACCAGCAGAGAGCTAGAAATGCAACATTTTCCAAACTTCCCACAGTTTCTTGTGAAACCAGAACTTCCCAGAGCTAATTTTGGGGAAATCCCCCTGCAGTTGGAATTTCAGTTTGCCGGTATGGGAAACAACATTTGTCCACCAAGCCCTCCTATAAAATATATTTGCAGACTCCTGGTCTCTGCTTGCCTCATCCCACCCAGAAGAGAAATGGGTATAGGCTTTAACACCGAAGTTGCCAGGAACATAGGTCACACTTGGCTCTGTGACCCTGGAAGGGGACACCATAATCACCAGGCACATAATAATCAGCATCAGAATATGCTGATGACTGAAAAATTCCATCAGACCATCTAATCTGTTCCTCCGGTTGGAAGAGGGTAGTGCTGCCTGTCATCACTGTACCCTTGGCTCTGTGGGCACGACTTCTTCCAGGAGCTCAGAAGGCTTCCTTCTTCTGATGATGACTGAGTCTTCAGGAACGAGCCAAGAGGGCAAGCTGGCTTCCTCAGCTGTGACACTAAGATGATTCTTTAAGGTTTAACAGAAGCATCATCTAACATCTCTGCTAGTACAGCAGTTGAGAACATTCTACAGTGGAGATTATACCTAGGATAGAGTCTTGGGACTTTTAAGAGGTCACATAAGGGACCAGAGATGTTTCCATTGAAGTGCTTGCCTTGTGAGCTTGAGGACCTGAGTTCAATCCCCAGGCAAGGTGGTGCGTGCTTGTAATCCCAGGGCTAGGGAGGTGCAACAGGTGGATCCCTGGAGCTTGCTGGCCAATCAGCCTAGCTTACTAGTTGAGTTTCATACCAGTGACGAGACTCTGTCTCAAAATAAAAGGTAGGGGACTGAAGAGATGTCTTGACGGTTAAGAGCATGTACTGCTTTTGCAGAGGACCTGAGTTCAGTTCCCAGCACCCACATCAGGTAGCTCACAACCTCCTGTACCTCAGCTCAAGGGGACCCGATGCCCTTTTCTGGCTTCCAAAGGCACTCACCTGCCCACAACCACACACAGACACATACTTGTATATGTAATTAAAAATAAATATTTTTTAAAATCTTATTTTTTATTAAAAAAAGATAAATGGCACCTGAGGAATGACACCACTGTTGTCCTTGAGCCCTCACATGCATGAGCATGCCTGTACATGTATGCTTACACACACACACACACACACACACATGCCACAGAGGTCATATAAGAGACCCAGTGCTCTGATCACAGACATGGCTGCTTTCTACCTTCACAGAAACCAAACCTGGCCTCACTTTACCTGTTGCTCACAATACACCAGTCTCTGCCCCTTTGAAACTGCACAGAGCTAGGGACCTTGGAAGCATGCCTCTGATTTCCGCCTTTCTCATTTGAAATGCCAGTTAGGAGGGCCAGTGAGATAGAGCAATGGTTACAGGTGCTTGCCACGAAGCCTGATGACCTGAGTTTGATTCCTGGAACCCACATGGTTGAAGGAAAGAACTGACTCCTGCAAGTTATCTTCTGACCTCTACTCATGCGGTATGGCATGTTGGGTGCCCACCTTCTCCCTATACACAAGCGCAAGTGCACATGCACAAAATCCATAAATAAAAATGTAATAATTTTAAAAAAAGAAATGCCAGTTACTGGACAACAGCCATGACTGGCAGGCACCGCCCTGCTTGCCAGCAAACTCCTTCTACTGGGAAGTAGACGACCCAGGACGATGCTGCCTTCTGAGCTCTGCATTGCGGGGTGGGGGGTGGGGGGATTACTTTGCCTCTGCCAGGCTTGATTGCCTCTGTGAACTGGGACAGTTATAGTCTCATGTCACAGTCACTGGGAGGCTCCCGAGGGTGATTTTGTGCCAGGAAGAATGTTCAATTGCCAGTGGCCTCATGGAAAAGCAGGTGGCAGCTAGCACTGGTGTGGCCACTACATTGTGACCGACAGAGCTCTTCAGGGATGCCAGGGAGAAGGCAGACTGCCATGTGGGCAGGTGAGGCTAAAATGAGTTGGGGCCAAATGACCCTTGAGAGTCTGCTCATTAAGTAGGGTATATATGGTGTTGTGCATAGAATCCTAGGGCTCTAGGAGCAAGAAGTCGGGAAATATGCTGTTGCCTGGGCATTTAAACATTCTTTCTCTGAGGTAGTGGGTCTCCACTGGAGGGCGACTTGTCCCCCAAGGGTATGTGGCCACATCTGGATGTGGTCATTTTTGTAAACTGCTGATGGGAATGAAAAGCTGCCAGCTAGTTGTTCTAGAGGGCACTTTGGCCATAAGTAACCACAACCTTAAAACACACATGGATTGAACAATCAATTCCACCCTAAGGAATTCATCCCAAGGAAATAAGGAGTTGGGTGTGGTGGTGCATATCTGTGATCCTAGCCCTTGAGAGACTCAGGCATGATTGCAAGTTAGAGGTCAACCTGGGCTATATAGTTCCAGGCTAGCCTAGACTACACAAGGAGTTTTTTTTTCAAACTCTCCTCCTACCCCAAAGAGGGATAGGGAGGGAAGGGGAAAGGAAGGAGAGGGAGAGGGAGAGGTGTGTGTGTGAGAGAGAGAGAGAGAGAGAGAGAGAGAGAGAGAGAGAGAGAGAGAGAGAGAGAACTTAGTCACTTAGCCAGTTTAGCCATAATAATATTCTTCACAGCTTTGGCCAGAGCAGCAAAAGAGGGTGATGCCTTAAACTTCCACATAAGAACAGGGTGAGAGTTTGTGACACTGTCACACAATGTCATCAGGAATGGTGTAGAAATATGTGCATGGACAGGACTGTGGAGGAAAAGGAAACATCAAGGCAGTGCGATCCATTTAAAAAGCATATGTGCACACACAGGATAGACTATGAGGGCTGCTGGTCATCGATGCAGCAGAAAACACCCAATGTCACAGTTTATGCTAGGCTGGGGATCAGGAAGAGGCAGGTGAGATGGCGTGCAGGAAATCGGTCACACATAGGAAATTAAAAATTGGTCATTGCCAGTGCTGGCTGGAGCATTTGGCAATCAGATCTTCTCACAGACTACTAAAATACAATGGGAAGGAATTTGACAATTCTATCCAAATTGGTTGGTTGTTGGTTGATTGATTGATTGGGGTCTCTTATAGCCCCGGTTGGCCTCTAAGTAGCTAAGGATAACCTTGAACTTCTGATCCTCCTGCCTCTACTTCCCAAATGCTTGGCTTCCAAGGTGTGTGCCTACATGCTTGGTTTGTTCATTTGTTTGTTTTGGTGCCAGGTATGGAACCCAGGTCTCTACCAACTGAACCACACCCAGTCCACATATCCTAGTATACACATGCACAGACAACGGATGGGGGGACTCACTCTAAACAGTTAACAAGGCAACCTCTGTGGGGAGGGGGGAGAAGGAACTGTCTTTTGCATTCTAAGACTTTCAGAATAGTTTGCATATATGTAATACTTGGCTGGGTTTTTAAAAACAAACAGAGAAGAGCTGCAGGAAGGTGTTCACACTGGGCCTTCTGGGCAGAGGAGTTGTAGAGATTCTGTTTTAGTTTCCTGTGGGTTCTTGGGATTCTTTGGAAGTTTTTCTACAAAGAACATGAATATTTGTGGAATTTTTAAAGTTTTTTTTTTCAGTACTGTGGGTTGAACCTAGGGCCTCTCATACACTAGGCAAACACTCTACCAATAAGCTACATCCCCAAGCCTTTAAAGTGTTTCTAAATTTTAAAAATATTTTTATTTTATGTATATGAGTGTATTGCCTGCATGTATGTAAGTGCACCCATGTTGTGCAATCCCCAAGGAGGTCAGAAGAAGGAGTCAAATTCCCCTGGAACTGGAGTTATGGATGATTGTTACCCATCTTGTGGGATGCTGAAAATTGAACCTGGGTCCTGTACAAGAGCAGCCAGTGCTCTTAACTGCTGAGCCATCTCTCTAGCCCCTTAAAAATTTTGATACAGGGTCTTAATAAATTGATCTAAAACTCATTCTGTAACCTAGGCTAGCCTTGAACTTACAATCATCCTGCCTCAGTCTCCTGAGCATCTGAGATAAGAAGCCCAGCTTCATTTTTTAATTTGTTGAGAAAGAGTCTTCCTGAGTAGCTCAGGCTAGCCTCAGACTCTCGATCCTCCTGCCTTAGCCCTTCAAGTACTGAGATCACAAGTACGCTGCCAGACTAGCTAAAATGTCCTCAAATGTAGGCGGAATAGCACCAATGGAAGCCTTAGGAGGTGGAGAGTACAGTGCAGGGTACAGCTTCCGTCCTGCCCTTGGGGACCCTCTGTCTCTGTGTCTCTCTCTCTCTCTCTCTCTCTCTCACACACACACACACACACACACACACACACACACACACACACGACCCATGGCACAGTGTGTCCAGAGTTGAGAGGGCAGAGGGGTCTGTGTGCCATGAGTGGTAAGGACTTTGTCCTTGGGGCTTTGATGCTAAATGGTGCTTTGCAGAAACAGAAGAACATTGATGGACAGGAGCCTTTTAATTGGTGAAATTCAGGTCCTGGGGGCAATGAATTCTTGATCCCAAGGACTGCCATGACCTGTGCCTCTGTCTTTTGTACCCATGAGCCTTGCTGTCCTCTCAACTGTGCTCTCCACATCCCACATAAAGACACAACAAGGGACACAGCCACTTCTGAACAAGCAAAAGGGGGCCCAGAATCTGGACTGAGCCAGCACAAACCTAACAGCCAGCATCAGGCCAGCCAGCCAGCTGTGTTTCATGGTCCATCTCCATCGGCAATCACCCAGCCTGTAAGACAGGACTGCTAGTTCATCCTCATTTAAAGTCACTTGCACAGTGACCTGTAGCTTGGAGGATCAAGGCTGGGTCTTGGAGCCAGCCTGGAACACAGAGGGCTTTAGCAGGGCCTGGGGGTGGGTGGGGGTGGGTGGGAGTGGGTGGGGGGTGTGGTGTCCGTCTTCAGTCCAGCCAAGTCCAGCCCAGCCAGGCGGTGTCCTGGGGAAAGATGTCGGGTGGAAAGTGAGGAGGACCCCTTGACAGCCCAGGGGAGAAGGCAGAGAGCCGGGGAGAGGACGACACAGCGCCCATGAGCAGCTGAAGACTTGACACGGTGTGTCCCAACTCAAAGGATGGCACATTGAACCTTCTAATTGAGATTATCGACCTGATTAGAGACAGAGCCCAGGGGCTCCCCTCGGGATGCCCACAGATCAACATGGTTGTGCAGCTCAGAGAAGGCTGAGTGATAACAAGGCAGGGATGCTTGAGTCTGTGGTGCTAGTGCTCTGGGCTCACCCCTTAGTCTCCACTGGCTCCCTGCTTCCATCCCTCCACCCCTATAGGTCCCCTGTCAATATCTTCCCTTAAGCTGAGTCTAAAGATGTTGACAGATCCATCCTCATGCCTGGCCCTGCACCCGTTTCTAGCACTACGGGGGTGGGGGCAATCTCTTCTCTCTTTCTCTCTCTCTCTCTCGCTCTCACTCTTTCTCGCTCTCGCGCTCTCTCTCACTCACTCACTCTCGCTCTCTCTCGCTCTCTCGCTCTTGCGCTCGCTCTCGCTCTCTTGCTCTCACTCTTTCTTGCTCTCTCTCGCTTTCTCGCTCACTCTCTCTCGCTCTCTCGCTCTCGCTCTCACTCTCTCTCGCTCTCGCTCTCGCTCTCGCCCTCTCGCTCTCTAGCTCGCTCTGGGTCTCTCTCCCGCTCTCTCTAGCTCTCGCTCCCTCACTCTCTCGCTCTCTCTCGCTCTCGCTGTCTGTAAGCCAGATGACAATCTCTGCTGTCATCCCGTGTTGTTCCTCAGGAGCCATCTACCTTGACATTTTGAGAAAGGTCTCCCACTAGTACCTGGGGTTCACCAGTGGGCTAGGCTGGCTGACGACCAAGTCACAGGGATCCCTGTCTATGCCTCCCCAGCCCTGGGATTCCAAGCATGTGCCGCCTGCTTATCTTTTTTATATGAGTTCTGGGGATTGAACTCAAGTCCTCATGTTTATGTGGCAAGTTTATTACCAACCAAGCCATCTCCCCGGTCCCAGACGAAATAGAATCCTGTGCTGGGGACTCAAGCAGAGGCCCTTGCTGAGCTGGATCTTGCTGCTTCCCTGGAGGTCCTGGACATAGTTCTTGGGGATTCTCTACCCCACCAGGTCACAGGTGGCTTCCTTCAAGAAGGCTTTAGAATTTGAGCTCTGTGTGTGCGTGCGCACACGCACGCTGCGCGTGCATGCGTTCAGACACAAAGTTGGCCTCTATGCATGCCACATGGCCAGGCAAGCACTCTACCGTGGAGCGCCTCGCCAGCCCTCCATGTGCCTTAAACCATCTCAGAACCCTACTCGGATGTTCACACACCTCTGGGAGCCTCCCAAAAGACAAGATGAAGTCCAGCCTGGTAGCTGGATCCTCCACAACCTGATGATGTTTGCTGTTTGACTTCATCACTGCTTGTGTTCTGAAATGAACCTGCCACGCAACAGCCCTGTCTCCTGGGCATCCCTACTTACCCACCAGTGCCCTACCCCAGCCCTTCCCTGGGGGGTCCAGCCAGTGAGTCTCCAGAGGCTCTGCCCCCTTAAAAGTACAAGGACTATTTTTCTTTTTTCTTTAAAAAGAATGATTTATTTATGTGCATGGGGTGCTTTGTATACATGCATGCAGTTGCCCATGGAGACCAGAGGAGGGTGTCAGATCTCCTGGATCTGGAGTTACAGGTGGTTGTGAGCTGCCTGATGTGGCTGCTGGGTACTGAACTCAGGTCCTCTGCAACAGCAGTATGTGCTCTTAACCACTAAGCCATCTTGCTGGCCTGGTCTACCTTTGCCACCTGTTAACATGATTCCCAATAGTTGTAGCCTGCCTTCTGCTTCCTTTACCTCCTACAGTGCTCACAAGTTTGGGGAAGGGCATCTCTATTCCATGGGTCTTCCTGTCTTCGGGTGTTTCCCTCGTGGGAGAGGGACAGACACTGACGGCCGGTTTTATTTACTTACTCCAGCCTCTGGTCTTCCCTCTTCTCAGCACTGATCTGATTTGTCTCTAGTGGTTTCCCTGTTCTGGGCTATTAATGTAAGAGTAGGCAATCAGTGCTGGGTGCGATGGTGCACTCCTCTGATCCCAGCACTTTGGAGATCAGGGCGGGGGGGGGGGCGGCAGGGAGGATCAGGAGCGCGAAGTCATCCCTGGCTATATATCAAATCAAAGGTCAGTCTGGGCTGCACTGGGTCCTGTCTCAAAAAACAAGCAAGAACCAGCAAGGTGGCTCAGCAGGTAAAGGTGCTTGCTGCTGAACCCAACAATCTGAGTTCAGTTCCTGGGATCCACATGGTAGAAGGAGAGAACCAACTCCCATAAGTTGCCCCCTGACCTACACATATGCACACACACACACACACACACACACACACACACACACACAAATAAGTAAGTGTAATAAGTATAGAAGAATACAGAATCATACAATCACTGTCTTTTGTGACTAGTTTTCCTCACTTGCATAATATGTTCCGGGCTCATCCACATGGCATCAGGTCTATCAGTGTTTCATTCTTTGTCATGGCCAAGTAATATTCCACATATGGATTTGTATAATTTAGTTTCTCCATTCATCCACTGGTGGACATTTGAGCCATACCTATCTTTTGGCTGTTATGAATGTTGTGCATATTGGTACAAGCTTCTGAAGGAATTGTATTTTCTTTTTTCTTGGAGTGCTTATTGTTTTAATTATTTTTGTTTTATTCCTGTCATGTTTAGTACTTTGAAGTTGTAAATAATACTAGAATATAAAATAATTAAGGGCCAGAAAGATGGCTCAGTAGGTAAAGATGCTTGCCACCAAGCCTGACACCTCCCCCGAATAAACATAATTTAAAAAATAAAAAGGAAAATAAAATGGTTAAATGTGTACACGGAAGGCCCAGGTTTTTCTTTTTCTCTTTTTTTTCTCTTTCTTTTTTAAAGTGTGTGTGTGTGTGTGTGTGTGTGTGTGTGTGTGTGTGTGTGTGTGTGACTTGCAAAGGGCAACCTCAGGTTTCATTCCTAGAAACACCATCCACCTCCTTTGAGACAGGATCTCTCACAGATCTGCAGTTCTCCCATTAAGCTAGACGGGCTGGCCCAGGGATCTGCCTAAGTGTGCACTGCATACCCTGCTTTTTAAACACGGCATCTGGGGATTGAACCTCTGTCCTTATTCTGCAAAGCAGGCACTTAATTGACTGAACCTCTTTCCAGCTCCCCCGCCCGGCCCTGGCCCCCCAGTCCTCCAGTTCTGTCAGACCCACATGAACTACTATGTCATTAGTCACAAACTTGGGCCAGGTACTTTCCCAGGCCTGGGGTCACGAATCATGCAAGGTGTGGCCGAGGATTCCTCCCCACTTTGCAGCTAAGGAAACTGAGGGGGGAAGTCTTTGTTCTATGCCTTGGGGAGTTCCGTTGAGGGGCCATCCACACTGGGGATGTGACAATCCACTTTCTATTTTGGTGCTCCCCTCTTTCCCTGGGGGTTGGGAATTAGATGTTCAAAGAGGCCGATCTGAATCATCCTGACGGCTGTCCAATCTGGAGGGATTCATGACAGACCCTTTATTGCACAGAAGAACCCAAGATCCTGGTCCTCATGGGGCCTCACATCACAGAGGGGCTGTGATGAACATCATTTTACACGCCAGCTGGGCTTCCAGCCGAGCTGTAAGTCAAAGTTTTTGTAAATTGGATCATATTTTAGAGAATAGATAAAAGAGCGAGACTGTGACTCCTTGGGAAGAATTCGTGCATGAGGTGATAATCAGACCAGATTTATGATTTCTGTAAAAACAAAAATCAGAGGTAAATGTCAGCCAGGCAGGCATCCTTTGATAATTAATTAAGAGTTGGCTGGCGCCATAGGTGCTACTCTGGCTTTAAATGGTTTTTCTTTTTATTAAATCTTACAAAAGCAAAACCAACAATAGTAAAACGTTTTAGGGGTAAATATTATTTGTGCCCATCTTAAGATCTGGGGAAACTGAGGTCCAGGGACAGTAAGTGACTTGTGCAGGGGCACAGAGGTAAGTGTAGGGCTGGGATTCCAACCAGAACTTTCAGGGCAGATCTGATGGTTGGTGCAGGCACATTACAAACACCCACTTACATCAGGGGCTTTTGGGAAACCTCTGCTGAGGTTTGAGGCTCTGGGGCTCTCTCCAGGTTTCGGTCCACCTGAGACCAAGCTGCAGTTACTGGGGGAAGACTGGGGCTGTAGGCGGCTTCTTCAAGATGGTGCTCCTGCCTGGTTATTGACTGAGAGCCTCAGTTCTGCACCATGTGGACCTTTCCACAAGACTGCTTGGACATCCTCACAACATGGCAGCTGACTTTCCAAGGAGAAAGTGACCTCAGCAAGAGAAAAAGGAGAAGCCATTGTGTTTTAAATGTTCTAGTCAAAAAGTGGAAAATCCCAGGAGCCTACCAATGGATGAGTGGTGGATGAACAAATGTGGTATATCCATACAGTGGAATATTATTTGGTCATAAAATGGAACAAAATATGAACACATGCTACAACATGGGTAAATCTTGAAATTATGAGAAGCAGAGGAGACAGATGAAAAATATTCATTGCTTCCATTTATAAGAAATTTCCAGAATACGCAGAAAGAAGATTAGGGTTGTCTGGAGCTATGGGTTAGACAGGAAGGAGAAATAACAGCATTTCTTTGGGTGAGGGGGTGATGGAATATTCTAGAATTAAATAGCAAGGGTGATTGCAGAATCTTGTGACTATATTAAAAACCACTGCATTGTACACCTTTATTAGAGAGTGACTTTTATGATCTATAAATTATATCTCAATTGAAGAGTGAACAATTTAATTCCAAGGGCCTGGTCATTCATGTTCACAGCTGTATAGTGCTCCATTAGCATAAATACCCTAGACTATCCATTTTCTCATTCCTAGGCCTTTGTGTCATTTCTCACCTCATTGCAAGGTTTAGGTGGCTGCCCCCAGTATGTCTCTGCTGCCACAAGTTTCCCAAAGGTGCTCACTGCAAGGGTTGTCGCTGCCGTGTCAGGTTTCAGTTCTGCTTTGCGGCCTAGCTTTCTAACACTCCTTCCTATGCAGAGGGAGAGCAGGCAGAGAAACAGCTCTGCCTCTCCACATGGCCCTGCAAGCCTCCCGAGGTCTCAGAAAATAGGGCAACCGAAATGGAAAACAAATTGTGCCAATCAGGCAGTGGGCCGCTCTCCCCGCTGGGGCGTTTGGAGACACGCTGGACGGCAGCAGGACCTCCCCCACCAGAAAATATTAACAGCATTTAATGAATATTCACAAGGATTCATTAAACATTTCCCCGCGTGACTGAACAAAACAGTGCTGAAACCCCCAAGCCATTAACAAAAAAAGAAGAGCGATTGCAGGGACGGAGGCGCATGTTGCAAGTGCCGCCAGGAGAAATCCGTTTTTATTTTTGAAACTGAACTTGGTCGCCTCAGAGCGGCCCAGTGTCCTGACTCTTCCTGACTCTGAATAGAACAGCCCTACTTCACAGTCCTGTCTTTAGAGTCCCCCTTCACGTGTATGGCAGGCCACCTGCATAGCAGCGAGGCTTGGGTGAGACTTTGGAACCACCCAGGGCTTCTCTGAGAACCGCCTCACTGATGCTCATGGCTACGCAGGCATGCAGTCCAGGCAACATGACCCCACTAGACAAATCAGGAACCCAAGGCCCCTGACTCCCTGTACTGAGAGATCACTGTGTTTTCCAAGTTTTTTAGGCCACTGACTTTGGGGCAAAGTACCTTGACCACATTAGATGGAGCTATCCAGCTTGGGCCTGTCCCCAAACTGAGTCAGAGGTGCCCTTTAAGAGTGCTGCCAGGTATGTGCAGGCAATACAAGGGTCTGGGGGAGCCTCTGGGCCCCTCTCTGTGCCTGCTGGTCTATGAGGCACCTGGGAGACAGAGCCCCGAAGAGAAGAGGAGCAGAAGCCAAGAGTTCCCAATGCTCAAAGTGACAGGAGCCAAAGGAAACAGACCACAAGCTTTGCAGTGGCTGGGCCACTGATGGTACAACTGTCTAAAAGGGCTCAGTTAACATTTGCCTGTGAGGGAGCAAACAGGATATTGGGGTGCAATGAGCCATGAGGACTTTCCACTCCCTGAAAGCTCTGGCTGTGCCCTGCTGGAAACTGACCTCCATGTTCCTAAGTAGCTTATCTTGAAACAGAGGTGTTTGAAGCTGCAGCTTCTAAGGACTCTCAGGCAGGTGGGTACCACTGGCATTCAGTGGACAGAGGCCAGGGACACTGTGCAGCATGTTACAATCCAGGACAGCCCCCATCACAAAGAATGCTCCAGATCATCCAGAGCACAGTAGAGGCCCAGCAGGACTCCTTTCCACCGGGTCTGGGGACAAGCTCAGTGGGGCAGAAGTGGACGTGGGCTTTGGGTATAAGATGCTGACCAGGGATCAACATTTGTGAAGTGCTGTGGAGGAGGAGGAGCAGCAGGGGGAGGAAGAGGAGGACGAGGAGAGGGAGGGAAGAAGAGGTAGAGGAGGAAGTTGAGGGAAGGAGGAAGGAAAGAGTGAAGGAGGGAGGGAGGGGCAGAGGGAGGGAGGGAAGGAGGACAACAGCAGTACTGATAAGTATCTACTGTTTGCCTGGCAGTGTGCTGAACACCTCCAAAGATTCTTTTTGACCTCAGGAAGTCCTTTTCTTTTGAGTTAAGAAGGTCTCACTGTGTAGACCAGGCTGGTCTTGAATGCAGAGATCTGCCTGCCTCTGTCTCCCAAGTGCTGGGATCAAAGGTATGTTCTACCATGCCCCGAAGGCCTTTTAATCTTCATTATAAGATGAAGCAACCAAGGCCCAGGACATATCTGGTCTATACCAGTCATTTACAGCTATGTAATAAATCCCCAGGATATTCAGTGACTTGAAGCATTAGGAACTATCGGTTCTTGTGGGTTGAGAATTCATGGTCAATGGAGCTGGTGGTCCTGGCTCAGGTGTCTGAAGATTCACAGGCTAGAAGTAGCCTGGAGGCAGTGGGAAGGCAGGGCAGGGGGCAGGCCTCTGCTTCTCATCCCCTCGTGGAGCTACTGGATGGGGGCCTCCTTCCTCTGGATGGTGGTGTTCCCTGGGGTTAGCCACACATGGTCGCCCCACATGGTGGCTGTCTTCTCCAGGATGAGTGATCCAGAGGCACAGGTGAAGGCCACAGCACACTGAGTGACCCAGCCCTGTAAGCCACACCAGGCTCAGCCACCTCCCTTCCCTAGAAATGAGTCACTAAGCCCTGCCACTCTTCGGGGAAGAAATGAGGGCCCCGCCTTTGAAGGGAGGGGTGCCAGAAGATCTGTGGGCACTCAGACATCTCAGGGTTCCAGTCATACAACTAGTAATGGATGAAGCTGGGCCTTCCCATCCACTCCATAAATAAGCATTATGTGTAGTGAGGCCTCACCCACCTTGGCTCTTCAAATGCAACCAGTGTGTGAGGAACTGAGGTTTAATTTTATTTAGTATTAATTAATTTGAAAATGACAATCTTGTTCACCCAACTACAGGATTTTTTTTTTTTTTTTTTTTGATACAGGGTCTCTATAACCCAGGCTGGCCTCAAAGTTGGGACAGCAAGTGCCTGTCACCATGCTTGGCTTGAGAAAACCATATATGTTTGAAACAAGTTGAATGAGTGAATCTATTCCCCCCTTAAATTTCATAAACTCTAAATTATATCAAGTAGTTCCAGTGAAAATTTAGTACTCAAATTGAGACGTGCTGTTTTTAAAAAGCCACTGAATTTTGAAGACACTGTGAACAAAAGGGTGGAAACTATTACACTATCATTCTGATATCCATCACATGTAGAATGGTGATGTTTCTAATATGTTGGGTTAAATAAAAGATTATTTTTAGTGTGTGTGTATGGGGGGCTGAGCACACCCATGTGTGCAAGTACGGAGACCAGAGATGAATGCCAGGTGTCTTTCTTTGTTGCTGTTGACCTTATTTTTTGAGACAAGGTCTCACTGAACCTGGAACCCACCAGTTCAGCTAAGCTAGCTGGCCAGTGAGTCCCTAGGGTCTTTGGTCCCCCTCCGGCCCAGTGCTGGGGTTATAGGTGTACAAGATGTCAGCTTATCATGAAGTTGGGGAGCCAGCCTCAGGTTCTCATGCTTGGACAGCAATCACTCTACCCACTGAGCATCTCCCTGGTCCCTGTTTTATTGTTTGGTTTGAGACAGTATTCCAGGCCAGCCTTGAACTCCTACAGAACTGAAGATGACCTTGAATTTCTGATCCTCTGGTGTGCGCCTCTGAAGTACAGGGATTACAAGGGTGTGCCATCATGCCCAGTTCATAAACTCTTTTTGAAATTAGTTTTATCTATCATTATTTATCTATCTAACTGTCATTTATTGATCTCTCAGTACAAGAGCCTTGCACATGCCAAGAATAATATTTGTATTCTATCACTGGCTTAGACCTCCGCTCTCTCTTTTAAATTTTTTTTTTTAATTTATTTTTATTTTATGTTAAGAGTATTATGCCTGCTTGTATGTAAGTGCACCTGTGTCATGCAATGCCCACAAAGGACAGAAGAGGACATCAGAATCCCTGGAACTAGAGTTACAGACAGTTGTTAGCTGCCATGTAGGGTGCTGGGGTTTGAACCCAGGTCTTCTGCAAGAACGACTGGGTCTCGTGTTGTTGTTGTTTTGTTTTTTAATGTATGTGTGTTTTGCCTACATGTATGCAAGTGCACCAGTTGTGTGCAGTGCCTGCAGAGGCCAGAAGAGGGTGTCAGATCCCCTGGAACTGGAGTTATACAAGCTGCCATGTAGATGCTGGGAACTGAACCCAGGTCCTCTGCCAGAGCACTCAGTGCTTTCAACCACTGAGCCGTCTCTCCAGGCCCCTCTTTTTAATTTTAAAATGAGGTTATTAGGACATTTGGAGCTACCTACATGTCTCACCATAACTTCCATCAACAGCACTACATTCTGAATTGCTGACTGGCCTCAAGTTCATACCTTCCTGGTACTTACAGCCCAAAGAGGACAGCTGTTAAATAATCAAAAGAACTATTGAAGATGACCGTGTCAGAGCAGACCTCACTCCGGGGGGGGGGTGTGCTGTGAGTCCCCCCATTGGGGTACGTGCCTCAGGTTCCTGAGTGCTGGGATATCAGGAGTATGCCTGTAATGGGCCCATTTTCTTACCATCCCTCCCTAAATCATAACAAGTTTGTTGCTCAGGGCCTTTGCACTGGCTGCACCTTCTTCCCAGAACTCCTCCCTGTTGATATTTATAAAGTCTTTGTCTTTTCTGCCCTTAACCCAAAGATTAAAGCTGATGTCTGTTTCGGACTCCTTTCTGAACTCCACACCCTGCCTCTCCAAAGTGACTCTTGGTTTCAGTCCTCCCAGACATGGAGTCCCACCACAGGCCTCAGTCTGAAATAATCTCGCTGCCCCATTGCTGTTTTCCATCTCCTTTACTAGAAAAAAAAAAAGTTCTGGGAGTAGGGTATAAGTGTGTGAGTGTTGAGTGTGTGTGTGTGTGCGCGCGCGCGCATGAGTATGCCTGTACAGGTATGTGTGTGCACGTGTGGGGTGTGGAGGCTGTGTGTGTGTGCATGTGTGTGTAGGTATGTTTGCCTATATGGGGTATATGTAAGAGTGTGTGTGCATTTGTGCATGTGCGTGTGGGAGGGATGTGTCTGCGTGTCTGTGTGTGTATGTGGGTGTTTCATCTGGTGTCTAAAACCATTCCTGGCAGATGCTTAGAACATATTTGTGGGATGAACTGGCTCCTCTTCCTCAGACAGATCTGAAAGCAAATTTGGAAACCTCATAGGAACTTGGATATGTGTGTGATGGCCTGTGGTTAGAAAAGGAGCGGGAATCATCATGTCTGATATCACAGGGGACAAAGAGAGCAGCGCAGATGGGTGACAGTGTGTACTGAGGCAGGGCTATAAGTGGGCGCTGTGTTGTTTTATTAGTAAGGGCTTCACTGAGGTGTAATTCGTGGTCATGTAATGCATTTATCTTCTTCAAGTACACAGTCTGGGTATTCTCTAAGTTGTGCATAGATTAAATTCCAGAACTCTCACATCACCGTGTGATGATTAGTGTCTATCCTCAATCTAATGGAATCTAGGAGATGGCCTTGGGGGCATGTCTGGGGGATTAGCTTGATTATGTTGAAGTGGGAAGACTAGTTAGTGCCGTTCTCTGGCTGAGATCCTGGACTGTGTAAAAAAGAAAGAAGAAAGGGCCAGGCATGGTGACACATGCCTTTAATCCCCGTACTCAGGAGGCAGAGGCAGGCAGCATCTCTGTAAGTTCCAGGCCAGTCTGGTCTACATCCTAGTTCCAGGCCAGTGAGGACTACATGTGAGACCCTGTCTTGAAAGACAAACAAAAACAAGTGAGAGAGAGAAAAGAGAGAGGGAGAGAGAAAGAGAGAGCTGAGCGGCACCATGCATCCTCTAATTGTAGTGTGCTGTGGCCATGCTCTTGCAGACATGACCTCCCTGCCATGATAGAATTGAACTGTGAACCAGGATAAGCCCCTTCCTCCCTTACATTGCTTTGGTCAGAGCATTTTATCACGACAGAAGAAAAACGAGAGCCGCCCTCAAAGGAAACCCGTCCCCCAGGTAGGCAGCCCTGTTTCCCAGCCCTTGTGTGCTGCCAGTTTGGTTCTCGTGGTTGTCTGTGTAGACTTCTGCCTTTGTGGCCCTCTATCCTCCACATGCTGGAGCCTCATCTGCTGCCTGGCTCCTACCTTCCCCTGCAGTGGGCAGACCTTCCGTGTCCCCAGTCATCTGCCCTCACACCTGACCCTGTCCCTGGTCTGTACTGAGGTCTTACAGAAGTCAAGGGTTGTAGGTGTGAATGGGGCTGGTACCCAGGGCGGGAGGCCTTTTGGGAAGTCAGATCTGCTTGTATATAAAAGAAAACATTTCATTAACCTTAAGGTGGAGAGAAAAGCACTGGCTTGGGAGATAGGCAGAATTCGGATCCTGGCTCTGTTACCTTACCAGCTGGGCAGCCCCTTGGAAATCAACTCCCCAACTTTAAAACGTGCAGAACTTTTTCCACCTGGTGGGGTGCAGGGAGGACGGAGATCAGGGAAATTATCTAATGTAGACTCCCCGACTCGGAACACAGGTGAAAGACAAATTTGGTATAACACATGGCATCAAATCGACCTTCTATTTTTCCTTAAAATTAAAACACATTTAAAATTTATTTATTCTTAAGTGTATGAGTGTTATGCCTACATGTATGTAAGTGGACCCATGTCATGCAGTGCCTACAAAGGACAGAAGAAGGTGTTGTATCCCCTGGAACTGGAGTTACAGATGGTTGTTAGCCACCATGTGGGTGATGGGATTCAAACCAGGTCCTTTGCAAGAGCTGCCAGTGCTCTTAACTGCTGAGCCATCTCTCCAGCCCTTCACTAAAATTTTTATTTCATTATGTATTAGGCATGCACACATGACATGGCTCATGTGTGAAGGCTAGAGACCAACTTCTAGGAGTCAGTTCTCTCCTTCCACTGTGTAGATCCCCAGGGATCAAGCACAGGTGTCAGGCTTGGCCGCAAGTGCCTGTGTCTGCTGAGCCATGTCTCTGGTCCTTAATTTTACTTATTTATTTATTTATTTATCTATTTGTGTGTGTGTGTGTGTGTGTGTGTGTGTGTGTGTGTGTGTGTGTGTGTGTGTAGAAAACACAGCACACGTGTGGTCAGAGGACAACTTGCAGGAGGTGTTTTTCTCTTTCCACCAAGCATGTTCCAAGGATGCAACTCAGGCTGTTAGACGTGACAGCAAGTGCCCTAACCTGCCAAGCCATTTTTGGCCCCCTAAATTAACATTTTAGATAGCTGTGTGTGGTAGAACACCTGCCATCCTATCACTCTCAAGGCAGAGGCAGGAGGGTGTCATGGACCAGCAAGTCTCTGTGTCCAAACTAAACCAGCAATCATTGTGCATTTTCACTATTTTTAAGTGTGCGGTGAGGGTAGCAGTCCACTCACATGGTGGGTCTGGACTTCTATGACTACCGTCGGTTGGTCTGAAATGTGTGGAACCAGACTCATTTTAGACTTTGGATGCGTTTGTATTTTAGAATATTTGCAAATACATTGCCAGGCTGTCAATTATATTTTAAACACACGTTGTTTGCACAGCCTCAAGTGATTTTACGTATTTTTCATGTGCCTGCTTTTTTTTTTTCATGTTTTCTTTTCTGAACCCACGGCCTCCAACATGCTAAGCAAACCCTGTACCAGTGAGGTCCACCCCAGCTGCCTGCATTTAGACTGCCATGCATCCCATGGGGTCACACTGGAATTTCCCACATGTAGCATTTTGGATCTTGGATTCTCAGGTTAAGATGCTCACTGGCAGGGTTCTTCCTCCTGCTGTTGTGTCTGAGGTTCTTCTCGTATGGATTTTCCTAGAACCCAGATGTACTTTTCTGAGGATACTGAACTTGCCTTAGTCTTGGTTGCCTCTGGTACCCAGGGACGTTTTATCACTCAGTTTATATCAGACTCAGAGTCCTAAAGCTGCCAGCATACTAGCAAGTAGCCCTGGTTCCTGCCCAGCCACTTTCCATCTTCAGCCACCCCCTGTGCTGTGATGGGATGATCTGGTTCCATCCAGCTGTGCCCCCATTTTGCCTTTGGCAGTGGGGAGGCAGGTGAGTGAGAAAGGGGCCGGCACATTCCACTGTGTCCAGCTGGGGGATTGGGAGGGGGCTTCCAGCCTCTCAGTGAGGTCTGCAGTCTTCGCCTCACTGGAATTGATTCAGTTGTCTCAAGCTCATGGATCACAGGACGGATGATCAGGATCTCCCTGGTTCACACCAGGACCCAAATGGAGTCTTGGAGCGGCAGCACAACAGCTGGCCTGACACCGATATCCTGCTGAGTTAAGGCCTTCTGCGTGGATCTGCTAATCCGTGGCAATTGCAGCTATTTGGGATTCTTAATAGCGTCAGGGCCTCCTCACAGGGCATCTGAGCACTGGAATCCAGGGGACCCATAGGTCGAATGGGTGTTGCGGGGAGCTGGAGGGGGGGAGCGGACATGTGTCCTTGAGTTTCCTCTGAGAAGTGGTGGCTGATTTCTCTTCCCACACTGCCTGCCCCCTGCCAAATGCTGGGCCAGGCCTTCCTCCCCTGTTCCCTCTGCCTTTTGCAGTTGGAACCCATTGGTCTGCCTCTGGAGTGCCCAGGGAATGCTCATTAATGGGCTAACTGCAGCTCCAGGGACCCACTGGAGCCAGTCCCAGAGTTTGGCCACCCCACGACACCCTTCCAAGCCAAAGAGCCTCACCACAGTTGATTCCTGTTCCCAGTGCCACTGCACACTATCTTAGAATTGGCTGAAAGGGACGGACTAGGTGGCTCAGCAGTTAAGAGCACTTGCTGCTCTTCCAGAGGACCCAGGTTTGGTTCCCAACACCCCATGGTGGCTCACAACTGCCTGCATGCATGTGGTGCACATACATATATTCAAACACATACACCTACACGTAAAATTAAAAATTAAGTAAATAAATCCAAAAAAAAAGAATTGGCTAATAGGCTGAATAGCTGGGGTGCTTAAGGTGGGTGGACAAGTACAGGGAGTTTGCCTGTGGGCCCAGCATTTAGGAGGCTGAGGCAGGAAGATCACAAGTGTGAAGCCAGCGTGGGTTACTTTTCTCAAAACGTAAAATAATCTGGGTCTGTTTGTCCAAGTTTGTAAATCCTGATACTTGGGCGTAGGGATAAGGTGAAACCGGAGCCAGGGAGGGGTGCAAGTTCAAGGTCAGCCTTGGCAAGTTAGTGAGACCCTGTTTCAAAATAAAAGAATGAGTCAAGTGTGTTGGTGCACACAGATAATCCCAGTGCTCAGGCGAAGGAGGCAGAAGGATCAGGGGTTCAAGGTCATCCTCAGCTACAGAGTAAGTTGGAGGCCAGCCTGAGCTACATGAGACTGTTTCAAAAATCAAATATGGGGCCAGCAAGATGACTCAGCAGGTAAAGGTGCTTTTCACCAAATCTGATGACCTGAGTTCAAGCCCCAGGACCCATATGGTGGAAGGAGAGGACAGACTCCAATAAATTGTCTTCTGACCTCCACACATGTGCCATGGTACATGGGCATCCCCCCAACACACAAAATGATTTTAAAAATAAGTACATAAATAAATAAAATGAAAAGTAAAAGAGTTGGGATAGCTTGGTGGCAGAAGATTTGCCTGCCCAGCCTGTTCAAGGCCCTGGGTTCAATACCCAGTAACACACACACACACACACACACACACACACACACACACAAATAAATAAATAAATAAAATAAAATAAAATAAAATAAAATAAAATAAAATAAAATAGAATAAAGTAAGGCGACCTACCTCTTGGGAGCACAGACTCAGGGACACCAGGCCAGCAACATTCAACCTATTACATAGCATCACTTCCAAAGGAAGGGGATTGGGAAAATAAATCATGGCAGATTCTCAGAATGCCAGGCCCTGGGGAAGGAAGGCTCCCTCCAGCCCAGTGCTGGTCAGCTAGCTGCCTCCTGCCCGGGTGCCATGGAGCCTTGCATCTAGAGGCTCTCCATCTGTGCCCATCCCCTGTCACTCAGGTGTGGAATACAGTGGGCATCTAATAGCTGAGGAGGTACTGACAGCTCTTTCCTTCAGGGGTATTAGGTGTCACAAAGTATGCCAGCCCCCTATGCCCGAGGGGTGCATTCGTGGGGTCATGGGGAGAACAGATGACGGAGGTGGTGCATTCGGCAGAGTCTTCTATGCACAGATAAGTGAGAAAAGTGGGTTAGAAGCAGTGTGCCTCAGATGACCCAATTATTGTAAAATACAGACTCCATATTTACATGTTTGTTTATGCATGGAAAAGTCTAGAAGGATACATCCCACACAATAGGGATTACCTCAAGGGAGGGGTGTGGAGTTGAAATATGAACAGAAACTTTTGGCTTTTTATTTTCTACCTTTTTTTGTTTTGTCTTGGATTTTTCAACAGAGTCTTCCTGTAGCCCCAGTTGACCTGGAACTCACTATGTAGACCAGGCTGGCCTCGATGTCACAGAGATCTGCCTGCCTCTGCCTCCCGAGTGCTGAGATTCAAGGTGTGGGCCACTATGGCCAGCCTTTATTTTCTACTTTCTGAACCTAAAGTTGTTTGGGTTTTTGTTTTTTGTTTTTGTAATGGGAAGTGTATTCTTTTTCATTTAAAAACCTAACGGAGTTTTGCACATGCTTGAGGAATAGAATAACTTGCTTCTGGCATCTTCGAAGTTGGCCTTTGTCACTGATGTACTGAATGAGCTGCCAGTCATGATGGGGCCAGATATTTTATTATTTTAACCAGATTTCGAGAGCTAAGGGGGTAGGGGCTGCATCTCCTGTCAGCATTGTCACTCCAGTTTGGACCCCGTCAGTGGCTGAGCACTGAACACACCCCATGCACTGCAGCCTCCTCACTCACTGAAGTCTGTATATCCCTGCAGTGTTCAGACAGACTCGTGACTCCGTGAAGATTTACAGATGGGCACACGTGTCATAGGGCTTTGGGGAAGCACAAGCTGCATCTCCTCATCCAACTGGGAAAAGTGTCCCATGCTAGCAAGAGACCACAGTAGCTTAATGTAAAGGACAGACTCCTATCTGGATCCATGTTCCAGAACATTCTAGGTCATGTTTCCTACAGTGAGTTTTGAGGAACCCCAGGCTTATTCCATGCTCTGTGAAAACAGGTTCTGTGACTGAATGTGTCTGGAGAATGCTTTTCACCAGCAGCTGTCTCAGCATCCTGTATGCCTATGAGCTGGCAAAAGGCTCTGAAAAGCCCTGCATTAAAGAAGCAGGTTTGACTCTGTTCCATCCCAAATTCACTCAAATCATTTCATCAGTCTGCGATTTCACAAACTGTTCTGGACCAGTCTTGTGACACACTTTGGAAAATGCCACCCCTAGAATGTTCTCAGTCAACTGCCACCAGAAGTTCTGATACCCCTAAGGTGGACCAGGCATGACATGGTCAGATTTCCCCACTCTGGCTGTACCTCAAAGATGGCAAAGGGTCTATAGCACAGATGGATCAATAGGTCCTACCTTCCAGCTTCAGAGAGGGCACACCACACAGGCAGAGAGCTGGGATCAAACTGACCAGGTTTTGAACCAGTTCAGTCATGGTCTGGGTGTGACCATGCCTCTCTGTGCCTTAAAAGGCAATACAAATGGCTCCCTTAGAAAGATGGCTCAGTGGGTAAAGTGCTTGCCTTGCAAGCAAGAGGACCTGAGTTTGATCCCTAGATACCATATTTTTTTTAAAAGCCAGGTATGGGGGTGAAAAGATGGCTCAGCAGTTAAGAATGCATTCTCCTGCTCTCACAGAGGACCTGATTTCAATTCCCAGCACCCACATCGGGCAGCTTACAGCTGCAACTCCAGCTCTAGGGGACCTGTGGGTACTGCATTCATGTACATAACATACATAATTAAAATTATCAAAAAATTTTAAAAGGCAGGTGTGGTGGCCAATGTCTGTAATCTCGTAGCTGGAGAGGTAGAGACAGTTGACTAGCCAGCTTAGTGGAATGGGCCAGTTTTAGGCTAGTGAGAGACTCTGCCTTATAGGTGGACCAGTGTGGTGGCACATGTCTTTTCAGTACTTGGGAGGCAGAGACTGGTGGATCTCCATGACATTAAGGCCAGCCTGGTCTACATAGGGAGCTCCAGGCTAGCTGGAGCTACAGGAAGACTCTATCTCAAAAAAAAAAAAAAAAGAGACAAGATGGATGGCTCCTGAAGAACAACACTGAGGTTAACCTCAGCATCTGAGGTGCATCCATGCACACACAGAGGCACATACACGTACACATTTGTACACACCTACACATACACACATAAACACACACGTGTACATACATGCACAAATGCACATGCATACAGACACATGCACATACAGATACACACACAAGTGCACACATGCAGACATACACACACATGCACACACATAGTCATACACATACACAGGCATACACACAATACACACACACATGCATACACACTCACATATACAGCTCCCTTGAAGAACTGATCAGAGATGAGACACTGTGTCTAAGATCAGCTTGCCTGCACAGTTTGGAGGGACTTGCCTCTCTCCTAAGCTCTGGTCTGCAGAACATGGGGGCTCTGCCTCTCTCTTTCATTCTGGCCTATGGGGGGGGGCAACAGGACACACTTCTAAGACTCTACAGGAAAAGATGACAGACTAAGTGCCTTCCCAGAGAGCAAAACTCTGCTCCCCAAAGCCCTAGGAAGATATATAGACTTCTAAAGCTTTAAATTCTTAGAATACACCTGATATGTCTTGTGTCTCAGAGGAAACTCTAAAGGCACCTTTAAAATAGGTAAGAAAAACAAACCGACTAAAACAAGAGTTTGTGACAGAACTCAAGCAAGCACTGCCTGGGGATGCTCCAGTCAGTGACGAGCATCTGCGCTCCACAGGGGTGGGTGACCTGGGCGAATGACTCAACCTCTCGGCGCTTCTGGTGCCAGTGGACAGAAAGAGAAGCCCTGTGGACACTAGCTCAGCCGGGGCCCTGTGGTCCTGACCCGCCCTTGTCACTCGGACTGGCTCTGGTACCCTTGGTCCGTCACCTTTTCTTCTCGCGTCCCCTTCCTTTCCCGGGTATTCTCGCCTTTTTCTTCCCTGTCCAAAGAGGAAAAACTAAACAAACCCAGAAAGCCAAGTGAAGCGTGCGCTCCGGGCCGCTGCGAGCTCAGAAGCCGGTCAAGGTCGCGGTCTCCCGGGGCTTCGGGGACCCCCAGGCAGGGTGAGGTGTCGCCCCCGGGGTCCCCCGGCGTCCTGGCTCCTGCTGGTCCCCAGGGGGCCCGCCGCACCACCGCAGCTCTCTGCCGCGTGCCTGCCAATTAGGCCCTAATTTGATTTCTGCTCTATCCGTGAGAACCCCATTAAAACCCAATTCCGCTTATTACAGCGGCTTCCTAGCCGCAGCGGCCCCCTCCCCGGGCTACGGAGAAGCCAGGCTGCGCACCTGGTACGGAATGCGTGCTGTCCCCGTGTCCCCAGCCCCTCGGATGCGCCCTCGTAGTCGCAACTTGGGCTGTTCCCAGTCCAAGAACTGATAAAATCTGGCTGGGGTCCAGTTCCCAACCCCTTCGCTGTGTAACCTTAGGCGAATCGCTCCACTTCTCTGAGCTCTTCTGTCACAGTCCCGGTGAGGTGTGATAAGGCTTGCTGCCTGGGCCAGGGGGCAGGCAAAGCCTTGGGAGATTAGAGGGGTGCACAGAGCCAAATAACTAACTGCAAGACGTGGAGCTTCAGAGCCCAAGGTGAAATTTTTAAGGGCAAGCCAAACAAATCTCTGAAATCAAGATAAACAATATTTTAAGAGCTTGCCTAGCATGCTCAAGGTTGGGGGCTTCATACCGAGTGTTATAAACAAAACATAAAGCCCCAAACCACTATTTTTAAGAACTTAAAAGTGAAGTTAATAATTGAATAATGAAAGACAACAATTATAAAGACAGGACTCAAGTTAAGCCAGGGGAGGTGAATTCCTGACCCTCCTGTCCCAACCTGCTCACTCCCAAGTGCTAAGGTTAGCGTGCGGGGTACCCCCAACAAGGGGTGGAACCAGCATCTCCTGCATGTTAGGCCAGAACTCTTCCAAGTCCATTTCCAGCTACTCTTTACATTTTTGATGTTTTGTTCATGTGGGTTTTTTGGGGGGCGTTCTTTGTTTTCATGAATCTTGAGCCTCACTCAGAAAACACTGCATTAGACTAGCTATGGCCCACACCTTTAGTCCCAGCACTTGGGAGGCAGAGGCAGGGGGATCCCTGTGAGGCCAGCCTGGTCTACATAGTGAGACCCTGAGACTCTGTCTCAAAAAAACAACCAACCAAGCAAATAACTCATTGCATTAGCTGTGGTGGTATCTCAGTGCTCAAACACTTGTTCGGCAGTTGTAAAGTATTAGGTTCAAACCCAGCACCACAAACGAAGCAGAACATTGTGCTCAGTAATATTTTTCTTGGCCTGTTGGGGGTCCCTTTAACTTTTCTTCTTCTTCTTCTTCTTCTTCTTCTTCTTCTTCTTCTTCTTCTTCTTCTTCCTCTTCCTCTTCCTCTTCCTCTTCCTCTTCCTCTTCCTCTTCCTCTTCCTCTTCTTCTTCTTCTTCTTCTTCTTCTTCTTCTTCTTCTTCTTCTTCTTCTTCTTTTTTCCTGCTCTTTTTGAAACAGGGACTTCCTGTAGCCCTAACTGGCCTGGAACTCACTATGTAAACCAGGCTGTCCTGGAACTCACTATGTAAACCAGGCTGGCCTGGAACTCACTATGTAAACCAGGCTGGCCTTGAACTCACAGAGATCCTCCTTCCTGTCTCCCAAGCGCTGGGATTAAAGATGTGCACCATGACCAAGGGCCTCCTTTAACTTTTCTAGCAGAGGTGAGCTTTATGTTAGTCCCAGCCTTCATCAGCAGTCATCGGGAAAGCCTTTTTAAACACCCCAACTAACTTCCTTCCTTCCTTCTTTTTTTTCTTTAAATGGCAATCGATGTCCTTTCCAATCCCATCTGGGACAGTTTGTGGGCCTACTTTTTTTTTTTTTTTTTTTTTTTTTTTTTTTTTTTTTTTTTTTTTACTTTTAGGGAGAAGGCCCATGTATGCAGGTCAGAGGACAACTTGAAGGAATTGGTTCTCTCCATCCCTGTGGGTTCCAGAGATCAAACTCAGGCTTGGCAACAAGCCCCTTTCCTAGCTGGGCTATCTCACTCCCCACTGGCCCTATTATCAGATTCTCATTTGTAAAATGGAGCTAAGAATGGCTGTTTGCTGGGGTGTTCTGAGAATGACCAAATGGGCAGTGTAATTGAAAGCAGCTGTTCTAGCGTCTGGGCAAGTTCAAGGTCCTCTTCTGCTAAGTACCAGCTGGAAGTGTGAAAACCTCTGTAAACTAACAGTGTTTAGTCTCCAGAGGGATTTAGCTGCAGCAGAGCACCCAACGTGTTTGCCATGTGGCTAGAGGTCAGCAAGGCTGCTACTGTGATTGAAGGAGAATCTTTGCCCTTGACTTTGGCGTGTCTCTTCAACAGGTAGGGAAGATGAGGATTATTTGCCATAATTTTCATAAGGACCTGGCACCTAGTAGGTGCTCCCTCAACTGTGTCAGAAGGGCAGAGACCACTCGGACTTGTTCTATACTGAAGCCCCCACCTACAACACATGAAAAGGGGTCTGCAAAAATAGTCCAAGAATGAAGATTAGAAATGTTGTTCCCTCTTTCTTTCTTTCTTTCTTTCTTTCTTTCTTTCTTTCTTTCTTCGATCTTTTTGAGACAGGGCCTCCCTGTAGCTCCAGCTGGCCTGGAACTTGCTTTGTAGACCAGGCTGGCCTCGAACTCACAGAGATCCACCTGACTCTGCTGCTTTCCTTTCTTTCTTTCTTTCTTTCTTTCTTTCTTTCTTTCTGACAGTGTCTTATGTAGCTCAGGCTAGCCTTGAACTCAATATACAGTCCTGACTCTCTTGCTTCTACTTCCCAAGTGCTAGGATTACAGGTATGCATCGCCATATCCATTTTATTCAATGCTGGGGATAAGCCCAGGGCTCTGTGCATGCTCAGCAAGCACTCTTATCAACTGAGTATATCCCAACCCATTTATTTATTTTTGAGACGGGGTCTCAATATGTAGCCCAGGCTGGCCTTGAACTGGGGATCCCTCAGCCTCTCTAGTACTGAGATTACAGGTAAGCTTTGCCACACTTGGCTTTCAAATTCTTTTAATTAATCCCACCTCTGAAACTTTTGCTCCAAATGAGATTCCGTCTACGGTCCCAGGACTTCCCCAGGAGGGGCATCTCTTAGGAATAGATCTGTTTTTCACCTAGCATACTCACATCCTAATTCCTGGACTAGTTTCTGGAATATAGCACACCCAAGGAGCCCTGAGTCATCATGTGTCCCTGCCCTGAAATTCTGAACTACCAGGTCCACAGCCATGTTAGCAGAGTGTCTAAGGCTTGTCAACCCCCTTCCCATCTGTTGTTATTTTGTCCCTAAAGGTGGCTAAAAGTAAACACTTTTTTAAAAAATTATTTATTTTTATTTTACATGTTTGAGTGTTTTGCCTGCATGTATGTAAGCATACCACATGTGGTGTATGCAGTGCCCACAGAGGCAATGGATCCTCTGGAACTGGAGTTACAGATGGTTGTTTGCAGCCATATGGGGCTGGGACCTGAACCCAGGTCCTCTGCAAGAGCAGCCAGTGCTCTTAACCACTGAACCAGCTCTTCAGCCCCTAAAATTAAGCCCTTTTACACAATGAGACAACCCAGCCAGGAACTCCCACCTCACCGTCTTTTGTGCTAGTCAGCTCTGTGGAGTCAGAGCTGGTCACTTGGCTTCCCCCCAAGGCCAGATATCTTCCCATTGCATAATCCCAGAAGTAGATGAGCTTTGTTCTAGCAGCCCAGAAAGGTGGACGAGTCAAAGCCTGCCATGCCATGCAGCTCTGTGGGGAGCCGCCTGCCGTCCCTGCAGACGCCATTACAAGATGGCGCTCACATCCGGTTCATGCTGAGCAGTAAATAAGTCAGTACGCATGCCCGAAGTAATTTTCCACCTTCTAGTCTCTGCCTACCTCGTGGCGTGATATGGGCTGATGAGTTTGCGACCAATCAAGAGTTGCCACGTCCAAGACGGGCTTACTAACCTATATAAGGGCTGGGTTTCCGACATTCGGGGTCTTCGCCCTGTAAGCTTATGCTCTCCCTCTCAAGATGCATTAAAGCTTTTCTGCAGAAGGATCCTGAGTGTGCCGCGTCGTTCTTGCTGGCGAGACGATAGCGCAGGACAACTGGTGCCGAAACCCGGGAATTCGACCAAACCATCGTCAGCACCATCGGAGACCTCTTGAGTTCAAGGAGGATTCAGAACTGCAGGTAAGGACGTTCAGAGAGGTATGTTTTTTCTGGACTTTGGCTTGAACCTGTTTCCGCTTTGGAAAGGTAGCTTTGAGGCCTTGGTTATCATTCTGGGAGCACTTATAGTTTTGTTGTATAAAACATGCCAGGCCGTTGTGGCGGAAAGTCGAAATGTTCTTGAGGAAGTCCAGGATAGCATGTCAGAAACTGAACGCAGTGAGAGGTTAGGTGCACGAAAAAAGAAACGGGCCCCAAATAAGGAAAATGGCCCTCCCGGAAGGTCTGTTGACAAGGGAGCGTATTTTAAAGAGCCTAGAGATTCTTTGCCTGTCGAGAGGCCGGACAAAGGAACTAGTATATACCCCGTCCGAGAACTAAAGGCTCTGCAATTAAGTAGTTCAGGAAGCCCCGGGAGCTCTGAGGACGAGAGCCTTGACCCGGAGGAGGAGGCGGAGCTAGATGAGGAAGTAGCGAAGTATGAGGAAGAAAGATATCATCCAGATGATCATGTACAAGGCAGACAAGGCCTGGGTTTTTCCTAGGTGCCACTGAGGCAGTACGGCCCATACCATGGAAAACGGAGGCTCCGGTGTGGGTTCCTCAGTGGCCTTTGACCTCCGAAAAATTGGCTGCAGTAACTGATCTGGTCACTGAGCAGCTGGCTTTGGGGCATATAGAGCCATCTACCTCCCCTTGGAATACCCCGATTTTTGTGATAAAAAAGAAATCTGGAAAATGGAGGTTATTACATGACCTAAGAGCTATTAATGAGCAAATGTATCCCCTTGGGGCAGTGCAGCGGGGACTTCCGGTCCTCTCTGCTCTGCCTAAGGATTGGAACTTAATCATTATAGATATAAAGGACTGCTTCTTTTCTATCCCCCTGCATGTCTCTGACAGGCAGCGCTTTGCTTTTACCATCCCTTCAATTAATCATATGGAGCCAGATAAGAGATTTCAATGGAGAGTGCTGCCTCAAGGGATGGCCAACAGTCCCACCATATGTCAACTGTATGTACAGGAGGCTCTAAAGCCTATTAGAGAAAAATTTCCTGCGATAACTATTATTCATTACATGGATGATGTGCTCATGTGTCATCAAGAGCGAGAGACCCTTGAAAAAGCTTACCCACAGCTGGTGAAAGCTTTGCAATACTGGGGACTTCAAGTCGCCACTGAAAAGGTCCAGTTTTCTGATACAGGCCAATTCCTGGGCACTGTTATTCTCCCTGATGTGATTCGTCCACAAAAGATAAAAATTTATAGAAAAGATTTGTGCACTTTAAATGATTTCCAAAAATTATTGGGAGATATTAATTGGCTTCGCCCATTTCTCAAAATTCCCACAGCGGATTTAAAACCTCTTTTTGACATTTTGGAGGGGGACACCCATATTACTTCCCCTCGATCCTTGACCCCTGCTGCGGAAACAGCACTCCTCCTAGTAGAGGAGGCAATAGAGAAAGCACAGTTACGTCGCATTAACAGCTCTCAACCTTTTTGTCTCTATGTTTTTAAAACAAGAAAGCTGCCCACTGCGGTTTTATGGCAGGAAGGACCCCTGTTATGGGTTCACCCGAACGCTTCCCCCCAAAAAATAATTGACTGGTACCCCACGGCTATAGCTCAACTTGCACTTAAAGGCTTAAAATTGGCTATAGAACACTTTGGCAAGCACCCTACATCTATCTTGGTCCCCTATAATTGGACCACTACCCCTATATAAGCTTGTGCCTTCCTGCAATAAAGCAAACCTGTGTCACTGAACCTGGTCTCCTGTGTCTGAATGGTGTTCCGCTGACATAGTCTTCTCACCAGCCCTGCACTCTGGAACTGGGCAGAAGAGGCCACGACAGGAGGCAGAACAGGGCAAGCAGAAGAGCTGCCTCAGCACCAGGTGAGCAGAAGAGTGGCCTCAGCCCAGGGTGAGTGGAGGAGCAGCCTTGACCCCCATGAGAACAAAGGAGCGGCACCCACAAGAATGGAGGAGTGGCAGTAGCTGGCAATAACTGTGGGGAGCTGCCTGCCGTCCCTGCAGACGCCATTACAAGATGGCGCTCACATCCGGTTCATGCTGAGCAGTAAATAAGTCAGTACGCATGCCCGAAGTAATTTTCCACCTTCTAGTCTCTGCCTACCTCGTGGCGTGATATGGGCTGATGAGTTTGTGACCAATCAAGAGTTGCCACGTCCAAGACGGGCTTACTAACCTATATAAGGGCTGGGTTTCCGACATTCGGGGTCTTCGCCCTGTAAGCTTATGCTCTCCCTCTCAAGATGCATTAAAGCTTTTCTGCAGAAGGATCCTGAGTGTGCCGCGTCGTTCTTGCTGGCGAGACGATAGCGCGGGACACAGCTCTGAACCCACCAGGCTCCTAACTCACACCCCCCGGAGAGCATTGCAGGGACTTTACCTGAACTCCCCAGTTCCCAGGTCCCCGTTTTCTACAGCACACTCATGCACAAGGCTTTCCCAGTGGCATCTCACAAGCTAGGGGATTTTCTCAGACCTCAAGAACAAAGGGGCTGTTACAACATTAGTGGGACTAGAAGGCTCTGTTCTGCCTCTGGGCAAAAAGAAAAAGATGATTCAGTAGTCTTAGGACAGATGAAGTTCAAGCAGAGAGGAGGCCCTGGTTCCCAGCTCCACTTTACTGTAACTGGCACACCATGTTGAAGAACTTCCTGTCCTAGCTAGGTGTGTGTTTCTGTGCAGAAACATTAGGTTGGTGGGAGGGGATGGGGACTGGTAGAGTCCACTCTACCCTTGCCCTCTGTTAATCTAACTCAGAGATGAGGATGAAGAAATAATTAGAGCTGCTTAGATTTCTGGAAAATAAAGATGCAACCTAAGCTGTCATTAACTTTACGACTTGTTGGAAGAAGTGGGGGAACTGGCAGGGTGAGAGGTAGGATCCCTGGAGGGTGTGGCAGACTGAGGGGCAGGGAATGATCATTATTTACTTACTTATTGCTTTTGTTAAGTACTTGTGTCATGCTGGGTGCTGTGGCTGGTTGGGGGACAGACACATAAATCACCCAGGGTCATCCCTTTATGGGTAAGGGGGCTGATAAAGTCCATCTGTCTTCTCTCCTCCATAAACAACTTAGTGGGCAGAATGTGGTGAGGACAGCCCTCAGCCACCAATCTCATCCTACCTCAGGGATCCGCTTGAAGTCCCTGGGGCGCTGGGTTAGCACATCTGATTACCTGAGAGGATTAAGGGCTGGCTGTTTCCCAGGAAGCACACACTCACTTGGCTCATCCCATTCCTGCTCAGTCCTCCGAAGGACAGGAAGCACCTTGTGAGGAGGACTAGGCTCTAGACTGATGCTGATCCACCACCACTGGGCAGGTCCTTGGGACCCTGATGGCATCGGGATGGGAGGTGTGGAGTCAAGAGTCAACATCAATGCAAACAACCTCTCTGCCGCAGCCAAGCAGGTTACAGACTCAGGGGAGAAAATCAGATATCAACAAGCAAATATTGAATTGAATCTCAGAAGCAAGAGAGCAGCTTCGAGGACCAATACCACATCTGACTGCCAAGCGTCTCATGCCATTTAAGCTTTGGCAGATCTTGGATGCCTTGGAGAAACCAAGCAGAGAGTTTTTGGATCTTGTCCTTTGAAAATACTCACTTCTATAGGCAAGCACTGGTGATACACATACTTTTCCATACAAGTCAAGGGTGTGTGCTGATCCTTGAAGCTTTTCTATGTCCCCAGGGTATTTCTTAACCCCCGAGAGGCACGTGTTATGTTCATTCACCAAAAATGGTAACCCAGAGAACACACTTTGCCCTAGAAATACAACCAGCACCAGGCCAGGCCCGGGCCTCCCCATTGCACACCACCTTTCTTCCATCCGATGGTATGCTTCAAGGGTAAAATCCACGATGGTTATGACTGTCTCCAGAACTCAGCAGGCACCGCTCTCTTTCCTACCTCTTGCCACAGTCTTTCTTGTTCATTATACTCCAGTAACCCTGACCTCTTCTCAGTTCTCAGCTCTTGCCAAGTTTTCCCCACCCCAGGGCATTTGCACATACTGCTCCTGCTGCTTGGAACTATTCCTGCCTTCCCTCTTCCCATGGCTGTCTCTGTCCCATCCTTTGGCTCCCATCTTCAGTGTCACTTTCTCAGGGGCCTCTTCTTTGGCTTTTCAAACTAAGCATGCCCCTCCACTATTTCTAGTCATTTCTTAACACTAGGCACGAGCAGTAATGGCTTAGTGTTTCTATTGCTTGTGTGTTTATGATTGGTCTCTTCCTTGACCTTTAGATGGCTCTATAAAGGAGGACGCCGAGCTATGTGGTCTGCCATCCCAGTCCCCAGCTCCTAGTCCATCAATCAGCAGGGCTCAATAGCTGCAGAACCAATGATTAAAAGTAAGATTGGAAGCAGTGGTCCTCCACTAGCCCATGCCATAAAACAACATAGCATTTGGCTACAGAGGGTGACAGTCATCAATGACTCCCCAGGATGGTGGACCTGGATGGTGGCCCCATAAGTTCAGCTTTGGGAAGCAAGACCATGTGAGGTGTGAAGGGAAGGGCAGGTGCTCCTAACTGAAGGAACCTCCCTGCCACAGTGTATGACAGCGGTGTGATGCTTGGAAGCTGGGCTGAACCAGTCAGGGGACTTTCTGAGCTTGTGTTTTTTCTTAAGAAAATTCTGCCTGCTTCTAGAAGGGCAGTTTAATTAAATTCAGTTGGCTGGTACCTTCAAAGGCTGTTCTGGGTCTCGCCAGCCCGCACAGACGCAGGCATCATTCCAGTAAATGTGTGAACTTGTGAGAGAGCGAGCCTCGTGGTACTCCCTGGCAAGCCAAGGCATCCAAGCATCCTCCACTTGCTCATCAGCCCACCTGGCCAAGGGGCAGGAGGCCAAGGGCCCTGAGTGGCCAGCTCCCAAACCTGCCCTGCCTTGCCTACCTGCGCAGCAATGGAGGTGAGGAAATGCTGCTTCTTCACAGGGGGGACCTTGAGGAGCCAGGGTCACACAGATCAGGGTCACGCGGATCACAGGGTCACACAGATCCTGGGTCACACGGATCCTGCTGCCTATGGTGCTACATGAGCTCCAGTCTCACTCTTGGGGCTGACTCACTGGGATAGAAGGTGCAGAGTTGGTATCCCGGGAACAATGGCTTGGGAATCATGGGGGCATTTGGAAAGTGTGTGTGTGTGTGTGTGTGTGTGTGCACATACATGCACATGTGACGGGGAGGTCAGAGGATAGTGGCAGCTTTTGTTTCTCAGGCACCTGTTCGCCCACTTTGTTTCTTTGAGACAGTGTCTCTGATGGGACAGGAGATCTCAATTTGACAAGGCTGGCTGACCCCGGGATGCCAGAAGCCCACCTGTGTCCATCTACCCAATGCTGAGATTTCGAGCCCACACCACCAGACCTAGCTTTTTGTGTTTAATTACAATTATTTATTTATTTGCTTGTTCATTTTTAAAAGTTTTACGTGTATAAGTGTTTTGCCTGTGTTTTATATATGTACCTTGTTTGTGCAATACCCTCAGAAACCAGAAGAGGTCATCAGATCCCCTGGAACTGGAGTTATGGTTGGTTGGCAGCTGCCATGTGGGTGCTGGGAACTGAACCTGGATCCTCTGCAGGAGCAGCCAGTGCTCTTAACCACCGAGTCATCTCTCCAGCCTCTATTTGTTTGTTTGTTTGTTGTATGTTTGTTGTTTGTTTGATGTGTGTGGGTAACAGGAAGTCACAGGACAACTTGCAAAAGTCATTTTTCTCTTTTACCCTGTGGGCTTGGCATCAGGCTTGGCAGCAAGCGCCTGTACCTACTGAGCCATCTCGCTGGCCCCAAGCCCTGCTTTTTTTCTGAGGGTTCTGGGCATCAAACTCAGATCCTCACACTTTTACAGCAAGCACTTTACCCACTGAGCCATCTCTGCAACCCAGTTTGGAAACCTAAGGTCTCAAACACAGAGGGAGATAAATACACTTTTTCTGTGTTCACTGTCTTAGCGGGAAAAAAAAAAAAAAAAAAAAAAACACTCCCATGTGGGGCATTATAGACATTGGAACATTCTGGAAACCACAGTCCCATATAAATGTACATGTGAACATTTACAAAGCAATTTCTGGGGCTAGGAGCATAGCTTCTATAACAGAGCTTGTGCTTAGCTTCCATCCCCCTACCACTTTCTCTCTCTCTCTCTCTCTCTCTCTCTCTCTACACACACACACACACGCACACACACACACACACACACACACACAGAGAGATCTTCATTTTAATCTAAACTTATAATGACAATAATAATAACAACCACAACAAAAATCTCTACTGTAAACCCACCTCCCAGCGAACTGAGAAGCCATTGCAGCCTGGGATGCTGTCGGGCTGTATCCCTTCTTCACTGCTCATTGCATGGATGAAGTTCCTGGATTCCCCAGGAGTACAAGCTCCTCCCGTCCTGTCCACTGGGTGTGCTATGCCAACGAAAAGGTCCTGTGAGCCCAGCTGCCAGGTAGGGAAGTCAGGCACAGAAAAGTCACCCTTACCCACCCAGGATCAGTCAATTTAAAAGCGGCCAGGAGTATGACTAGAGTTCCTTGGGCCCATGAACTTGACACGCCATTGGGGACCTGTCGTCAACCAATAGTGTCACTGTTCTGGGTGAGACAAAGGAAGAATGCTGCCCTCTGCTCCCAGAGATCCCACTCACTCTTTTATAAGGAATATTTTTCTTCCTTCCTTCTTTCCCTTTTTTTTTTCCTCTGACAGGGTCTTGTGTAGCCCAGGCTGGCCTCAAACTCATTATATAGCCAAAAATAACCTTGAACTCCTGATCCTCCTTGCCTCCACCTACCAAGTCCTGGGACATCAGGTATGGGACACCCACTTGGCTTTCTTTCTTATACTTTTAAACCTGCATCTAGCAGCCAGATGTGGTGGCAAACTCCTTTGATCCCAACACTTAGGAGGCAGAGGCAGGTGGAGCTCTGTGAGTTGGAGGCCAGCCTGGTCTACATAGCAAGTTCCAAGCCAGCTAGGGATATATAGTGACACTTTGTGTCAAAGAAGAGGAGGAGGAAGAGGAGAAGGAGGAGGAGGAGGAAGAGGAGGACCTAATAGAGCAGTCCCAGTACTTGGGAGGCTGAGCCAGCCAGGACTATGTAGTAAGAACTTGTCTTAAAAAAAAAAACGGCAGGGAGGGGTCAGCGGCCAGAAGACTCAGGGGGTAAAGAAGTGCTTACTATGCAAACCTGGATACCTGAGTTCAGCCCTCAAAACCCATGTAAAATAACCAGATACTCAGGGGTGTGCATCTAATCCCAGAATGCCTATGCTGAGATGGGAAGCAGAGGCAGGAGGCTCACCCTGAAACTGTCAGGCCATCTAGCCTGGAGTACACAGCATGGTGGAAACAAGAGACAGCCTGGCCCAGCAAGGTGGAGAGAACTCTGAAAAGTTCTCCTCTGACCCACACAAGAATGCTGTGGCCCCCTGCCCATCACACACACACACACACACACACACACACACACACACACATACACACACACACACACACACATTTTTTAAATGCACCTTTACACCTTGCCTCAGTTCTCCCAACAGAACAAGGACTGCTTTGGGCAGCCTGGTGGGGTCTTATGAACCCACTCCCAGAGCCTGGCTTCTCAAGGCATAAAATGGATCGATGGGCTCACTTAGGGAACCAGTTACACTGTGAGACCGATGATATTAACAGTCAGCTTTGTGAGACAGTAACATGAGAACTGCGTTATTCTCTGTGGAGCAGCAAGATCTGGCTGCTGTCTACTGCTGTGGTCCCTGTGCTGTGAGGACCTCAAGAGAGATTTTGCTGTATCTGCGACCCCCCTTAGGGACAAGAAAGTCTCTCCAGTTGACATGGGAGCCGAAGTCAGGAAGACATATCATAGCATTTGTCATCTCCACAAGGAAAATGTCACACATCAGCTGGAGGTCAGTGAAGATGGCAAAAGGGCTCCCCCAGCTAAACCATGTGCCCTTGAATTCTCCCTGAGCACCCTCAAGGAGTCTGGGACCTCAGATGAGGGACCCGTCAATCAAGCACAATTTACCCTCAGTGTGCCCTAACCACATGTTCCCAGAGCTGCTGAACTAAGCTAAAGGCAAGCTTCCTGTGTTTTGGACTTAGCTGACTGAGTGACACTGGTTCAGTCTGTCTGTGTCACTGGGGAGAACAGGGCACACGTCAGATTCCTAGGGGTGGCACACAGAGACAAGGTCATATGCAGAGGCTGGAGGGCAGCATGGCCAAGGCTAGACCCAGAGTCACAAGAAACTGGAGTTCATTCTGATGGCACTAGCGAACTGTGTAGCCTCGGGCTGGCCAGTCATGGGTCAGGGCAGAGACCTGTGGCTTATGCATTGGGGCTGAGGATGCTGCTGCTGGGGGTTGGCTGGGATCGAGATCAGGGACGGAATGTGGGAGTGTGAGACCGGGAAGCCCCTATGGGATCTCACTTTGCACATCCAAAACTTTGGAGTCTGACAGGCGGTGATGGGACTGGATCTTCCTAGGTCTGTAAGTAGTCTGTGGCTCAGGATACCACAGCAGACAGTGGCTGTTCACAGCTAACATCCCCCTCCCCCGTGTGGAAACCTTTGGAACTTTCTTTCCTATTCCTTCACCTCTACCCTCAGAGAGTATGAGGCTGTGACTTTCCTTCCTTTTTTTTTATTTTTAAGATAGGATCTCATGTAGCCTTGAACTATGTAGCCTCCAATTTCCAATCTTCCTGCCTCCACCTCCCAAGTGCTGGGATGTGCTGGGATTATTGGCCTGTGCTACTACTGCTAGTTTTATGCAGTGTGGGGGATCGAACCCAGGACTTTGTGTATACTAGGCAAGCACTCTACCAACTGAGCTACATCCTTAGGCTTTCCTTCCTCTCTCTCTCTCTCTCTCTCTCTCTCTCTCTCTCTCTCTCTCTCTTTCTCTCTTTCTCTCTCTCTCTCTCTTCTGAAAATCATCTACCAAAGCCAAGTGAGTTAAGAGAGTGAGCTGTCCCTGCTTTCTCAGAACAGGTCTGGGCCAAAAGAAAGGCAGGGGAAGCCAAGAGCAATTGCTTCAGTGGTGGTGGGAGCCGGGAGCTGCTTAAAGGGCTCTGTCTGAAAGGTCTCCTCTCTCCTTCCACCCTGTGATTAAAGGGGACACATGCTACTTTCTCTGCCTTCTTCCCCTCCTTCCCCACAAACCCCTCCCAAAGCTGTGCCTATGTTTCCAAGGCCCCTGGATTTATGTGCATTTGGCAATGTCCAGTGGCTAGAGGCGCCAGGGTAGCCAGGGAAAAGGAAGTGGGGCAGGCAGGGCTGGTGGGGGAGGGGGAGTATGAGTCCATGTAGCTCATGTTCCCTCCCAGACCTGCCCCCTGTGTAAAAAAGAAAAAGAGCTTGGCACTGGAAAGAAACCAGCCTTGTTCAGAGGCACAGACACCATCCATCCTCTTTGGGTACATGGCCCCTTTGTCTCCTTCCATGGGGTTCTCCTGGCCATGACAGGGTTCATGGGCAACCCATGGGGAAATAGCAGGGATATGGCTCCCTTCCTGACCCATCCCAGAGGCTCAGTCAACGAGGAGGAATGGGTAGTCTTTACAGAAGGGAGTGGAGCTCTACTGTTTTTGGTGTGGTTCTCTGGAAGGTCTTGTCTGGGCCTGCAAGTTACTGTCTCTAACGAGTGGCTTCGGCTCCCCATAAAGACTGTGGTTATTTCCCACACTTGATCTTGGGGCTACTTGAGGGCAGGAGCCGTTCTCTCTCTCTCTCTCTCTCTCACTCTCTCTCTCTCTCTCTCTCTCTCTCTCTCCCTCCCTCCCTCCCTCCCTCCCTCCCTTCCTGTAGCTTCTCTTCCACAGATGTTTATTAAGTACCTTCTGTGGGCTAACCATCCTACACTAACATACATTTTGTCTTTCTCTACTAGGTTACCCAGTAACTACAGGTGGATGGATGGATGGATGGATGGATGGATGGATGGATGGATGGATGGACGGATGATTTTTGGGTGACTTCAAGAAGTGAGATAGAGTCCTGGGTTCTTGCGAAGCCTGTCAGTATTGTTGGCACCTTAGAATGGGGGGGGGTGGCAAGTAGCAGAAGAGGTTGGTTGGCCATGAGGTGAGGAATAAGACCCTGAGTGGCCACTACCCCCTTAGCTGCTGTCTCATTATGGAACTTAAGAACTGAATTCTGGGCTGCAAATTTTGTATCTGAGCAGAAAAAGCAATCTCAAAACTTCCTGTAAAGCAGGGTCCTCTGATTCTTCAGAACTTTGGACTCCCCTCAAACCCCAGAAGATCAGATTTGCCCCCCCCCCAAAAAAAAAGAATGCTGCTCCACAAGATTCATACTGGTTCATGTGCTCTGTGGATCTGTGGATGGACTGCTTCTGGTCTGACTGGGAAATGGCTGTATTTTCTCTTGTTCAAGAGTCCACAGTGGGGCTGAACTTTGAACAGTGTGAACACTGGCTAGCATGCACAAATTCCTAAGTTCAATCCCAGCAGTGCATAAAACCAAGGTGGTTTTGCATACAGATTCCAGCACTCAGGAAATGGAGGCAGGAAGTTTAAGGTTATCCTTGGCTGCATGGCCAGTTCAAGGCCAGCCTGGTCTACACAAGACCCTATCTCAAACAAGAGTCTACGGAGGTCTCCAAGGGCCCATCCTTCCAGCATATCTGTGTTCCTCAGATAGGTGGGCGTCTTGGGTTGTTTCCTAACTGTGAGCTGGGCTTTCAAGGGCGGCACAGTTCACTTATCTGCCTGATTGGACTCAGGTTGTTTCTAATCTCTTGCCATCATCTACACAGAGTGAGAAACATCCTGTAACTAAATCTTTTTATGCGTCTGTAATTATTTCCTTGGGCTAAATTCCTAACAGAAGAATCATGGGGATTAAAGGATTTGAGATGATGGGAGTTTAGGGCAGAGGAGAGGTGAGAAGAGCCATGTTGAGATCCAGGCCTTCTGGGAGTCAGGGAGAGTGACAGTCTCCGCCTCTTTTCTTTTTAGTTGCTTTGTTCTTCTCACTGTTGGGGGTCCGACCCGGAGCCCTGCACCCCCAGGCAAATGCTCCGCTGCTGATCCAGACCCTGCCCAGGCCCTGTCCTTTCCTTGGGCAACTGGCCAAAGTGCCTACTGATTTGGGGTCCCCTACACTCAGGAAAGAAGCACCCAAGAAAGAAGCCAAGCACAGTGGTACGAATTTATAGGCCCAGCACTGGCGGCAGAGACAGGTGGACCCTGGTAGATCCAGTCTAGCCCGTGAGCTCCAGGTTCAGAGAGACCCTGTCTCAAAAGAGGAGATGGATCTGGGTGTGGTGGTGCAGTACTTTAATCCCAGCACTGGGTTGGGGAGGGGCCCACAGCAGAAGCAGGCAGTTCTCTGTGAGTTTGAGGTCAGCATGGGTTCAAATTACACAGCTAGTTCCAGGTCAGCCAGGGCTACATACTGAGACCTGTCTCAAAATTAAATAAATAAATACGTAATTAAATACATAAACAAGGTGGAGCGCAATTAAGGAAGACACCCAGGGTTCACCTCTGGCCTTCACATGCACATACAGGTTCATACACACACACACATACACCTGTACACACATGAACACACACACACACACACACACACACACACACACACACACACACGAGGCATCTCCAGTATCCTTCCATTATGGCTTACTATTATTCCTAGCCTGCCAACGTTAACTTTCTCTGACTTCTAGAAGTTTCTCCAAAAGCAATCTGCTAATAAAGGGGGTAAGAATACCAGCTAGTGTGTCTTCAAATTTGCCTTGCAGGCTACTCAGAGACACCCCGGCCCAAGTCCTCAGCACTGTTGTTTTCCTCTCCCACCCCTTCCCCCTCCTCTCCAGGGTCAATGAACCGGGCACTTTGGATAGACATGTGTGATTGACTGTGGTGTTAAGAAAGTATGCGTAACACAATGTTTTTTAGCTTTTTCCAGAAGATATTTATATCATACAAATGGCATGTTGGGCTTCTTCCCCTGCCCCCTCCCTCTCTCAGTCACTAAGAATGAATAAATCAGTTGTCTTAATCAAGCTAATGGAGACTGCTGGCTGGAGAGGTGTGAAGGGCTCCTGCCACACTGCAGCTACCCTGTTAGGGGGCAACAAGCCTAACACATGTCCCATCTCTGGGCCTCCGTCTCCCAGACTCGTTCATGGGTGTGGTGAGATCTGACCACTAAGGGCTTCTCAGGATAAAGCTGGCTGGAAGCTGCCAGAATTCTAGAAAAAATGCTGAGCAGGAATGTTTATTCCTTGATCGGTGTGAGAGAGCAGAGAGGCAGAGCTATAAAGGCGGGAACTCACCACTTTGCTCTACTTTTTAAGGTTTCTGCCTCACATCACCCCACAGACCTGCCCTTCACCCCCGCTCAGAACTGTGAGAGAAGTTGCAGCATCCTGTAGCTGTGGCTCTTAGAGAACAAATGAATGGTTTGGCAAAAACAGGGGTCACTCTGCCACACTGGGGTCATGTCTACACAAAGCAAACACATCTCAAGCTGCTGGCCCTTCAGCAGCACATGGAGCAGAATGGACACAATTCCCACATCGGCCTCAGAACTCAGAGCAAAGTCACAGGGGCCCTGAAGAGTATCATTATAAGCCCGTCAGTCTCCAAATTCCTTCCGTCAAAGTGAATTTCTCTTTCCTAAGGCGCTGAGGTTTACAAATCCCAGCAGGCAGCAGGATAAAGAAAATGAGAATTCCCAAGCATCCAGACTTGGGCTTTAACCATTGTCCACCCACCAGATGTTTACTGAGCACTAAAAGCCTACCAGAGACTCTGCTAAGGACTGGAGGTCACAGGACTGACAACAAGCAGATTGCCCTTGGCTGAGAGGAGGCTGAAGGTGGGTAAGTCTAGGGGATGGATGTTAACCAGTAACCTCAGAAGGAAATGGGAAGTGAAGCTTGGTGGCTGGTCACAGTGGTGCACACCTGTCATCCCAGCACAGGGGAGGCTTCATACCAGCCTGGGATACATAGTGAAATCCTGTCTCAAAAATCAGTTGAAATCTGACTGGGAGCTATTCGAAGAAGTTCAAGAGAGGGCATGTGGTCTAAGAGCCTGAGGTGAGAATGAGTAGGAGCCAGTGGGGGGTGAGTAGAAAGAAGAGGTCCTAGGTTGGACACTGTGACTGACTGGGAAACTTGGAAGAGGGGTGCAGGGGGAAGGAGGGGAGGGCCACAGAGTGGAGCCAGGTGCACCCACCTGGAAGTCAATGATAAAACAAAGGGAAAATAGCCAATGGTAGTTGGCTGCCTGGCATCTCTTTAATAAGATAGGCACAGAATTATTACATGACTAAGCAATTCCACTCCTGAATACATTCCTGAAAGAACTGAAAAGAGACTGTCATGCAGTTATTCACAAGTGTCCCTAGAAGCACAACTGACAGTGTCCAAAAGGTAGAAAGAGCCTCAGTGCTGATCAACAGATAACAGATAAAAAAAAAAAATGCAGTCTATTCACCAAGTGGAATATTACATGGTCATTAAAAAGGAATAAATTACCAAAGCAGACTGCAACACCAGTGAACTTTGACAATATCACACTAACTGAAAAAAAAATAGACACAAGAGATCACCTATTATATGATTCTGTTCCTATCATATCTAAAATAGGCAAACTCCACAGAGTGGAGAGTGATGGTTCCAGGATGGGGGTGGTGCTGAACGTCAAGAACCTGCTGAGAGATGTATCTATTTGGGATGATGAAATGTTCTACATCAGGCAGTAGGGATGGTTAACAATTGTGTGAATGTAGTTACTGCTACTGAGCTGTGCACTTTAAGATGGCCAATTTGATGCTATGTGTATTTTACCATAATGAAACATATTGTTTATTTTTAATTAATTAATTTTTACTTTGTCATTTCAAGACAGGGTCTCCCTGTAGCCCCAGCTGACCTGGAACTTGCTCTGTAAACCAGGCTGGCTGTGGTCTCACAGAGATCCACCTGTCTCTGCCTCCTGAGCATTGAGATTAAAGGTGTGTACCACCATGCCTAGCAATTTTGCTTTTAAAATAATAATAATAAATACATATTTTCAAAGGCACTATATAGGTGGCTGAGCCATTCAGGGAATGGCTTTTACAGTAGGCTAGTGTTCACTCTGAGAACAGGTAGTCTTGGTGGGGACAGAATGGGAGAACGGTTAAGAGGGAGACCAGTGGGGAGACAGGAGCTGCAGGCCCAGAGGGAGACCCAGGTGGCTTAAATCAACCAGCCCAGTGTTCCAGCACATGTAGGAAGAGGCCAGAGCTAGAAGAGCAGGCAGGTCAGAGGCTTGGTGAGGGGTGGGGTAGGTGAACCTTTAAGCTATCAGTGCTGCACCCTAACTCAGGTGTCAGCACTTCCTTTATAGAGCTTAAAGGAAAACAGCTTGAGTCTCCGTGACCAGTGTAACCAGTCTGTGGTGGCTCACGCCTTTAACCCTAGCTCTTGGAAGCTGGGGCAGGAAGATCGCTGGGAGCTTCAGGCTAGCCTGTGCTACACAGCCAGACCAGGGTCTTTGGGCCCAAGTTTTGACTTTTTCTGTTGCTGGACTTCAGGTGAAGAAGTTCATTTTTTTGTGCCTCAGTTTCTCCCTCTGCACAATCAGGACCCAAGAACCCACTTCCTGGGTGTCGATGAGTTGGGAAAAGAAGCGCACGAGAAGGCAGCGCCAGCCTCGGTCACCTTGCAGGACGCTGGGGAGCCTCAGTATCTCGGTCCAGGACAACCCGGACCCGCAGCAGCATCAGAGCTGGTGACTCTGTTAGGTCCTTGAGCAGATTCTCCTGAAACCTCCACCTCACCATCATCTTGCAGGCGCCAACTGCTAGGCGTTCAGACTGTGACTCCACGGGGCAGCGACACCCCACCGAGCAGAGGATACCCCCAACCCTAGGTTTTTCTAGATTCTTGTCCCGCCCCTTCTAACAGACGCCGCCCAACAAGCCCCACCCCTTCTCAGCACAGGCCCCGCCCCTCCACTCCTCTTGTCTTGAGCTGGAGGCGCCCACAAGCATTTGGTACCCAGCAGGGAGGAAGGGATGCTTGGTGGGGGAAGGGGCTGGAAACCTGGGAGCCCTGGGGACCCCAGATTCCTCCACGTCCTCCTGTTCCTGGAGTGGGCCTGCGCTGCATCCGTCCGCGTGGGAACACTTTGCATCTTGTCTCGGTAGACGCTCGGGGATGGACGAGGCTGCTACCCCGGGAACCCGGGACCAGGGAGCGGAGAGAGGCGGGGGACGTGGGGGGGCGGGGATGGCGGCAGGGAGAAGTGGGCGCATCCTGCGACCTGGCGGCTGGAGCCCCATCCGGTGCCAGCTCGGATTCCCTCCACGTTTCCTTAACAAATCTACTCCGATTTCAACTCGCCCCGCCCCTCCTCTAAGACCTCCCCCTCCCCCCAGGCCTGGTGCCCGGACTTCCTAGGTTGTAGTGGGGTTGGGGGGAGGGTCCAAGCCAGAAAGAACAAATTAGATAATCAAAAGAATTATAGTGCTCTGGGTCCCCTGTCCCCGGAGCCCGGCCCTCCCCCGGGCGCCGCTCTCTCTCCTCCTCTCCCGTGGCTCCCGCTCTCCCTCTTTCCCCTGCATTTGCTAGAGTCTCTGGAACGTTCAGCGGCCCATGATGAATGATCGCCTGTCACGGCTTGTTTATTATAACGCAGGCAATCAATTACACATCCCCAACGCTGGCCGGCCCGCAGGAAATTTATATGCTCAGCACAAACCAATGTGAAAATGGAATCTCATTTGCCAAATGTCTTTCTCCGGGTTCGGTGGGATGATTACAGCCTGTGTTTGTTCCAACAGTCGTGTTGGGCTGACAGTACTATCATTTACTGCCTGGCTCAGGCCACAGTCCTCTAAGGCTTTATTTATTGTGTGATGGAGGCCAGCTCAGGAACAGGACAAGGGATTTCTGTCGTGGATGCCACCTTGTTAAAAAAAAAAAAAAAAAAGTGGGTGGGCAGGGCCCAGATTTGTATTCCTGACAGTACTGCAGCCTCAGCCCTGGGCTCTGTCTCGGGGCTCCCCTCTCCAGCACCCAGCTGCCCAGTCACCAGACACTCCAGGTCTGCCTCTGCTGCTGTTTAATTGTGTCCTGGCTCTGCTCATCTGGAAAATGGGAATTTTATGCCTTTGGGCAATACCAATGTCTGGGGTATGGGGAGATGTAGATGTCATTGGCCTGGGGACTCCAGAAATGGGTCCTGCTGGAAGACTGCAAATTGGACTCCATGCTCCCTATATTATTAAAAATCTTGCCCTTCCTGGTGGAATTTTGCTCTCCTTGGCACACTTTGGGAAAATAAAATGGCCCCTTACTTTGTCTCTGCATCTCACTTTTCACATTTAAAATTTATTTTGTGTATGTGCCACAGTGTGAGCCTGCAGTCAGAGGATAGCTTGTGGGTGTGGCTTGCTTCCTTCCACCATGTGGGTCTCAATGATGGAGCTCAGGTTGGCCAGGCAGCAAGCTCCTTTACCTGCTGAGTCCTCTCACCAGTTCATTTCCGTCTTTAATATAAGCAGGTGGGGAGCAATTCTGGTCTTTTCTTGAACTGTGGACTCTCAGGCCAGGCAGTTCTTTGAACAGGAAATAACTGTTAAGCCCCCCATCTTGCTGGCATGCCCCGAGGTCTCCAGGGATATAAAAATGTGTCATATAAACTGCAAAGCAAAGTTGTCACTTCTCTGTGGCACACTTTTCGGGAGTTCAAGACTCAGCCCCCTGGAGTCTTGATGTACAAGGCACTGACCCAAATTTGCCTGCCATCAGGCGAATCCTTACACATGTGTTCCAGTGTTCTTTCCCACTGTGTGTAGCTTTGGTATTTGTGTGTTTGTTTAATGGGTCTCTGCCCTCTGCTATGAGAACTCCAAAAACGGAATGACAGGCACCTTTGTGTCCCCAGTGCCCAGCCTGTGCTTGGCACATTCAAAGTGCTCAGTAAATATTTGTGGTTTTTAACGGATGGCTGAATGAATAGGTAGAGAGCTAAACTCATTACCGGGGCAACCTCTGTTGTGAGGAGTAGGGCCGGGTGAGAGGATGTTTACCAGCATCCTCAACTCACAGCATCTCTGAGCATCCCACAGCCAGCCTTGTCCAGTGCTGTGCCTGCTCTGCATGCCCAGAGCATGGGAATTGGTGATGGATCACATGTATTTCTATCTGGTGAGTCTTGTTTTCCCTCAGATCCACACGCTGGAAATAACTGCATCCCCCCTGCCATGTAGTTTCTGCCCTTCCTGGACTCTAGTAGCTATGTCTTATTTGCATCTGTATTTTTGTTTGTATGTAGCCCAGGCTGGTCCCAAACTTGTTATCCTCCAGTCTCAGTTTCCCAAGGATGTGGATTACAGGTGTGTACACCAGGCTCAGCTGCCACTGTCACTGCCTCCTCTTCCTCCTCCTCTTCCTCCTCAGCACTGGATTTGAACTCAGGGTCTCACATATACCGAGCAAGTGCCTTATCCCCAGTTACACCCCAGCTCTCTCTCTCTCTCTCTCTCTCTCTCTCTCTCTCTCTCTCTCTCTCTCCATTTTGAGACAGGATCTCACTAAGTGGCTCAGGCTGACCTTGAACTCACTCTGAAACCCAGGAGGCCTTGAACTTATGATCCTCCTGTCTCAATTACCTAGAATGACAGGCCTGTGCCACCAGGCCTGGCCTGCCAAGTTTCCAAACCGGGCTCTCCAAAATGCTCAATTTGCTGCTTTCTTCTGACAGGTGGTTTCCAATCAATTCATCCATCCATCAATCCATAAGTCACCAAGACTGCTTATCTCTTGTGAACACTGGAGTATGGAAATACAACTTAGAATTCCACTAAAACATCCAAGTCAGAAAAAAATGCTTTAAGTTTAGATTTTTAAAATTGAAACAGACTGGGTGTGGTGACACATGCCTTTAATCCCAGCACTTTGGAGGCAGAGGCAGAGGCAGATGGAGCTCTCTAAGTTCCAGGTCAGTCAGGGCTACATAGTGAGACTCTGTCTCATAAAAAAATTTAATTTAACTTAAAACAAGGAAAACAGGACTGGCAAGATGACTTAGCAGCTAAAAGCACTTGCTACCAAGCCTGATGACCCAAGTTCGAACCCCAGAACCCACCTAATGAAAGGATTCTCTATCAAGTTGTCCTCTGACCTCCATGATGTTTGCACAGGCACACATAAAACAAACACCGTTTTTAAAAGTGAATCATTGGACTGAGGTTGTAGCTCACTTGGTAGAGTGCTCGCCTACTGCGCACAGAGCCCTAGGTTTGACCCCCCAGCTCAGCATAAACCAGGTTTGGTGGCACATGCCTGTCATCCCAGCAGCTCAGGAGAGAGAAGTAGGAACATCAGCAGTTCAAGGTCATCCTCAGCTATACTGCAAGTGTGAGGCCACCCTGGGGTACTTGAGACTCTGTCTCAAAAAAGAAGTGAAACATTATTATTAATACTGTTCTGTGTGTTTTGTGAAGTACTTCAGATTCATGGAGAGAATTTCTCCCCATAACTGTAAGTATTAGTTGTTGTGTTGCATCAACAGAGCCACATCCCCGGCAGCATGGGCTGGCACAGCCCACAGACCCTCTGCTGTCACGCGTCACTAGTTGACTAACAGACCTTAGTCCCTGGCTGAGTGTGGTTCCTGTTGATGCCTGCTTTCCAGCATGAAGGGGAAGCACAACGTAGCACCACGGGACCATGGGGAGCAGCCTGAGAGGGGCTGGTAGACAAACAGAAATGAAACATTTGAGTGGTTAGGAAAATTCCACAGGAACCCCCTTCCAAGGGTATTTCTGTGCAGTAACCTGCGGCTTCCAGTCTCCAGTGCTCCTGAGAAGACTGTGATGCCAGTCCCCAAGAATGGTTCTCCAGGAGAGGAGAGGATTTGGTCTCGAGCCTGAAGCTGGTCAAGAACTGCACAGGCTTGTTCAGGAGCTCTGGACTGCCTTCCTGTCTGTCTCCATCCTCCTCCTATAGGTGTTTCCTGACCTTGGCAGCGGCTGGTATGACCTTGCTCCCTTCTGACCCAGCTTCCCCTGTGGGGTGTCTGTAAACCCAGCTACTTCAGATCCTTGGAATTCAATGGAAAGCTCCAAAGTGTGTGTGTGTGTGTGTGTGTGTGTGTGTGTGTGTGTGGTGTGTGCCGATTGTGTGTGTGTGTGTGTGTGTGTGTGTGTGTGTGTGTGTGTGGTGTGTGCCGGGGGTGTGCTCTGCCCGGGGATGTCTGGTTAGTGTGTGGCTTCTTCCACTTTCTCCTTTCCTGTTTGTAATAGACATTTGTCTGTTACACCAATTCCTCTTTTGTACAACAGTAGACTGATAGGAACCACTCTGTCTTCTTTTGTTTTCATTAAAACTAGTAAGTACTTCAGCTGGGGCAGAGACAGGCAGATTCCTGGAGCTCCCTGGCCAGCCAGTCTCGCTGAACCCACAAGCTCTGGGTTCAGTGAGAGACCCTGTCTCAAAACCAGAGGGTGGAGAGTGAGTGAGGAAGACTCCCCTGATGTTGACCTCTGGCCTCCACACACATGAGCACACACACATGAACATATGCCCATGTGCATACACCACACATATATACACACCAACTGATACATACTCGTAACGTGACATAGCTAATGTCCCAATGCTGCCACTGTGAAGTATACGCTAGAAAATCTGCTAAAAGGTTAAAGTGTGTAGATTTTTAGAAGCAGTTGGTAGGTGGGAAAACAGGAACGGAGAAAGATGAAAGAACTTGTGTATTAGTCATGAAATTTCACCTGCAAAATCAGCCAGTCCTTACGCCGAATAGAAAATGCATTAGACCCTTTACGTGAGAAGCAGGGGCCTTGGGAGCTTCAGGCACGGCTGGATCCAGGTCCTCGACTCAAGCTTCGGAACTAACCCCACCCCCAATCTGTTTGGTTTGGTTTTTCTTGTTCTGGTTTCATATTTGAACTGGATCTCTCCACCTGTTTGACACATCTTCCCAGAATCAAATCTAGCCTTTCTCTTGGTGGGTATGTGAAAATCCCAGTGTTGGATCCAGAGACAGATTGCCCTGCTGGGTACTGAACCAATGATTGAGGTGATGGTGATGGGGTGAGTTGAGGGGAGTTCCCAGGAGGGAGCGGCCAGCCTGCATCACATAGTGATACCCTGTCTTCAAACAAACCAAGGGCTGGCAGTGTAGCTCAGTGGGACAGTGCTCACACCCACACACCATGCCCAGCACACCCACACACCAGCTCTGGACCTTCACACTGCTTTTGACTCCTGTGATCCCCAGGACTGTCACGTACGACCAGTCTCATTGAGGCATGTGAATTCTGTCCAGTGGGTATTTTCCACAGCTTTTTCAAAGTGTGTTTTATGGAATGGGCAGGTGGGAGGAAGCCAGAGGAGCCCAGTCTGGTGATCTCTGCTATTTCAGTTGCCCAGCAGTTCTTGCCTCTGTGCCTATGTGTCATACCCTGTACACACTGATGTATAAAGAGAATCTCCCAGGTTAAGGGTTTTGTTTTTCAGACAGGTTGTCGCTCTAGCCCCAGCTGGCAAGGCATATGCCACGATGCCCGGCTTCCCAGGTTAAATTTGAAAACCAGGAACTCTTTCTCCGGATCCACCACACACAACAAGAATGCCTGCCTGCCCTCTGCACTCCAAGCTTTGCTGAAGTTGGAGAGTCATGGGTGGGAACCACCACACCCACCTTGTCTGACCTTTCTGGTTTATCATTCCAAGATCCCCTGCACCAACAGCTTCCCAGAGCCCAGCTGGAAGGGAGCCTCTGCCCTGTTGTCTGGGTCTCTAGTCTCTAGGGTCCTGGTTCCAGGACAGGCATCACCAGGGACTCTGGTAGGTAGGGCCCTGTCAGAGTGACTTCAGGCATCTGGATTCAGCTTCTCCTCCCACGCTCAGAGCTTACCTCACTCTTCCAGAAAAGAGAAAGCCACATACTTGCACTCTGAGTGTTTACAAACAACTGCTCCCTTACTCCGGCCTCCCTGGGCAGCAGCTCTGCTGTGCCAATTATGGCTGATGACCAGAGCGAGACTTGGTGAGTGTGTGCCTGCACACTCAACATATATTGTTTCCCCAAATCTTCAAGAAATCATCTAGCAGATGCTGTTATTCTCTATTGTATGAGTAAAGAAAACTGCGCAGAGCTGAGTGAATTTGGCTGAGGTCTCATTCAGGTTCAACCCAGGCAATCAGAGGCAAAGGAATGAGCTCAGCTGGGTAGGCACTGGAGCCCTGGGCAAGGAAGACACCAGGCAGCCTGTCCCACCTTTTGACTCTGTGACATATCTACAGAGTTTAGACTTGAGGGCCATACAATCGAATTTCAAAAATAAAAATAAATCACACACACACACACACAAATCTCAATAGTGGGTTGGGGCATCAGCCCTGTGCATAAAGTACTTGCCACCCGAGTATGAGGACCTGAGTTTGGATCCCCAGAACCCACATGAAATGGATGAGATCATACACATCTGTAATCCCAATGTACCTACAGCAAGATGGGAGGAGACAGGAGAGTCCCCAGAAAGTCACTGGCCAACTAGCCTGGCTTGTACAGCGGAGAACAAGAGACCCTGCCTCAGACAAGGTGGAAGGTGAGACCTGACACCTGAGGGTGTCCTCTGACCTCCACATGTCCCTGCACACACACACACACACACACACACACACACATACACACACACGAATATCTCAGAATATTTTAAGTAAGTTAAAATTTTGTGTCTGAACACATTCATAACTGTGTAGCCTGCAGGCCACAGGTCAGACACCTGGAAGCCACAGCCAGTCCTGGACACAGACAGATGAAGTTCTCTGCTTCCTCCAGGCCTGTCCTTCCATCCTTCCCCTTCCAGGACCTCTTGGCTTTTCCTTCCCACTCCTACCCTCTTGCCTGATATTGTTGACAAGCCCCTAAAGGGCGTTTGCAAAGAGGATGGTTCTTCTATAAAGCAGGCCTGGCTCCTAAGCACTAGCCAGACCCAGGTGAGTCAGGTAAGAGGCACGAGCCCACCTTGCTATGCCTACTATTGAATTAGTGGGATTCTCGGCATCTTCCACTTGGATGGCCCCCAGCCCAGCCAGCTGGTGCTTCTGAAAGACTGGCTTAGCTCGCCTTAACTCAATTAACTAAGCTGGGCTGAGCCGGCTGAGCTAAACTCAACAGCATTTCTTAAGCACTGAGCTGGCTGCAGGGAATGAAAACAGGCAGGGACAAGACTTTGACTTGGCCCTTAAATGGTCTATGCCTTTAATGGATAATACGGTACTACTACTACCATATTTTCCAAATAGCACCCCACCTTGGTTTTGTGTCCTATCTACATTCCTCCTGTGCTATTTATGGGCTTCATATTTTTCTTTAAGTATATGAACATCTGGGACTGGGGATGTATGTAGTTCAGTTGATAGAGTGTTCGCCTAGCATATACAAGGCCCTGAGTTTGATCCTCAGCACTGTATAAACAGGGTGTGCTGGCACATGCCTGCCATCTTAGCACTCGGGAAGTAGAGGCGGGAGGATTCGAAGTTCAAGGACCTCCTTGGCTACATAGCAAGTTTCAGACCAGCCTGAGTTACCTGAGACTCTGATCTTCAAAATGAATGAATGAATGAATGAATAAATAAATAAATAAATAAATAAATAATAGAGCGTTAACTTCCTTTTCCAAACTTAAATTCTCTTTTTTTTATTGAGCTGAGGTTGATGTGCCATCAAATTCAAGCGAATGGCTCCGGAACACTGACTGGTTGCAGTTCATCTTCAGCACCCCAGATGAAGCCCCACACCTGTTAGGCAGTTGACACTCTTACCCTCTCTCCCAGTCTCTGGCAACCACAGGCCTGCTCTCTATCTTCGTGTGAGTATTTATTCTGTATTTCGTATAAGTGGAATCTTACGGTCTTTCTCTTTGAGCCTGACTTCCTTTGCTTTCCTAATGTGTTTGAGGTTCATTCATGGTATAGCAGGAGTTAGAACTTGGTTCGATTTTGCAGCTGCAGATATTCCATTGCGTGCTAAACCTCAGTTCGTTCATTCATTCACTGCTGGACATTTGACCTGCTTCTGCCTTTCAGTGACTGTATAACGCTGCTGGGAAAGTTTGTTTATTTATTTGCAAATTATTTAAATGCAGGGTCTTGCTATTGGGTCCAGGCTGGCCTGAAATCTGTGATCCTCTTTCTTCAGTCTCCCCAGTGCTAGGATTCTAGTGGCTAGTGGTGAGGAAGGTGTTTAGTGCACACACATGGTAACTGCTGGATAGGGACAGATGGCCCAGTACAATAGCTGTCCTAGTTAGTTTTCTATTGTGGTGACAGAAACACTGACCAAAACCAACTTGGGGAGGAAAGAGTTTATTGCATCTTACTTTTCCAAGTGACAGTCCATCACTGAGGGGAAGCCAAGGCAGGACTCTAAGTAGGGCAGGAACCTGAGGCAGGAACTGAAGCACAGACCATGGAGGAACGCTGCTTACTGGCTTGCTCCTCTGCCCTGTGCTCAGCCTGCTTTCTTATATAACCCAGGCCCACCTGCCCAGGGGTGGCACCATCCACAATGCCTGGGCCCTCCCACATCACTCAACAATAAAGAAAATGCCTTATAGATATGGCCACAGTTCAGTCTGGTGGAGGAAACTCCTCAGTTGAGGTTCCCTCTTCCCAGGTGTGTCAAGATGACAACTGAAGCCATCCAGCACAGTAGCAGTAATAACGCTAATACCAACAAAGCAAACGCTTGCCCTATGCCTGGGATTGAGTGAGGAGCCTTCCATGTGTAATCCTCTCTAATCGCCTCTGAAGTCTAGGAAGGGAATAATAGTGTTATTCCCATTCTGTAGATTGGAAAACAGAGGCAGAGAACAGTAAAATGAGTAGCCAGAGGTCACACAGCTCAAGACTTGAACTCTGGGAAAGTTAAACAACAAGATGAGAAGCCCTGGAAGGTAGGGAGGGCTATCACCAGCAGAGGGGACATTCCAGAGGACCAGCCCTGGCAGGTGGTTGTAGACCCAGCCCTGTGACTGTGTCCTCAGCAGGTCCTTTCTCAGATCTGCCTGGATGAGGGCTCCTGGGAAGTCACCCTTGACCTTCACATCCTTCTAGATGACACTTTGGCAGTGAATGGGCTTCCTGTACCCACCACTCCCTCATGGATCCCTGGCTAGGAATCCCTTCCCGTACTCCCATGCTGCATCTAAGCCTCAGGACCCCAATGCAGCCTCTTGCTAATGACCCTGTACAAAAACTCAGTCGAACTCCACTTCAAATGTACCCACTACCCCACCACTGACTCAGAAGCAGAAGGCTTCGTTAAGTTTCTGGGTGTGTGGGGAATTCAGTCCCACTCATGGGTGATATTTTCCACAGAGCTTAGATGGGTCTCTTTTGTTCATTTGTTGGTTTTTATGTGTGTTTGTGTGTGTGTGTGTGTGTGTGTGTGTGTGTGTGTGTGTAGGAGATGCACATGTGTATGTGGGGGGGCGGGGCTAGAGGTCAACGTCAGATGTCATTTTCCTTTGGTTTTAGAGATAGGGCCTCTCACTGGCCTGGCACTCCCTGAGTAGACGTTCCAGGAACCTGCCTGGCTGTGCCTTCCCAGGGATGGGATTACAATCATGTGTGATCACATCTGGCTTTTTTTTTTAAAAAAAAAAATGTGGGTTCTGGGATCAAACTTGGGTCCTAGCACTTTACCAACTGAACATCTCCCCAGCCCTTTATGTGACTAACAGCACAAGTTCAGGGGCTTCAAACAACTGAACGTTCTTTCTTCTCTCATGGTTCTGGAGACCAGAAGGTCAAAGTCAAGGCACGGCTCTGCTCTCTCTGAGGGCTCAAAGGGAAGGTCCTATCTGCCCCTTTCAGCTTCCGCTGTCTTGGACTATGGCTGTCCAAACTCGCTTGGCCTTCTTTGGGATCTTGGGTGTCATTTCCTGTCTCTCACAGACACTTGTCACTGGGTTTAGGCCCACTCCATACCAGGATGACCCCATCTTGACCCTGATTTTCCCCCTTTCTTTCATTTTCATGTGCATGTGATGTACATGTAGATGTGGGTATGTGTGCATGTGTATGCACATGCATGTGGAATGGCCCAAGGTTGATGTCTGGAATCGTCCTCTGTGGATCTTTCACCTTATTCATTGAGGCAGGGCCTCTCAATCAAACCCAGAGTGCCAGATCTGGCTCATTTCTCTAGCCAGCTTGCTCTGGGGAATCCCCTGCCTCCACCTTCTGAGGCTGGATTTACAGGCAGCATGCTGCACTCACCTGGCATTTATGTGGATTCTGGTGATCCCAATTCAGGGTTTCATGCTTGGGCAACAAGCACTTTAACCACTGAGCATCTCCCCAACCCCTGACCCTGACATGAACAGTATCTTCAAAGACCCTCTTTCCTATAAGTTTGTTCTGAGTGTCAAGTGGACATGACTTCAGGCCTCACTCACCTGGGTCTTCTTCTCCCTAATGAAGGGAAGCCACAAGCACTAACTGGAAGGCCTGGCATTGGTTCATGGCAGGGCAGGCATTATGGCTGGCGACTTGATGGCACTGGAAGCCTGGGGCCAGGGCCCCTCAGTCTATTCACATTCCAAGGGAACAGGAAGCAGAGAGAGAGGACCAGAAGGAGGCGGAAACGGCCCACCCTCCAGTGATCCACCTCATTCAGCAAGGTACCACCTTCCGAAGGTTCCACACGTCCTGAAACTGGGAACCAAGTGTCCAACAAAGGAGCGGAGGGGACATCTCCCAGGCAAACCGCAGCAGTCCTGAGGTCTTTGGAGCTGGCTTCTTGTAGATTTGATACAGTAGAGGCAGACACAAGAAAGAGGGCTTCATGTGCTCCACAGATCTTCAGGCCAGGTTCTAAGGGAGCCAGTTTGTCCAGAGAGCTCCTGGGCAGGCCCTGCAGCTCACTGGCCACTTCAAAAGGCCAGACCAGCCCAGGGCAGTTTAAAGCATCTTTCCCAACTCAGCAGTGTCCTGCAGCCTGAGGAACCTGGAGTGGGTCTACATGTCTTGTCGTCCCCCTCTGCTGTGCTGAGTTCTTAAGGTGCACCAGAGAGGGTGACCTCTATGGCAAAGAAACTTGGCAAATGTCTTGTTCCACCAAGTCTGCAGTTGATGTGAGAACACGCCTGTAGAAGCAGGTGGTTTCCAGAGCTCCTCCTCTCCCTCCCCCCTCCTCCTCTCCCTCCCCTCCTCCTCTCCCTCCCCCTCCTCCTCTCTCTCCCTCCTCTTTCCCCCTCCTCTGCCTCCTCCTCTTTGTCCTCTTCTCCCTCCCCCTTCTCCTCCTTCCCTTCTTCCTCCTCCTCCTCTTCCTCCTCTCCCATCGTTGCTGTTTTACCATTTATTATTTATCTTAGAGGGGATGAGCCTGCCATATTGTGAGTGTGGCAGTTAGAGGACAGCTTGCAGGAGTTGGTCCCCCTGCTCCTGTGGTTTCTGGGATTGAACTCTGTTTTAATTTTATTTATTTTTATCTTATGTGTATAAGTGTTATGTCTGTATGTGTAAGAGCACCCATGTCATTCAGTGCTCCTGGAGGACAGAAGAGGGAGACGGATTCCCTGGAAGTGAAATTACACATGCTGTTAGCGGCCTTGTGGGTGCTGGGATTTGAACCAGGTCTTCTGCAAGAACCACCAGTGTTCTTAACCACTGAGCCATCGCTCCAGTCTGGCAGCAAGTGCCTTCACACGCTGTCTCACTTGTACCTCTTGTTTTTTGTTTTTGTTTTTAAGCAGGTTTTAACTGTGTAGCCCTGGCTGCCTGGAGCTCTCTATGCAGACCCAGCTGACCTCCAACTTGTGTGAACCCTCTTGCTTCTGCCTTGATAGTACTGGGGTTATAGGCAAGTGCACAGCTTCTAAACTTCTGCCCAGGAAGTTACTTTACCATGGAACACCCTACCTACCGGCTGTTCCCTAGAGCAACTTGGGGAGAACCAGTGCAACCTAAAGTATTACAGGATTCAAGCACACCCACAGCTTAGATGTCTGCACAGCAAAGGAAGGCACACTGTGTGTACACACAAAGGAAGGCGCACTGTGTGTACACACAAAGGAAGGCGCACTGTGTGTACACACAAAGGAAGGCGCACTGTGTGTAAACACAGTCACCAGGAGACAGCTTTGTGATTCCTTCAGGAAACTGACTTCCAGGTCATGGTGGATGAGACCCAACTTGACTGGAAGATTGTAGTCCCTCAGGAGAGTCACAGGGACCACTAAACTGGCCAAGTTTGAGTCGGAGAAAAGATCAGAGGCCCCCTGGGGCCTTTCCCCGACCCCAGCTCCCCCTGCACCAGGATGTGGCTCTCCTATTTAAAGTGCTCTGGTGTTTGGGAGTGGGTAACCGAGGTAGAGTGCTTGCTAGGCATGAGTAAGTCCTGGCAGGCGGCATCCCCAGCACAGTAACATAAAGGCAAAGATTTTCTTCTCCCCATTTTGTTTTGTTTTGTTTGTTTGTTGCTTTACATCAGGGTGCTGCCTAACTCAGGCAGCCTTGGAATTCTTATTCTTCCCATTTCAGTCTCCCAAGTGCGGGGATTGCAGGCCTGGACCACCATGCCTGGCTAAGGTGAGTGCTTTCAAGACTCTGACTGGGAGTTGGCCAGATGGCTCAGTGGGTAAAGGTGCTTGCCACCAAGCCTGACAACCTGAGTTCATTCCCCCGGACCCACGTGGTGCAAGGAGAAAACCGACTCCTGCAAGCCAGCTTCCGACACCACAGTACATACAGGCTCACATTCCACCCCTCCACACACACGCGCGCGCACACACACACACACACACACACACACACACACAATAAATGTAACCTGGGCATGACGGCACACACCTTTAATCCCAGCACTTAGGAGGCAGATGCAGGCAGATCTCTGTGAGTTCAAGGCCAGCCTGGTCTACATAGCGAATTCCAGGCCAAATGGGGATATAGGAAGACCCTGTCTCAGAAAGACCAAAAAAGAAGAGAAGAAATGTGCACATTCTATGTCCTCGGCCTCCACATGCACACCATGATATACATGCATACACACACACATACACACACACACACACATACACACTCACACACACACTAAATTAAATAAATAAATAAATAAATAAAATGTAACAAAAAATTTAAGAAGAAAAATCTGACAGAACATGGTGGTGTACAGCTGTAATCCAAGAACTCAGGAGGTAGAGGCCGAAGGATGAGGAGTTCAAGGCCAGCCGTGGCTGCATGAGACCCTGTCTCAAATACCTTCCCACCCAAAAAATAAAAACAAAAGATAAAAATGTGCATTACATTATAATCCTATAATGTGTGCAACTATGATATGCAAATTCAACGAAAGGGATTCAGCAGCATAGCAACAACAATAATAAATAATAATAAGCTTGTAACAAGAGAAAAGATATGGCTAATAAATGCATGTGGCAGGGAAGGTCCCCCTGGCTTCCCTCCTCCCCACACAGAAGATTTGAGGTCCACTCCAGCACCTCTGTCCCCTGGTGCTTCCTAGCCTCAGCAGGAACCCACTGTGTAGAGACTTGGTTTTCACACACAGAGCCTCCCTTAACCTACAGCTTTTCTCAACTGTAGTCTGAAAACATTATATGGAAAGTTCCAGAAATAAATAATTCTTTAGTTTTTAATAGCTTCTATGACAATATAATTCTTATAGTTGTGTTATCTTATTATTAGTTACTGTAGCTAATCTCTCTTTGTGCCTAGTTTATAAGTTAAAGTGGGGGATTGGAGAGATGGCTTTGCAGTCAAGAGTGCTTGCTGCCCTTTCAGAGAACCCAAGCTCAGTTCCCAGCACCTATGCAGACAGCTCACAACCACCTGTAAATCCAGCACCAGGGGATTTGATGCCCTCTTCTGGCCTCCACCAGCACCTGTACACATGTACACATACACACACACACACACACACACATACATACACATACACGCAAATTAAATAAATAAACAAATAAACAAACAAATAAATAAATAAATAAATAAAATAATTTGAAAAGTCTGGGGTTGGAGAGATGGATCAGCAGTTTAGAGCACTGGCTGCTCTGGCAGAGGACTGGGGTTAGGTTCCCAGCACCCACACGGTGGCTAACAGCCATCTATAACTCTGTAACTTTAGTTCCAGGAGATATGATGCCCTCTTCTGGCCTCTGAAGGCACTGCACACATGCTGCACTTACAAACATGCAGGCAAAATACTCGTACACATAAAATACAAGTAAGTAGAATATTAACAAAATAAAATAAGGGGCTGGAGATTTGGCTCAGTGGTTAAGAGCACTGACTGCACTGGCAGAGGACCTGGGTTTGAATCCCAGAACCCACATACACGATGGCTAGCAACTGTCCATAAATCCAGTTCCAGGGGATTTGATGCCCTCTTCTGACCTCTGTGGGCACTGCATGATAAGGGTACACTTACATACATGTAGGCAACACACTCATACACATTACAAAAAAAGAAACTTGAGGGGCTAGAGAGATGGCTCAGTGATTAAGAGCACTGGCTGCTCTTGCAGAGGACCCAGGTTCAATTCCCAGCATCCACATGGCAGCTAACAACTGTCCATAGTTCCAGTTCCAGGGGAATCAAATGCCCTCTTTTAACCTCTGTGGGCATTGCACTACACAGGTGCACTTATATACATGCAGGCAATACACTCATCAACAAAATAAATAAATTTTTTAAAAGAACATAAGTAGCATATGCTGGGGTGGGGTCTGAATCCACTGATGGTCTTGCAATGTCTTTGGGGACACAGCAAGACCATGCTACTCAGAGGCACTGTCAGCAGGCACGGTCACCTTTCCCAGTGTGGGAGGAACCTGGTGTGTGGAGCTGCCTGAGAACTCACAGCCTCCAGTACCAACCAGCCTCCAGTACCAACCAGCCTCTAGTACCAACCAGTCTCTAGTACCAGCCTCCAGTACCAGCCTCCAGCACCAGCCTGCAGTACCAGCCTCCAGTACCAGCCTCCAGCACCAGCCTGAAGTACCAGCCTCCAGTACCAGCCTCCAGCACCAGCTTGCAGTACCAATCAGCCTTCAGCATTAGTCTCTGGTATCAACCTCAGAAGTAGCAGCTTGCCACTTTCCCATGAGTCAAGGGGACCTTTCATCCACAGTCCATGCTCTCCTGAGGCTACTACGCCACGTAGAGTCACCGTGGTATGCCAGTTTTCTCTCTTCAGTGGTTTCAAAGCTGTGCAGAATCTAGTTTTTTGTTGTTTTTGAGACAGTGTCTTTCATAGCACAGGCTGACCTCAGATTCACTATGTAGCCAAGGATGACCTTGAATTTCTGATCTTCCTCCCTCTTCCTGAATGGAATTACAAGTGTGCATCACTATATCCATTTTATGTGGCACCAGGGATGGAACCCACAGTGGCTGTGTCGGTTAGCTTTAGTGTCAACTTGACACACCTGGGTTGAGGGAGCCTCAATTGGGGAATTGCCTCTATCGGACTGGCCTGTGGCCATGTCTGAGGGGCATCTTCTTGATGAGTGATGTGAGAGGGCCCAGCCCACTGTGGGTGGTGCCACCCCTGGGCAGGTGGGCCTGTGTTACATAAGAAAGCAGGCTGAGCAGGGACCAGGGGAGCAAGCCAGTAAGCAGCATTCCTCCATGGCCTGTGCTCCAGCTCCTGCCTCCAGGTTTCTGCCCTGAGTTCCTACCTTGGGCTCCCTGATGAATGGTGACCTGGGAGATGTAAGATGAATAAACCCTTTCCTCCCCAAGTTGGTAGTGGTCAGAGTATTTTGTCACAGCAATGAAGAAACAAACCAGGACAGTGGCTTTTCACATGCAAGGCAAGCTCTCTACCCACCAAGCTACATCCCTAGCCCTAAAACCTAGTTTGGTCCATAAAGTCTCTGAAAGCCAGGATTCACTCTATATGGTTCATCAGGATCCAGTCTACCTGGGAAGATTTGTGGACATCAGCCATGACATCTGCTCATACCCCATTTCCTACTCTAATCTTCTCCATGGAAAGCTGGGAGAAGCCAGGCATCGTGGCGAAAGCCTGTAACCAGGCCTGTCAGTCTCCTCCCCTACCACATTCCTGCCATTCTTTAAAGGGTGTAATTTGCAACCATGGCAGGTAACTGCATCCCAAGTGGGCAAGGGAACCTCTGCACTCAGAGGCCAGAACTCAGGCAGATACTTCTTGTCTAAGGACAGAGCATCTTCTCTCTCCCACTCAGAAGGGTCAGCTGCCTGTAGCTGATAGGGGGCAGACTGAGCTAGTTAGTTCTTGATGTCCTGTGATAAGATCCCTGTCTGGAACATGGGGAGATGGCTCAGTGACCTGAGTTCACCCCCAATGCCTAGGTGAAAATTGAGGCATGGTGGTACATGCTTGTAGTCCCAGCACTGGGGACCAGACACAGGTAGATCTAAGGGTCTCACTGGCTAGTCAGTCTAGCTGAATCAGTGAAAGCCAGGTTTCAGGCACACACACACACACACAAGTAAAATAAAAAAATAAGATATCCCTGCCTGCCTGGGCTAAAGGAATCCAGAACTTTGATCAAATCACCATCAACTGGTCTCTGGGCTCCTGTATTTCTCTACACAGAACTATTTTTGGTGAGTGTTCATAGACTGCACACATTGAAGTGTTTAGAATTTGAGATGTGAGCCTGAGGATGATTAAAATTAGCCGCTGATGAGCGTGCCCAGAATAGCTCTGCTCTGTGTTTGTGCTCCACATGTACGCTTTGTGTGTGTGTGTGTGTGTGTGTGTGTGTGTGTGTGTGTGTGTATACACTCCATGATATGTCTACAGAGCAGATGTCCGTAGCCCTCAAGTGACCTCACCAGAGTCCATGGTCAACTAAAACGCTGGGCAGAGGTGGAGATGGATACCAATTGCATAGCCTATCTGACTATGTGTTCCCCATCTAGGATCAGCATTTCAGAGGCTAGCCCCTCCCACCTCCCCAGGGCTTGGTCACCCTCTGGCCTTCCAGAGTACCCATAGCAAATGGGTTTCATCCCAAGTGTCCGTCAGGATGGAACTAGCAAGGGCTGCCTGGAATATGGTACAGGGGAGGGGGACTAGGGATGGCTGTGTCTCTCTGGAGGCTGAGAGAGCAAATTCCAATCACCTGTGGCTTGCACTGACATGAATTGATTCTCTCAAGCTCCAGCCACTAGGGATCTGAAATCCAGGTGTGGCACAGCCATGCTCCCTCCAGAGTCTCCGGAGAGGGGCCTTGATCCCCTGGAACAGTTTCTGATGCTCCAGCAGGTCTGTGACTGATGGCTACTGCATGTTGCATATGTGCACCTCTGCCTTCTGTGTGTGTGTGTGTGTGTGTGTGTGTGCGTGTGTATGTGTGCATGTGTGTGCGCGCCCCATAGTCCTATGTGTGTGCCGATGCCCAAACCTCCCCCTCTTTAGGGACATTAAGCCTGGTCATGTAGGTCTGTCACTCCAGCTACTTGGGAGACCAAGGCAGAAACACACAGGTTCAAGGCCTGTCTGCTTCAGAATGAGTTTAAAGTGAACTCGATTCTTTGCTTTTTGAGTTCTTTGTATGTGCCGGAAATTAATCCTCGACCAAATACACAGCTGAAACTCTGTGGGCATCCTCTTCACTTGATAGGTTGTTTCCTTTTCTATACAGAAGATTTTTAGTTTAATGAGGTCCCATTTGTCAATTGTTGACCTTAATTCCTGAGCAAATGAAGTTCGATTTAAAAAGTCCCTCCCCGCACCTGTATCTTGTGAGGTACAGTTTATGTTTTCTTTTAACAGTTTCAGTGTTTCAGGTTTTTGATCCATTTGGAGTTAATTTTTGTACAGGGTGATATATATGGGTTTAATTTCATTCTTCTACATGTGGAGATCCAATTTTCCCAGGACCATTTATTGAAGATGCTGTCTTTCCCCCTGTGTGTATTTTTGGCATCTTTGTCAAATATCAGGTGACTGTAATTCCATGCACCCATGTTTGGGTCTTGTATTTTGTTCCATTGATCTCAGTATCTATTTCTGTGCCAATACCATGCTGTTTTTATGACTATAGTTATATAATATAATTTGAAATCTGGTATAGTAATCCCTCCAGCATTGCTCTTTTTTGCTCAGGATTGCTTTGGCAATTAAAAAATGGCCTACAGATCTAAACGGACCATTCTCTAAAGAAGAAACAAAAATGACTAAAAATACCTTTAAAAGTGTTCAACATCCTTAGCAATCAGGGAAATATAAATTATATCTGCTTTAAGATTTCATTTAACCCTAGTCACAATGGCTAAGATCAAGAAAACAAGTGACAACAAATACTGGTGATGATGTGGGCAAAGGGAAACATCACTGCTGGTGGGATTGCAAACTGGCACAGCCATTATGGAAATAAGTATGGAAAACACTCAAATAACTAAAAATAGATCTACTATATGATCCAGCTATACCCTTTTCTGGCTTATGCCCAAAGGACTCAATGCCCTACTACAGAGACACTTGCTCAGCCACATTGCTGATGTTCTTTTCACAATAACTAGGAAATGGAAACAACCTAAATGTCCCTAGCTGATGAATGGATAGTAAAAATGTGGCACATTTACACTGTGGAGCTCTACTCAGTGGCAAACAAAACCATGATATTTGCAGGTAAATGGATGGAACTAGAAACCTTTATACTAAGTGAGGCAGGAGCCAGGAAAATGGAAAGGAACTAAGGGGGGTGGAGGGAAGAAAGAGCTAGAGAGAGGGAGATAGTAGGAAGCAGGAGTTATTAAGGGGGAAAACATGGAGTACTTTAATGGGTGAGGGAGGGCTATAAAGAGAGAGAGCAGGGCATAGTGGTGCTCTATAATCCCAGTACTGGGGAGGCAGAGGAAGGTGGATCTCTGTGAGATTGAGGCCAGCCTGGTCTACAGAGTGAGTTCCAGGCCAGCTGGGGTTACAACGAGACCTTGTCTCAAAAAGATGACAGATAGATAGATAGAAGATAGATAGATAGATGATAGATAGATAGATAGATAGATGATAGATAGATAGATGATAGATAGATAGATAGATAGATAGATAGATAGATAGATAGATAGAACTCAGAAGTTAGCACTGACTGTTCTTGCAGAGGACCTGGGTTCCTAGCATTCACATGGTAGCTAAAAATCATCTGTCACTCCAATTCCGGGGTATCCAGTGCCCTCTTCTGACCTCTGAGGGCATTGCATGACACAGGCACACTTACCTACATGCAGACAATATACTCATACACATAAAATTAAAAAAAAATAAATGCTTTAAAAAGGAAGAGAGAGAAGATAGATAAATAATACTTGAGGGGTGTAAAAAGCCAAAGGGAAATGGGGTATTTAATAATCCTACTGAAAAATATACACATACAATATAGATGTGAGTGCCTGTGTATAGTTGATGGCTACGTAACTAAAATCATAGTGCCAGGCATGGGAAACCTCCCTTTGAGTTACTGGTGAGTCCATGAGACTCCCCAAATTATACAGGCTATTGCCACAACCCTTGATTGCCTCCCAGGTAAGACCCTATTGCTAAAGACATGACATACTTCAGCCATATGACTTGGAACAATTGAATGGAAACTGACCAGGAAGCCTCCACTCTGAAGACTAGCTCTGCTAGTATCAGAAGATACTATGCAAGCTGTCAATGGAGAAAACCAATCAATGATCCTACCCAGCTATAAAGTCCATGGACCACAACAATGTGTCACTTAGGGCTAGGCATCTCACAGGCACTTATTCTCTGTATTTGACCAGTTGAGAAACTTTCTAATAGTGTCCGTCTGTTGCAAAAAGAAGCTTCTTTGATGAGTGGTGAAAGGTACATTTGTAAATAGAAGGATAAGTATCTAGAGTATAGTAAGAAGTTACCTTGGTTTAGAGAAGTGACAGGCATAGGTTTTTCCTCTAGGGTCCATGACCTCTCCAGCCATGTGTACTTGGCTATGTTTATAGTACTACACCTGAATTTCTTCTGTTGAGGGGCCTGAAGCTCAATTAGACAGCTGTTGATTATTCACGAGATAAAAGTGTCACTACTTCACCAATAAAGTTCAACTGGTCAAATACAGAGAATAAGTGACTGTGAGGTGCCCAGCCCTAAGTGACACATTTATAATGCAATCTCTACACCTAAGCTCGGGGAACATCACAGAAGAGGGGGCAGAAAGAGTGAAAGAGCCAGAGGGTCAAAGACACCTGCTGCTGGTTACTGCATTCTAGACACAACAGGGAAGCTGCACCAATGGAATCTCCACAGCGCGGTGGTCTAATGAGATCTGCGTAATGGCAAAACTAGTTGTCATACCAAGGTGGATGGGGGGATGTCACAGGGCCCCACATCAAGATGAAGAGCTACAGGCAATCAATGGATGCTTAGGGAGGGCGAATCCATTTTCTCCAGAGCCCAGCTCTGTGAGAGCTTACCTAATCCCAAGTGGGCAGCCCTAAACACAGGCACACAGAAGCATCACTGAATTGACATAGTTCGTTATATATGTGGATACATATATATGCATGTATATTTATAAATGTACATACATATATGTTACAATAAAGAGAAATTGAGAGGGAGCGGGGAGGCACGGGAGGAGCTGGTTGGGGGATTGAAGGGATGGAAATAATGCAAAGACAATACTCACATATGAAATTTTAAATAAAAAAGAAAATGCACCAAAATATAAATGAATGAATGGATAAATAAATAAATAAAGTGAACCTGCTAAATAAATAAAGCAACTTAATGAGACTCTGTCTTAAAATAAAAAGTGAAAAGAGTATGTGTGGAGCCTTAGGTTCAATTTCCAGTACTAGAGGAAGGAGGAGGAAGAGGAGGAGGGGGGAGGAGGAGGAGAGGGAGAGAGAGAGGTTAGGGGGATGAGAGGGAAGAGGGAAGGAAAGGGGGAAAGAGGAAGGGGAAGAAGAGGAGGGAGAGGAGGGTGTGAACTAATGACCTCATTTAACTACATTTGCAAAAGCCATATTCCCAGTTTTAGCATAGCTTTACGGGAACACAATAAAATCTTTAACAGACACCACGAGTAATTAATGCCACCTCTCATATGTGAAGGAAAGTAACCCTGTGGAGGTGTACTTCATCTGGTCTTATTTAGCTGGCAGTGAGCACAGGCTGCTGTGCAGCAAATCCTGATATGTTAATTGGTCAGCTTGTTTGGCCCATCTATGATCTACCATCTATACCTACCAATATCCCTTCTTAAAAAGCTCTGGGTGGGGCAGGAGAAATGGGTCAGTGGTTAAGAGCACTGACTGCTCTTGCAGAGGACGCAGGTTTGATTCCCAGCACCACACAGCACTCAACAATCATCTGTAACCCCAGTTCCAGGGTGTCTGACACCCTCTTCTGACCTCCATAGGCATTGCAAGACATGGGTGCACTTACACACACGCAGGCAATACACTCAAACACATTTTTTAAAAAGGCTCTGACGTTCCACAAGGTAAGGATTATAGCACAAGGCACTTGCACCTGCCCACTCAGAGTCAGTAATTAGGGCTGTAATCTTCTAAGGGCTTCTTAGATACAGTGGATGCACCCCAGAAGGCTGAATGTCCCCCCTGCCTCCCTCCAGGCCTGCAGTGGGTGTCCCCAGTTCTTACTCACACTTGGCAGATCTTGTCCACAAAGCCTTGTGTGTATGGGGGGGGCGATGTCTCCCACTAATAGAGCAGCACTGTAATTGCTCAGTGAGATTACGCCAGGCCCATCCATCAAGCTCTGCTCCTAATGGAATGTGGTGTCCTAAACAAGAAGGGCAGCAGCATAATGTGGGGTATCTGTAGGCTGGTTTCTGGCTGTGAGCTATGGAGCTGAAATGATAGTTCGATCAATGGAGAGGCACTAAGATACAGCTCGTGACTCCACGGGTCCGTAAAACCCAGTTATTGACAACGCTGGGTGGATGGATTGCTCTCTCTCTCTCTCTCTCTCTCTCTCTCTCTCTCTCTCTCTCTCTCTCTCAGCAGCCCAATAGAAATACAACATCTAGGTGACTGTTTCCACAGTCTACATGACAAACCAACCCCTAACAAGAGTCAAGCTCATGTTCAAGTATTCTTTTCGATTCTGTGGATCTAGTTAGGAGAAGAATTAGCTCTCAGTGACCTTTCCGTTTGCAGAGAAGGGTCTGGCATTACCATGTATGCCACTGGGCCAAGAGGTGAGAAGTGTCTGGCCTGCCCCAGGCTGTCTCTCTGTGGCCTGGGGAGGTGACTTAACCCTTGGCTCCCAAGCTACTGTTCCTTGGGCATCCACCTCCTTACCTGCAGAGCCTTGTTCTAGGAGTGAGGCAAGACAACAGCTTTGTTCCCCAGGAAGACAGAATCAAGGAAATGGAACCTGAAGTCATTTTCTTTCCTTCTGTTGCACATGATTTTAATTTGTGGGACTTTTGAATAATGGCAAACATGAACGTATTTACACAATTGAGTTCCCTCTTGAGGTCCCTGAGGGGGATTGTGCTGTTTCTCACCCCTTCTACGGAGTGGAGATTGGCATGCAAACTTAGGAGGGGCTGGCCTCAAAGTGGGTCATGGTGTCAGAACTGATTCTTAGTCCTAATCTTCTGTGGGGGACCCCACTAAGGTACAGAGCAGAGAGGGACAGTTATAGAGCTTCACCTTGGGTCAGTCTTCCACCTTCCACCCACATTCTCAGGGCTACCTTCTTTCACTTCTTCACAAACATCACATGCCTTCCCCCTCAGACTGTGCACCTGTTCTGCCCAGGGTGGGGCTGGGCCTGCATGTGCTGTCAGGTCTGCTACTTTCTTCCACTTATAGGTACAGAGCTTATCACTATTAGATTAATGTTGAGTTTCCCTTCACCAAGGATGAGATCCTCAAAGGAGAGGACCCGTTTGTCTTTTTAAAAAAAAATTACTGTGACTTTAGCACAAAGGTAAAGACTGATGGTATGAGTGGATAGATAGATGATAAATGGAAGAAAGGATGGATGGAGCACAGATGGATAATGAATAGATGGATGGACAAATACATGTATGAGTAGAAAGATGACAGATGAACAGATGATGGACAGATAGATGAACAGACAGAAGGATGGATGGATAATGGATAGGTGGACAGATAAATGGATGCATGATGTATATTTGAATGGATGATGCATGGATGGATGGATGATAGGTCAATAGCAGATATATGAATAGATAATGGATAAATACATGATATATGGATGGACAGATGAAGGATTCATGGTAGAAAGATGATGAATGCATACATGGATGGATAGTTAATGAACAGATGATAGATGGAAGGACTGATGGTTGGGTGATGGAGGATGGATGATGGAGGATGGATGGATGATGAGTAGATGGATGGATAGATGGATGAATACATGCTAGATGGATAATGGATAGATGGATGGGTAGACAGATTGATAATGGATAATGACTGCATGGATGGATGGACAGATGGAGAGATGGATCATGGATGATCAAAGGATAGCTCATGAATGGATACAGTATGTATCCGTGTGAGCAAGAACTAAATTGTTAGCATTCATCCTTGAGAGTACGTTCTAAGGAATGCTCCCAGTGTTCAGAGAAGCCCATGGCAGGAGGGTGGTATGCCCTTGAGTCTCCAGGCAGAATCCTTCCTCTCCTCTTCCTAGCTTCTGGTGGTCATGGATCTTCCACACTCCTTGGCTTGCAGCCATATTACTGAGTCTCTGTCTCCTCGTCACATGGCTTCTCCCAGAGTGTCTCTATCCTTGCATTGTTTTCCCTAGAAGGACAGCATCCATATTGGATTAGGGGCCTACTGTCCTCCAACCTGACCTCATCTCAACCAGTTACTTCCACAATGACCCTATGTCCAAACAAGGTCACATCCTGAGGCCCTGTGGATTAGGATTCCCATAACAAAATGTGCATCCTAGAGATGCTATATAGGACCACAAGGAACAGGCAGGCACTAGGATGTTGGTGGTGGTCACATCCGTCACAGGAAGGATCCAGAGGTGACCTCCGTGTCCGTGACTAAGGGGGATGGATAAACCAGACATGGTACATGCAGATGACAGATTGGATGAGCAGCAGATGGAATTGAAGCCCAAGCCACTGGGCTTGTGTGGATCACCGGGCGGAGGAGTGGGACACAAACACCGCCGGGACCAGATGGAGATTGACGGCATGCTCCTGTTGACACAGACTTTAAACCCACACTCTCAGAACAATACTGTTTCCTAATCACTGGAAAGTGGGCTGGAAGGATTTCTTTTGATGACACTGGAGTCGCTGCCGGTGGGAATCGGCAAGAAGTGGTAACAGATGAAAGCAAAAGTAAAGCAAAAAACAAAAACAGGACAAGGGGACACCTGGTGAATGTGTAGTTTAAACAGAGAAGGGGACTCTGGGGGTGTGCACAAGTGGGCTCTACATTTTGCAGAGAAAAGGAGTCCAGAAGGGAGTTCACAGCAACTACCACATCAGAGCAGTGTGTGTCTCACTGCTTACGCAGCGGGTACTGGATCTGCTCTGCAGAGTCAGGGAGGAGTAGCCCAGGAAGCAGTGCTGAAGCTGGGACCTGGGGATGAGCATTCAGGAGCAGAGGAGGCAGAGAGGGAGGCTGGGACCTGGTGATGACCACACAGGGGAGGGGAGGCAGAGAAGGAGGTCCAAGCAGAAGGAGCAGCTGGTGCATAAGCCGGGAGACAAACCCAGGCTGGCCCAAGGGGTGTCAGTGTGAAGGCAAGGGCACCATCCCTTGCAGCCCCCTAGCAAATAGAGGTAGTCAGATCCAAAAGCATATGGACACAGGACACAGACACAAACTAAACACCTCCACAAAGTCTGAGGGGCCTTCTTATAACCAGAAACCCAGGAGCCCCAAGTCCACTTGGCAATCTTTTTTTTAAGATTTAAAAAAGGTGTCTGGAGAAATGACTCAGCAGTTAAGAGTGCTGGCTGTTCTTGCAGAGGACCCTGGTTGGGTCCCCAGAACCCACTTGGTGGCTGACGATCGTCTATTACTCAAGTTCCAGGGATGTTTGGTACCCTTTTCTGGCCTCTATAGGTATAGCGTGCATGTGGTACACATGCACACACAGGGCAAAATACTCATAAACATAAAATAAAAATAAAATATAAAAAGGTTAAAAATATTTTATGCATGCACATGTGTGTATGTGTGTATATTTCTGTGTGTGAGTGCATGTAAGTGCATGTTGAGTGCAGGTGCTACAGGAGGACATGATAAGGGGATGGAGATTCTGGTGAAGCAGAGGCCACCGCCCACTAAGAATAAGGTTGCCTGTGGTCCAGAGTCTGACCTCATTTATTCCCCAAGACAACCCAGTACAGGCCTTGGAATATGGCTCAGTAGGTAGAGTGCTTGCCTAGCATGCCCTGGGTGCCATCTCCAGCACCAAATAACCTGGGTATGATGGCTGTGATTCCAGCATTCAGAAAGACAGATCAGAAGTGCAAGGTCATCCTCAGCTATATGGTAAGTTCGAGGCTAGTCTGGGCTATATGAGATTTTGAGGGAAGGAAGAAAGGGAGGGAGGGAGGGAAGGTGGGGAGGAGGGAAGGAGGGAGGGAAGAAAGGAAAGGAACAGCCTGTATCATTTCTGCTTTTCCAGGTGATGGAAGAGGCTCAGAGGTTTCACTGTCACAGCCAGCATCCCACCCTCACCGTGCAAATGCTCCTGAACTCAGGTCTCTAGCTGGAGTCTCCATCTCACAGGGCACTGTGTTCCAGTCTTTTAATTTTGAGCCCTGTCAGTGACTTCATTTCCACAAATGGAGCCATTTAACTACCGACTTGTGGGAGTCTTGGGCTGGCTTCACCTTCACCCGACCCCCCTAGCTTTTCCCTCCTTAGAAATTCCAGGAGCTGAAGCCGGTTGGGCAATATTTCTCAACACCATCTTCTTTTGGGAGCGCCAAAAGAAACAAACAAACGCACACCCTGGACTTGCCCTCTTCTGGAGCTGCCGTAAGGCAGGGGCCTACACGAGTCCTTTGCAAGAAGAGCTAGCCGGGCTCCTGGGACACATGCTGATCAGCAGGGCCTGAAACAGACCTCCCCTTTCGGTTTGGTCAATCAGCAGCTGCAAAGAATGCGTAGGATGGAGCTAAAATTATTTGTTCCTTTTCTTTCTGGGAACAGCATCGGAGCTAGGAGGGCAGCTGTCTCACTGCAAGGGAGCCTCTGACGGGGGCTTGGGCCCCAGGATTCCTTTCCCATTTCGTTCCCTTCCTGCCGCAGTACAACTTCCAGCCCTGTCTGAATTTGGGGGTGAGAATCCTGGACCAGTCTGTGGACATATGGGGCTTCCAGACAACCCCCATGAAACACGGCCAAATGCACAGCGGATGTCTCCAGGCCCCAGGGTGACAGCCTGCGGAAAGCCACACCCTGGGAAACCACAGAAGGCCCCGCTGCCCCTGCTTTCACTGTGAGGCCCAGAGAGCGGGCCGCGCGCGTGTCGGTGGAGCAGAAGGCGGGGTGGGGAGGGTGGAGGGGGGGGGGGGGGGGGGGGGGGGGGGGGGGGGGGGGGCTTTTTCCAAAATCTTCTGTTTGTGCAAAACCCAGCAGAGGACCACTTTTATTCAGGCTTGGAGCAGACAGGTTGAGACAGGTTTTAAAAAGCACTTTAAGAGGCTTTCAAAGGTGCCCACGGGGCGAAGTGGAAGGAGGAGGAGGGGACGGAGGAAAGGCGTCTTTATTTCTAGCCTGCTTGAGCGGTTTCTTGACAGTTACAGCTCTGGTTTTGCTGAGTCAGAAGAACCCTTCAGCTGCTCACCGGAAACACAGCTGTTAGGCGAAAATAACCACATAGCCCAGCAACATGTACCTCCCAGAAAAGAGGGCAGAAAACCACAAAACAAAAGAGAAAAATACGAGACAATAAAAGAGACTGTCAGAAAAATATATATGTGTGTCTATGTCCTAGCCTCCTGGAACCCGTGAATGGAACCTTATTTAATGGGACCTATTTGAAAAATGAAGTCTTTATAGATGCAAAACAACATAAAGACCTCAAGATTTTCCTGGATTTCTTTGCGGGGGGGGGGGGGTTGCTAAAGTCAGTGACAGGTGCCTTTATAAGAGTGAGGCAGAGGGGGGCTGGAGAGATGCCTCAGCAGTTAAGAGCACTGACTACTCTTGCAGAGGACCCAAGTGCAGTTCCCAGCAGCCACTTGGTGGCTAACAATAGTCCGTAACTCCAGTTAGTTCCAGGGGATCTGACGCCCTCTCTGGCCTCCAAGGGCATTGCAGGCATATGATGTGCTTGCATACATGTAGGCAAAACACATACACATAAGATAAAAATAAATCAAAAAAACTTTTTAAAAGAACGAGGCAGAGGACAAACAGGCACACAGACAAATAGAGAGCAAAGGGAAGCAAAGGTAGCCATGGAGTGGTTCAGAGTTAAGGTTCTCTGGAGACTTGTTACCCTGCAGGAAACTAGCAGAGCTTTGAAATCCCTGTGCTGAGTCCTCCTCCTGGCTGGCTGTTTTCCTGGGCCATCTTGAAGACAATCACAGTATCTCTTTTAAAAATTAATTAATTTATTTTGTTTTATGTGTATGAGTGTATTGCCTGAATGCATGTTAAGTGTACCATGTCATGCAATACCCGAGGAGGCCAGAAGAGGGCGTCAAATTCCCTGGAACTGGAGTTACAGATGGTTAGCTGCCATGTGGGTGCTGGGAACTGAACCCAGGTCCTCTGGAAGAGCAGTCAGTGCTCTTAACCACTGAGTCATCTCTCCAGCCCCTCACAGCATCTTCACTGAGATTCTCTTCACTGGTCTTAGTCACTCACTATTGGCCAGCAGGCTGGGGGCTGGAGACTCCCAATTGAAGGCTTGTTCCTGCCGTAGACCAGCTTGGGATGAAGCCTCAGAGGACAGGCTCTAGGTTTGTATCTCTGCTCTTTCCTTACTAGCTGTGTGGCCTGGATTAAGTATTTAATGTCTGTTTCTGTTCCTTGTCTATACACTGGAGATAGTAAGAAAGTTTCTCTTGGGCTGGGGATGAGGCTTAGTCAACAGAGTGTTTGCCTAGCATGCCCAAAGCCCTGGGTTCCATCCCTAGCACCACATTAGAGCTGGACATTTTGGGACACACCTGTAATCCTAGCCCTGGGGAAGGAGAGGCAGGAGGATAAGAAGTTCAAGGTCATCCTTGGCTACATAGTGAGTTTGAGGTTAGCCTGGGCTATAGGAGACCCTGTCTAAATAAATAATAAACTCGCATACAGTTGCAAGGATGAAGGGAGCTCATCCATTCCAAGCTGTGTCTGGAGGAGGCTGTGCTCAGTAGCTCGCACTTTTCAGTGCTTGAACCCCGGATAGTCAACATCTCTTGGTTTCGCCTCTTCAGCATTTATGACACGGTCTTGTGCTAAGAGACCATTTTTCTTCTGTTTTCTTATTCCAGAGGAAGTTATGGTCCATAACTGACCAGTCGGAGTCAGAACTCCTGAATTTATGGATAGATATGTGATCCAGACTGAATGAGCTGACCAGAGTGAACTGTTTGGGGAAAGGACACTTGATTGCTCTTGGCTCTGCCATGAAATGAGTTCTGAGCTTTAGCTACTGAGGGAGAGCTTTATCTAAGGATGTTCAACCACAGAGGGTAGAGGTGGGGGTAGAAGGAGACTTCTGACAACATTGTACCTAAAACTGACTAGCTTCCAAGTTCCACATGACAGTAAATATTCCCCATATATAAGACAGTTTGAACTGGTCACTTACAAAAGGGCTCCTGACTCACACAATGTCCCATGTGATATTCTCAGTGACTCAAGGAGGTGGGCATTTCTGTATTCACATTTTGTAAGAAGAAACTGAAGTGTAAGAAAATTCATTTGCAGTCACGTCAGCCCAAGTTCCCTTTATCTGAAATGCTTGGGACCAGAAATGGTACAGACCTGGGATATTTCAGATTTTGGAATGTTTACTTAGACTTAAACTGAGGGTCCCTAACTCTCAAGGCCTCCGGTGGTTCATCTACACAAGAAAAGAGCCACAGGTTTGCTGTTAAATGTTCAAATACGCATTTGAACACCAAAGTTACTGTAAAAATTAACCACGCATCTCCTGTCCAATATTAGCATTTTGTCACAAGTGCCTTAGGGATGAGGTGGCCCTAACTTTTTCTTTTGTGGGTTTTTTGAGGTGGGCGGGGGAGGGGGGGACTGAGACTGGGAGTAGATCCCGGGGCCTTCTACCTGTGGCAAGGCAAGCAAGCACTCTGCCACTGAGCAGTCCCCCATGTCCTCTCTTTTATTTTGAGGTAGAATCTCACTAAGTTACCCAGGTTAGCCTTGAACTTTTGATCCTCCTGCCTCACCTTCCCCCATAGCTGAGATGGGGCCAGTACCCTCAGGTCCAGCTCATTTCTAATTCCTTTTTTTTTTTTCCTTTTCTTTTTTTTAAATTAAAGTTTATTACAATGTACAACAGGCTCCAGGACAACACTTCATTCCAGCTGTAGATAGCAGAAGATGTTCCGGCAGGGAATCCAGATGTTTAAATAGGAATGGAAAGAGGTCGCCACCACCTCGGGTATAAGGAGAGCTTACTTTTTGCTAGATTTCGTAATCCCACCTGTGGCCAGAGGCCCTTCCCCAAGGCCTTTTTCTTTTAGCTCCTGAGTTTCTTCAGCTCCTCTTCTTGTTTCTGCTTGAAAGCGTTGTCCTCTTCATCCATCTCCTTGGCCTGCTTCTCGGACTGTTTCGGGGGTTCCTTCTTGACATCTTCAAGGCTCAGCATGGCACCTGCGGCCTCTCTCTTTTCTAATTATTAATTGTAGGTGCCGAAATACCAGGGGAATATAACTCAGAATAACTTGAAGATATTTAAGGAAAAAAAAAAAAAAGAATACTGGAATGGAGGCGTGGTTTGGTGGTTAAGAATGCATACTGCCCTGAGTTCCATTCCCAGCACCTAGGGCAGGTGGTTCACAGCCACGTGTAACTCCAGCTCCAGGGGATCCAACGCTCTCTTCTGACTTCTGGAGTACCTGCTCTCACATGCACATACCCACACAGAGATACACACATACACATAATTTTAAAAAAGAATTAGTAGGAACTGTAGAGATGACAGCAGTTAAGAGCACTGGCTGCTCTTGTAGAGGACCAGGGTTTGATTCCCAGCACCCACATGGCAGCTAACAACGGTCCTAACTCCAGTTCCAGGGGATCCAACACCCTCTTCTGATCCCCACAGAGATTGTGTGACAGGGGTTCACTTACATATATGCAGGCAATACACATAAAAATAATAAAAATAATAAATCAAATATTTTTAAATAGTAAAAATCGTTTCTAGTCACTCATTCTGAAGGTTTGGGGCACTCTTTGTTTCTTGTGTGGAGCTGAGTCATAACTTTGTATTTCATGTTGTGCAGGTCTGCAGGGAACAAGTACCACCACCTTTTGTTTGCCTGTGAAACATTTAAAAATCTTTATTTTGTAAGTACATTTTCTGCACAGACATTTGGTTCATAGTTTTGTTTTTACTTTAATCCGGTGCATTACAGAAGTCATTCCATTGCCTCCTGGGCAACATCGTCCCAAAGGAGCGATAAGGGGGTCTCTTTGCCCCTTGTCTGCTTTTAATAGTTTCCAGTTTCTTGTTAGCTACCTTTAAGCAAATTGATTAGAAAGAGCTTTGGTTCCTTTCTTTATATTTGTCCTGCCTGGGTCTTGTTGAATTTCTGGGACCTGTAGCTTTCTAGCTTTTATTTGTCAAATTTGGAACATCATTCTGTCATAGTTATTTCTATTTTGAGTGTGGTAATGCATGTGTGCTTGTCTGAGCAGGCATGTGTGGAGGCCAGAGACTGATGATGTGCATCTTCCTTGATCGCTTCTCCACCTTGCTTTTTTGAGACAGGGTTTTTCCCTGAACCTGGAGCTACATTCAGCTAGGCTGACTGGCCAATGAGATCCAGGGATCCTTTGCTCCCCAGTGCTGGGGTCACAGATATGCACCACCACACCTAAGAGTGAATGCGGATAGGCCTGTCAATCACCTGGCCAAGAGTCCACCCCACAGGAAGGCTGCTTCCCCTGAAACTGTGCTAGAGAGGAGGGGAATAACCACCCCTTCATGAGATAATGTACTTGTCCTTCAACACAGTCACTTCCAGAGTCTCTGCCATGCAGCTCTGCTTTATTGAGTCCCAACTCAGAAAATCGTAACTGTTCCTTTTCTTTCTTTCCTGTCTGGTTTGGAGACTGGCCAAGGCCTATCATGCTTTCTCTGGGTTCTGGGCTTTCTCTGAAGCTCCCCTCGCCCCTCCTACCATGTAGCTGCCTGCTGGTCTCCCCTGCTGGACAGGACAGTCTAACTCAGAAGACATGGGCTCTCTCTTCCTCTTCTCCAGCTCCCTCCTCCCAGCAGCTGTGAGATTCACAGCTTGTCCAATGTGTTGGTTTTCTCTCAAACACTAATAAAATTGTCCTTGTGTTTCCCACTGAGTCTGTTTTTAAATTCTTTTATTAACAAGGCTAAGAACCCAAAGAGGGAGCCCTGATCTTCCTGATGACATATGGCACCCAACATGGGGCTCCTCAAAGTTTTCAATTACGCAATGGTGCTTCTGTAGCAAGTGCCTCACCCACTGGGCCACACCGCCAGTGCTCAGTGTCTCCATTTTTATTCCCTGTGTTTTCTTCTTTCACTTCTGCCCACCTTTTCTATGGGGACCCGTTATACCAGTACCATCGAGTGGCCCCCAGTGCTCCAAAGTGTCTTCTAGCCTTTTGGACTCCTTGATCTTCAGTTGAAATGATTTCTAGTATGTCATTAGATTTATTGATATCTTTCTTCTGCAGTCTTTAATATACTATTAAATTCGTGTAGTGAACTTAATGGGTGTTGATTTTCATTTCTTGATATTCCATTTGATTATTTATTTATTTATTTATTTAGCTATACAATTCCTACTCCTCGCTATTTCTGTGTTCTTCTACATCTCCCCTCTCCCATTTGTTATTTACTTGTGTGGTGTGTGTGTATGTACATGCTTGTGAGGGCATTGTATGTGCACAGGTGCACGTGTGTGTGCAAAGACCAGAGGTCAATGTCTGGTGTCTTTCTCAGTTGCTGTCTATTGTGGTTTTTGAGACGAGGTTTCTCACTGAACCTGAAGCGCACTGATTCAACTAGTCTGGCTGAACAGTGAGCCCCAGGGACCCTCCTGTCTCTGTCTCACCAGTGCTGAGATGGCAGATGTGTACCACCACATCCCACTTTTCCCTGGGGATGGAAATTGGGTCCTCATGCTTGGGTGACTGAGCCATCCCCCAGCTCCTTTTTCTTCATACCTATGGCCTTGTTTATGAAGCTGTCTTGAAGTCCTTGTCTGTTCTTGTGGCCTGGGGGTCAGTCTGTGGCTGATGCTCTTACAGCAGGACTCACATTCCTGTGCATCTCCAGGTGTGTGACCATGCTCACCAGTGCTCGACACTGTGCCCCACAGTGGAATACCTGTTTTTTAAATTTTCCTCTAAAGTTTGTTTTGATAGGCAGTTAAGTTGATTTTTTGAGGCTTTTTTTTTTAAACCTCTGTTGTGTTAGACCTGGGCAAGTCTGTTTTCTACGTCCTGCCACCAAGGTATGGCCTTCACTGTGGTCTCCGGGAAATGCTTTGGGTGTTCAGCAAATTACTCCTGTTGTGCTAAGATTTGAACTTTCCCAGCCCCATGAGCACTCCTGGAATTCCTTGGCTCATGCCTCACCGGTGGCTGTGCCTCACCAGCCTTGCCGCATGTTGCCCAATGCCTGAGCCACTTGGCCTTCACCCAGTGGCCAAGGGGTCCCCCATGATTTCTGGGAGGTGTCTGGCATAGCCACAATCATGAGTTTGCCTCTTGGCCAGAGGGGAAGCTACCTAGGCTAATGATCCTCAAATTATATTGCTCTTTCCAGAAGAAAGGAGACTAGGGGTGTGGCTAAAGAAACAAGTTCCAGAATGTCAAGGAAGCTCAACATCTCTAAGTAGGGTGGGGTTTGAACTCAGAGCCCTGGATTGGCTTCTGCAGTTAAACCACTAGACCTCTTGATCCCCTCTCCCAGGTGTGCTGCCCTGCCCTGCCAGCTGACCTTCCCAGAAATCCCCCTTGTAGACACTGCAGAAACAGCAGAATTTTCTCATCGGGCCAGAAATGCTGGGCAAGGGCTTCTTCGTTGAACACAGAGCCTCCAGGGCTGCTGCCATTCAGGGAAGACTTCCAGAGAATTGCGCTGGCTTGGCAGTAAAGGGCAAGTTTGAACCTGTGTCCCAAGTGCTGCACATGAAGTAGAACATGCCTGTTCCCTTCCCTCAGCTTGGCTTACAGGGGGCTGGATATTTCCAGAGCCAAAGTGGCTGCAGGCTGGTGGGTTAATCAGCTTAATTCCAACAAATGTCTAGATAAAGGACCAGACTGTTCAAAGGAATTCCACTGATCCTATTCTGTCCCGAGGCATGGAGGTGGGGAGAAAGAGAGAGAGAGAGAGAGAGAGAGAGAGAGAGAGAGAGAGAGAGAGAGAGGCAGCTCTTCAAAGCACTCCATCTGAGGTCCTTACTGTTCCTACAAACATTGGTTTCTTGCTGGCTCACATGGGCCTCAGAGGTGGGGAATCCGAGTCCAGAGAGTAGACAATGAACCAATGATAAAGTCAAGACCTAAATTCAAGAGTTGAGAATCCAGTTGGCCTGGTGTGTTGGGAGGACAATTTTGAAAGGGAGGGAAACAGAAGGGGAGAGGGGAAGGAGCAAGAGAAAGAAATCAAGGAAAGAGCCCAACAAGGGGGAGGGGAGATAGGGAAGGAGGGAGGGGGA
>NW_008350324.1:1307876-1309241 GCF_000622305.1 Nannospalax galili | reverse complement strand
GAGGGGAGGGGGAGGGGAGACAGGGAAGGAGGGAGGGGAGGGGAGAGGGAAGGAGGAAGGGGGAAGCAGAAGGGAGGGGAAAGAAAAGGAAAAGAGGGAAATGAAGGGAAGAGGAAGGAACAGAAGGCGGAAGGAAAAAAGGAAGACAAGAGGGGACAGGATGGGAGAGAAGGTCATAAAAGTAACTCCAGGGAGGCTGTCGTTCCCTGTATCCACTGTGACAGAAGACATCCCTGCATCAAACCTTGCAGAAGGGGTGGAGTCTTTGCATTTCCTCCGCAGGCCAGAGGGAGGCTATCTGGAGGTTAGGAACACCTTGCTTCTTCTGGGGCTGTGTCCGGGACAGTTGGGTCTTTAACCTTTCACAGGAGGAACTGCTATGCTCCCTGTGTGATCTGTATGCCACGCCCACTCCGCAGGACACGGTTAGTTAATTGTTTATTGCTTGAAAGAATGAATGGATTCTTTCTAGTGCCTTCTATTGTTCTGTTCTCTAGGGTGATGGAGAGTATTCCTGACTCTGAGACTCTCTCTGTGTGTGTATATGCATGTTCATGCATGTGTGCATGCATGTGTATGTGCATGTATGTAGAAGCCAGAGGACAACCTCAGATATTGCTCCTCAAATTTTTATGAGTCAGTCTTTCCTGGCCTGGAACTTCCCAAGTAGGCTAGGCTAGCCCCTGGGCTAGTGATCAGGAAAAGTGGGATGTCTTTCCGTGCCCAGTAACATGTTAAAGGTTCTGAGCAGTCCTGCAGGAAAGAAATCCACTCTGACCACTATTGTTCAAGAACCTAGAACAGTTTTTAATGGGGACCTGGGTCCATTGATCCTTCCAGGCAATAAGTTTATCTTTCCTGTGGGAAGGGATGGGAGAGATTCTGCTGTCCCTATGCAAGGTCTATATCTTTTCTTTGTCCTCTCTGGAAAGGAGTTAGGAAGATAGCCAAGTAACCCCTACCAAACTCGTGCTTGAAGCACCTTTCATTAAGCACCTTGTCATCTGTTATTTTTTGGAGGGGTGCTCTCCTGAAGAGAAAAGGAACAAGACAACACTGGTCAACCCGAATTTTAAACTAGATGTCACCAAAGAGTTCACAGTGTCTGTCCCTAAGATAGTAAGAAGGGGTCTGCATTCTTTTGGCAGTATCTCTGTAGACATCACATGAGACCCCTCATTACCCATAGGCTCCATCACTCACTTGCTCAGACCAGTCAGAACGTCAGAGTTGCTGAGTAGAATGTATATTCTTTGGTCCTTGGATGAAATATTCTGTAAATGTCTATTAGGTCCATTTGATGTGTAATATTGTTTAATTTGGATTTTTAAAAACTTCTTTTTATTATTTATTATTATTTTAAAT
>NW_008350324.1:1242923-1307834 GCF_000622305.1 Nannospalax galili | reverse complement strand
ATCCGCCTGCCTCTGCCTCCAGAGTGCTGGGATTAAAGGCGTGGGCCACCACACCTGGCTTATTTATTATTTTTATTTTATGTGTACGAGTGTGTTGCCTGCAGGTATGTGAGTGCACCCGGTCGTGCAATGCCGCAGAGGTCAGAAGAGGGCTTCAGATTCCCCTGGGACTGGAGTTAAGGACAGTTCATAGCTGCCATGTGGGTGCTGGGAATCAAACCCATGTCCTCTGCAAGAGCAATCAGTGCTCTTAACCACTGAGCTATCTCTCCAGTCCCTATTTATTATTTTTATTTTATGTGTATGTGTGTATTGCCTGCATGCAGGTACATGTACCAGTGCGGGGCAATGCCCACGGAGGACAGAAGAGGCTGTCAGATCCCCTGGAACTGGAGTTACAGACAGTTGTTAACTGCCATGTGGGTGTTGGGATTCAAACCTGGGTCTTCTGCAAGAACAGCCAGTGTTCTTAATCGCTGAGCCATCTCTCCAGCCCCTAAGTTGGATGTTTTATGTTTATTCTTTGGCCAGATGACTTGTCTATTCAAGAAAGTGGGGTATTGAAGTCACCTACTATTACTGAATTGTGGCTAATCTGTGTCTTGAAGTCCAATAGTACTATTTTTATGAAACTTGGTGCACCAGAGTTTGGTGCATAAATATTCATGATTGTTATGTCTTCTTGGTTGACTGATCCCATGAGCAGAATGTAGTGGCCTTCTTTATCTCTCCTGATTAATTTTAACTTGAAGTCTGTTTGGTCAGATACTAGAATAGCACCCCTGGCTTATTTCTTCAAACCATTTGCTTGTGCTTGAGCAACGCCCAGGTGGCAAGCTCAGTATCTGTCTGCCATTTGGGCATCACACATGACAAGGGACAAAGGATATTTGCCCAGTTCTTGAGGCACAGTATACTAACATTTTCTTCCTTTCTGGTGTGCATGTATGTGTGTGTTTTCAGGTGTATTCATGTATGGGGGGGTACATGTGTGCACATGGGTACACATGTACAGAGTGTGAGTGTGGAAGTCAGAGGATAGCCTGAGTGTCAGTCCTCATTTTTGTTTGAGGCAGACTTTCTTATTGTTTAAGAACTTTACTGCATAGAACAGGCTTGCCCATGGGCTCCCTAGGGTCCTCCTGTCTCAGCCTCTTACCTTGCGATGCTGGGTTTACAGATGTGCCCCACCACGCCCAGCTCTTTGCATAGTTTCTGGGGATCTGACCTCAGGTCCCCAAGCTTGTGAGGCAAGTGTTTTACCCCTTGAGCTGTCTCCCTAACCCCTGACATTTTCATCTCAAAAGAATCAAAGTGTTCCCAGTCCAAAAAGGGAAGATATGCTTCATTTTGCTCCAACATAGAACAATCTTGGAATCTTTCCTTCACTAAGCATTTGTTAGTACCATATTTTATATTCTCCAGAGCATGCTAGAAAATGGTGATCAAATCCATTGAGAATATAGACCAGTGATTCTCAAACTAGGTTCCCCAGAACACTAGCAGTTCTCACTCTCAGGGAGTGTGGGAGTTTTGAGGAGAGCCTTGGCAAGTGGAGGTCCACCTGGATTCATCCAGCAGCTCCTATTGTAACTACATTAAGAATGTGTTGGGGGATTGGGGAGCTTGCTCAGCATGCTTTGCAAACATGAAGATCTGAGTTCAATCCCCAGAAGCCACAGAAAAAAGTCAAGCCAGGTAGCTCATGTTTGCAGTCCCAGCTCAGGGGAGCAGAGACAGGCAGACCCAGGAGCTCATTGACCAGTCAGTTTGGCTTACTTGTCAAGTTCCAGGTCAGCGAGAGACCCAATTTCAAGAAACAAGTGGACAGTGTCTGAAGATTCATACATGAGGTATGAGGCTGTCCTCTGTCCTATACACACATACACACACATAGACAAACACACATGTACACATACACACATAAACATATGTACATTCATACACATACACACAAGAATTTGTTTGGGGCTGGAAATGCATTTTAGTTGGTAGAGTGCTTGCCTGGCATGAACAATTCCCTGGGTTTGATACTTAGCACCATGTAAACTGGGCATAGTGACACACACTTGTGAGCTTGGCACTTGGGAGGGAGAGGCAGGGGGATCAGGAGTTCAAGGACATGAAGGCCAGCCTGGGTGACAGGAGACCCTCTCTCCAAAAGCAATTTGCTTTGGCATGGGCAAAGTATATTACATACTTGTATGAAAGGAGACCCTCTCTCCAAAAGCAATTTGCTTTGGCATGGGCAAAGTATATTACATACTGGTATGAAAATGTCCTTATGAAACCTAGTGCTGTGTGCAATAAATATACACCAGTAAATAGAAATAAATTAAAATGAATTTGTTTGAATTCCAGCATTTAAGAGGTGGAGGCAGAAGGATGGTGAGTTCAAGATCAGCCTGGGCTACATAGTGAAATTGTGTCTCAAAATCAGGAACTTGTTTAGAAATTCTAAAAGCCACTCTATTCCTCACAACTAGAAAATGTTTACAAAGCACTGCTTTAAACAAACCTCCATCTGTAGCAAGCAGCTTAGTCACATTCTGAGCAAGAACCTGGGGGCAGAAATGAATTGGTTTCCATCGAAAGCAGACTCGTGGGAACACATATCATAAACAGAGAATATTTACAATCATCTAATTAATAAAGGGTTCCCATCCTTAATTTACAAAACGGTCCTGCAAAAGAAAAAGACCCCTAGCCCAGGAGACATGTGGGTCAGGGCTGTGACTCCCAGAAGCAGAAACGCAAGTGGCCAATAAACACGTAAAAAGGCATTCAGCCTGGCTTGTCCGGTAAACACTACTGAGAACAATGCGGTACTATTTTTCACCCATCGGACTGGCAAAAACGGGAAGTCTGTGTGTGCACGGAGCTGGGAAGGGCTTGAGGAACCCGGCTCTCCTCGGCAGCATGGGGAGGCCTGGACATGATTACCATACTGTGGGAACAACTGTGGGCATTTTTAGAGATTTTTAAACTGGCCACACACACACACACACACACACACACACACACACACACCCCACATACTTCTGGGAAGATATCCACTGGAAATAAAAATGTCCGGATATAAAGACATAAACATAAAGATGCCAATTGCTGATTGTAGAATGGCTTGGAACAGTTAAAAAACAACCTGGAGGGTCCTGGGTGTCTGTGAATGGGAAAATAACTGAGCAAACCAGGACACATTTGTATTAAGGAATACAGCACAGCCGTTGGAAGTTACAGCTAGATCAGCAATAGTATACTGACTGGGAAAAAAAGCTCACAACAGCTTATTAAATGGAAAAAAGCTGGTGCTGTCCCATTTTCATTAAAAAGAAAAAAAAAATCAAACCCTGTGTATTTCTATGTTTTTATAAAAGGAGAAAACAGTAGGAAGCATCTAGAGCCCCAAATTGGGGGCTTCTTTCCTCTTTTTCCTTTCTGTCTGTCTGTCTGTCTGTTTTTGAAGCAGGGTCTCACACAGCCTTGTGTGAGCAGGCTGGCCTTGAGCTTGCCCTATAGTAGAGGCTGTCCTCCTGCCTCTGCCTCCCCAGTGCTGGCATTACAGGTATGCATCCCCACTCCCAGCTCTATACCAACTGTTAGCAGTGACTAGTTTTCAGAAAGTCACTTTTATTATAAACACGCATTAAAAAAAAATCAGTTTAATTTTAATTCTGTGTGTATGTGTGTCTGTGTATGGCATATGCACATGAGTGCAGTGTCCACAGAGACCAGAAGAGGGCATCAGATCCCCTGAAGCTGGAGTTACAGGTGGCTGTGAGCCACTTGATCTGGGTGCTGGGAACTGAACTTGGGTCCTCTGCAAGCACAATACTCACTCTCAACTGCTCTTTCTCCAGTTCCTTAAATACTTTTTAATGTGGAATTGTTATGAAAGATAGACATTACTTTCATGGAGGTAAGAAGAGGGTGTTGGATCTCCTGCAACTAGAGTTACAAACTGCAGTTGTTAGCTGCCATGTGGGTGCTTGGAACTGAACCTGGGTCCTCTGCATGCGCAGTCAGTGCTCTTAACCTCTGAGCCATCACTATAGTCTCAGAATGATCAGAAATTTTAAAAACAGAACAAGGAAAGAAAGTTCAAGGCAGATGAAACAATGTTGACAGTCATCTGAAAGGCGTGTAGGGCCGTCCTCAAGTAGAATCTTCAAGGTTGGGGCATTTGGGCATGGCTCAGTGATGATTTGAAAAATTGAAAGCTTGAGGCTCTGTTTAATTCCCAGGCCCTCAAAAGAAAGAACCCAGGGTGTATAGATGTTTGATAAAAGATACAAAGAGAGATGTTGTGTGGGGTGGATGTGGAAGAAGATACCTCATTGTGTTCGAGGTAAAGTGGAGGGGTGTCTCTCAACAAAGCAATGCTACCCCTGAAAACCAGTCCTAACCCTCCCAAAAGAATATTCTATAGAAAGGGTGGGAAAATCATTCCTGTAAAAGGACAACTAGCAAATACCTGAGGTTTAGTTGGAGAGAGAGAGAGAGAGAGAGAGAGAGAGAGAGAGAGAGAGAGGCTATATATGTATATATAGTCTCTGATCCAACTTTACAACTACATTGTAGTGTGAAAACAGTCTTGGGCAGTATGCAAATGAATGGGCAAACATGTGCTAATAAAACTTTATTTATAAAACAGGTAGTTGGCCAGATTTGACTAGAGTGCACTGACCTTTGCTATAGAACACAGCTGCAATTCTCTTTTAAGGGTAAACCTTTACTTATGTACACTGTGATGGTTTGAATAAGAAAAGCCCCCCATAGGCTCAGGTACCTGAACACTTGGTTCCTGGTTGGTGGCGATGTTTGGGGAGGTTATGGAACCTTTGGGATGCTGATTCTTGCTGGAGGAAGAATGTCATTAGGGGGAGGGTTTGAGAGTTTATAGCTTTGCCCCACAGCTAGTTGACCCTCTCTGCTTCCTGTTTGCTGTTGGAGATGTGACCTCTCTGCTTTCCGCACCAGTCACCTGCTGCCATGCCTCCGCCCATGTTATGGGCTCTCCCTCTAGAATGATAAGCCAAAAGAAACTTTTTTCCTTAAGTTGCTCCTGGTCGTGGTATTTTATCACAGCAACAGAAAAGTAACTAATACATGCACAAAATAAAAATATGCAAATCCAGTTAATTTTCACAAAGCAGGTGAATCTTCACAACTAGGCTAAGATCCATGGGTGCAACTTAGTCCTACTAAGGAATCGCCATCACCACCACCAAAGATAACCACTAATTTTCTTTCCTCATAATTAGTTTTGCTTGTTTTTGACCCTTAGGTAATTGAGATCATGAAATACTTTCTGTCATTCATTGGTCTGGTAGTGAGAATCATCAGTGACCGTGTGGGCTTACCCAACTCCATTGCCTCAACAGTGTGTGTTACTCCAACACATTACCATTGCACCACACTTTGCTTCTCTGTTCTACCTTGCTACATTGGGTTGTGTCTAGATGAGGGCTATCAGACATAATATGTGAAGTGTTTCTTTGTAGTTATCACTACTTTATTTTAATATTTTAAGTGTGTGTGTGTGTGTGTGTGTGTGTGTGTGTACCTATGGAAGCTAGGAGAGGGCACTGTGTACTCTGTGAGTGGTTGTAGGTACTGGGAACTGAACTCAAGTCCTCTGGAAGAGTAGGAAGTGTTCTTAACTGCTGAACCATCTCTCCAGCCCCTATCATTGCATTTTAATGGGCTCACGGAGTTGATTCTCTTTGGACAAGTGTTGGCCACTTGGAAATGCTTATTAATGTATTTTGTCTAGTTTTATTTATTTTCTTTATTGATTTTTTTGTGTGTATTTCATACAGAACATACCAAACAATCTTATTCATCTTTATACCTGCATCCCAAATGGCACCCTCCCATAGCCGCCCCCGCCCCGGAGCCCATACCACTCTGTGATCCCTGTTACTGCCCACTGTGTTATCAGTGCCACCAGCCATTACCCAGTGCTAGTCCATCCGCTGAATCTAGTTAGCCTATCTAGAGTCCTTTGTTTTAGGAAGATCAACTCTTCCTCATCTAGCGGCAATCAGTTACCAACATTCCTTTAGATAAGATTGGGGTCTGCTGTTCATCTTCCCATTTCTATGCTGGGTTACTGAGAGTTTCTTGGGCCACCCTAGCCAACAACTCAAAAGAAGGTATCTCCTGTCTGGCATTGTTTCTTGTTATGTAGCCTTTAGCTATACCTGTGGACTCTTAAGGAATTATACTAATCACTTTAATCTTTGGTTATACTTTCCTTTTGGGTGTTTAAGACCATACAGTTGGCCCAGATTAACCAATTTATTTTTACTCTGAAGGTTTTTTGAGAATCTGTTCCTCAGGGGTCACACGGGCTTGGGAGGAGGCCCTGGCTCCTTTCTTTTACCAGTTCTGTCTATGTAAAGATAAGTCAGAGGTCCTGCTTGACCATGGCTGGCTTCACTTGGAAGCATGGAAGAAATGTTTCCTCTGTGTTGACTCTCCTTGTTATAGATTGGACACTGGTTGAAGTCTATCTGGTGGGGTCTCCACGGCTTCCTTGAGGAAGATGACAGGTGACTCACCACAGTTAAGAGGACATTTTGAGAGATGCTCCATAGTCCCCTGGAACTTAGTCGACCTTGGAGGGCAAGGAGAAAAATCTGTCCTTTATGTCCCTCTGACCAGATTAGTATAGGCCTCAAAGAATGGCTGTTAAACATCCAAGAAGCTTAGTCCCACCAGTCTGGTACTTTTAGTTACCATGCACTACATAGATAAAGCTTGGGCAAAAACCAAATGTTCTCCAATAAACCTTGACTAGACATATATTATGTTCCTTGAGCTAGTTGTATGTATAATTTGTCAGTAGGTCGTTGGACTAATATGGTTCCCTCTGGTTTTTTTTAAAACTTGCTAGGCATTATTTATCTTTCCCATTGTCTAACCCTTCCACCATGGTTTCCACATTTAATTTGGTTGTTTGTACTTTCTTTATTAATTTACAGTTATTAAAAATATTCTAAATATAAATTCTTCCATGTCTTTTATCCAAATGTCGTCTTCTTTTCCGTTATTTGCCTTTCCTTTTGTTCTTGAGACAGGACCTTGTTATGTATCCCAGGCTGACCTACAACTATGTAGCCCAGGCTGACCTCAAACTTGTGGAGATCCTACTGCCTCAACCTCCTGAGTGACAGGATTACAGATATAAGCCACAATGTTAGACTGCATTTTTATTTTCTTAATGGGTGTGTGTGTGAGGCAAGTGCTCTACCACTAAGCTACAGCCTCAGCCCCACTTTGTTTTTTGAGGCAAGGTCTCTCCTCAACCTGGAACCCAACAAGTAGGCTACACTGGCTGGCCATCAAGCCCCAGGGATCTCCCTGTCTCTATCAACCTAGTGTTGGAATTAATTACAAGTGAGTGCCCCTACACCTGGATTTTTATTATGAGTTCTGGGGACTGAACTCAGGTCCTCATGCTTGAAAGGCAAGCATGTTACTGACTGAGCCATCACCCCAACTTCCAACTGCCATATTTGAGTTGTGTGCCACTTAACAATAGGACATATTCTGAGATCCATACCTAGGTGGTTTTATTGTGCTGTGACCATCACAGATTGTACTAAACAGCTAAGTAGTTAGTGTAAAGAATCTAGCCAAGTTGTTACTGTGCCAAACCACAATAGCAGGGTTCTTGGGTGGTTGGATGGATGGATGAATGGATGAATGGATGAATGGATGAATGGATGGATGGATGGAAGAGTGGATGGGTAGATGGATAGGTGGGTGAATGATGGGTGGGTGGATGGATGTGTGGATGTGTGAATGGGTGGGTAGATGGATGGATGGGGTAGGGGGATGGGTGGATAGATGATGGGTGGGTGGATAGGTGCATGGACGGATGGGTGGATGGATGGACAGATGGATGTATAGAGAGATGGATGGGTGGATGAGTAGATGAATGGGTGGGTGGAAGAATGAATGGATGGATGGGTGGGTGATGGGTGGGTAGATGGGTGATTGAATGAACCATGGATGGGTAAGTGGATAGATGGGTAGATGAATGAGTGGGTAGATGGATAGGTGGATGAAGGAGTAAATAAATGCTGATTGCATTTAGCATGCTGGATTTCCTGTGCTCTTCCAATTTTCCTGTGCAGAAGGAGCGGCCCCTGGTTCTTCAGAGGTCCTGACACTTGCTCAAAGTCCCTAAGTCACTAAAGGACAGAATTTAAATCCAACTCAGCACATGTGACTCACAAGCCCTGCCTGGCTCTTTTCTCTAAGCATATTCAGCTTTGTGTGTGTTTATTGGAATTGGGGGCTGGGAGTTGAGGTGTTTGAGGGGTTGGGGGTGGTCAGTGCCTGCCCTTCTTTTTCTAGATGAGATCAGATTGTTTTCAAAATCACCTTAAATACAGAGTCAACTCTAAGCTGCCCTGCTGGCAGAGGTCCAGGCCCCAGAGTCCACTTACACCTGTCTTCCACAAGGGCATCCCTTCTCAGCTCATGGCCTGGGCACTCAGGGCTAAGGGCAATCAAATTAAAGAGGTCAAGGAAGGAGGAGGAAGGTGAGGAGCTGATGGCCAAATCCAGAAAGGCCAGACTTCAATTTGCATAATAATTTTGTTAGTAACAATGGGCGTGCAGGACGTCTATTTAAAGGCTGTAATGTTAATTTAATGGGAAAAAAGCTAATACAATTCCCCCAGAATTTTTCAATTAAATTAATGTGATGGGTTTTAATGGATAGTTTAAGTAGAGAGCGCGAAGAGGAGAAATATTGCATAAATTATACATACATTTATATATGCGCTGCGAACATAGTCTCCTGCTCTAAGGTTCTGACATATGAGAGGCCCTATGCTTAAATCTGGCAACCAGTTACAACTCTATTTCAGCTAAAGTGACCCTTTTATCATTGGAAAGGGGCTGGTGCTCCCAGTAGAGTTCCCACAAGCCCCTTCCTTTCAACAGCACACCCGATCTTAAAGAGGCAGAGGATGTGTTGAACAATCAGCCAGGATAATGTTTGCCTATTTTAAAAAAGCCACTGACAGAGACATCTAGCCTGTCTTTCTGTCCCATTCCAAAGGCATCTGATGGAGCAGTAATAAGTGCCCTGAGCTGCATGGTTGAGTGATTATATCTTTTGTTTTCGTGCATGTGTACAGGCATGTGCTCATGGGTAGGGATGTATTCATATGTCTGTGCACATGTACCCATGTGAATGCGGAGGCCCAACGTTGATACTGGGTGTCTTCCTTGATGGCTGTCTACTTTGCTTACTGGGTCAGGGGCTCTTGCTGAACCATGAGCTCTCCATTTCCAGCTAGTCTAGTCTAGCTAGCTTGCCCCAGGCACCCCGATCTCTGCCTCTCAAGTGCTGGGATTATTGGCAGCTCCCACGCCTGCCTGGATTTTACATGGGTTCTTGGGAGCTGAACTCTGGTCCTCACCCTTGCTAGCTAGGCCTGATTGGTCTCAAAGTTGTGATCCTCCTGCCTCTACCTCCCCAGTGCTAGAATCATAGGTGTGCCCAGCACCCCTGGCTGCCACTTTAATTTCATTCACATGTCTTATACAAGTGCTTACTGAACACCCACTAAATGTTGCACCTTGTTCTGAGTGCTTTTAGAAGCACTATAATGAACAGTCACAAAGAGATTGCCTACATAATATTCTGTTGGTCAAGTCTCATAAAGTCTGGCTGATTTAGCCCCACTAAAAATTCCAGGAGAGAACTGAAGAGATGGCTCAGCAGTTAAGAACACTTGCTGCTCTTCCAGAGGACCTGGGTTCAATTCCTGCAACCAAAATGGTGGCTAACAACCATCTACAACTCCAGTTCCAGGAGATCTGACACCTTCTTCTGGCCTCCATGGACTTTGCACAACATGGGTGTACTTATATACATGCAGATAAAACACTCATGAACATAAAATAAAATGTTTTTTTTTTTAAATTCCAGGAGAGGATCTGAGGAGGCTCCGTAAGTGCTTGATAAGCAACCATGAGGACCTTAGTTCAAGCCCCAGTACCCCTGTAAAGAGCCATTCCTGACAGTAATCCCAGAGCAGAGGAGTTTGAGACAAGGAAGACCCCTGGGGCTTGCTCATCTAGCACTCTAGGTGAATTGATGAACACCAGTTTCTATGAGAGACCCTGTTTCAAAAAATAAGGAAGGGAGAGATAAAGGAAGATTCCTGAAATTAACCTCGAGATTCTACACCACACATATGCGTGCACACCTGCACACGCATACATACACATAAACATGTACGCTCACACACACATAGATCCAATGCAAATGCAAAAAATCAAGAAGACTTCAGGGAACTTCATCTCTCCATCTTATCACATAAAATAAATAATAACTGCAGTAGTCATAAGTTGGCCCCCAACATGGACCCCAATCCTTTTATTGCCTGGAGTGCCCACGCTTGTGTGGGCACCAAAGAGTGTTCCAAGGGGAACATTGCAGACATGGAGAATGGGACTTCTAAGGCAGGGTCACAGAAGATGTTGCAGCCAAGAGAAGCTAGCCATCAAGTTGTGGTGACACCCACAGAGCCCTGCAGTGAGGAACAGAGACCTCATCCATCACCAGCATCCTTGTGGTAGAGTAACACTGCAGAGAGTTCTCCAGCCCCAGGCCAGCCACAACTACCCAGCCACATCTTTCCTGGATTTCTAGCTGAGAGTCTACGAGATAATACATGTTTACTGCTGCTTTAAGCCACAGAAGCTCAGCGTCATCTGTAAAACATTGATAAATAACAGACACAGTGCCCTCGCTTTCACGATGGCCCTAGGTGGGATGACATGGAGGCCTGGCTCTCTTCAAGGTCTCTTCCTGTTCACCTTTGCTCATCCAAGTTTCAGGAACCATTCTCAGAGGTGCTGCCACTTTAATTAAGGCCCCTTGAAAATCAGAAAGAATTTTAGACCCAAAGAAATGAAGGCCTCTCCAGACAAAAGGAAATTGGAAATTGGGCAATGGGTGTTCCTGGGACCCTCAATTCTGGTCACCTGGGGTCCCTATTTTTCCTTCACTCCCAACAGCCTGAGCAGAAAGGCCACACACAGGCTGGCACCCACTTGCTTCTGTTTTTTTATCCTCCATCCTTGTCTCCGCCATGGACTGTTTCTTCCCCTCTTAAGTTATGATGTTTCAAGAATTGCTGCCAGGGAGAGAAAGAAGCCAAGCGAGGGTCCCGTGGAAGAGGCCGTGAGTGTGCAGAGAGCCGTGGTGGGTCCGCTCCCAGGCTCTGCCACTTCCCAGCTGCCTGAGCAGGAACAGTCCAGTGACCTGGTCCAGCCTCTGCTCTCTTCTGAAGGGAGGATATTATTAGCTGTCTCACAGTCTAGAGCTCACGGTTGCCGGTTGCCTTCGCTCTTGCAGGGCACCCTGGGGAGAGTATGGCAGAGGCAGCGGGAAGTCAGATTTCTGCTCAAATATCCAACAAACAACTGAGTTCAATCTCCCAAGGACTGACACTCAAGGGAGCCGTGGGTCTTCAGCACTCAGTGCTAAGGCCTTTCTGGTGCAGAGAGCTGGGCTCCAGGGGCCTAGGCAGCTAATGGCACCCTGCTTGCTCAACAGCACAGGTGGCTCCTTATGTGCTGACTTCCCTCTGAGACTGACTGCTGTGCTGGCCTCTTTCCCAGGAGGTTGGAGAATGACAGCAAGGGGGCGGGGCCGGGAAAGTCAGAGCTCCTTAGGGAGCCATGGGGTAGGATGCTCTCCCTGTGGGAGCAACTCAAATCTATAGTGGAGGCAGGCTGAGACTTGAGTCCTCAGGGATAGCATACTTAGGAAGTCGCCGCAGGGCCACCTCCCCACACAGTGCACCCAGGGCTCCATCTCTTCTGTTTTGGAACAAGGCTGAGGAGGGAGCTGCCTTTCTCTGCAGAGCGGGAAAGACACCACTGGAGAACTGTCCCAGCTATCACCACCACCAGATGGACATCTGCAGGAAAAGAGAGGGAAACAAATTCTATGTCAAAACCATTCCTTTCTTGCTGAGCAAACCCAAGACCCTGATCCTCTCTGGGATGGGGCTTCACCCTTCTCCGTGACAAATGGCAGAAACAGAATGGAAATTCACCAGGCAAATGAGTACCAATTCCTGTCAACTGGAAAAGGAAGTAGAAAACTTAACAGCAGTCAAGTAGTCAAATAATGAGTGCCATCCAGAAGCTCCTTTGTCCTTGACAGGGGCTGCTTTCTATATATAAAATTGTGAATGAGCGGTGATCAAGATGATATCCATCAATTCACTGTCCATCTAAGCATGCACATGCTGGTGAGTCTACCCATGGACCCACCCATCCATCAATCTATCTTCCCTCTATCCACTGAATTGTCCATTTATCTACTCATCATCTACCCATCCATTCATCCAATCCATTGATTTTGTCCGTCCATCCATCTACCCATCATCTATCCATCCATCCATCCATCCATCCACTGATTTTGTCTGTCTATCCATCCATCCATCGAATCTGTCCATCCATCTACCCATCATTCATACATACATTGAATTTGTCCATCTACCCATCCATCAATATATCCATGCATTGAATCCATCCATCTATCCATCCACTAATCCATCTATCCATCCATTGAATTTGTTCGCCCATCTACCCATCATCCATCTGTCCATACATTCATACATTGAATTTGTCCATCCATCCACCTATCCATCCATTCATCCATGCATTGAGTCTATCCACCAACCCATGCATTGAATCCATCCATCCATCCATCCATCCATCCATCCATCTATCCATCCTTTGTTTCACTCATTCCACACTGTTATGTTGGATTTCTCATGTTCTTGGCCTAGAGAGTCTCACAGTTTTGTGAACTTTTTGACAAGCCTGCCCTGTTAAGATGTTAATGATGCAAAGAGGAATTAGCCAGAATCCCTCAAGGACTTTAGAGCCTAGTTGAATGTGAGGCTAAGGAGATGAAGTAGAATGAGGGAAATCCCAGGGAATCCACAGCTCTGAGGGAACTTCATGGTGGGAATGGGGCTGCCTTTGGGTCCTCACCCAGCCACTACTGTGTGGACCTGTATATCTTGTAGTCAGCAAAGTAGGACAGAGCTAACTCCCCACCATGGACAAGTAGGGTTCACTTAACTAACAGTTGGGGGCAACTACTGCTTCCCATTCCCAGGTGTTTTAGTTAGGTGGAGCCGACCCCTCACTATCTTCTCCAAGTCTAGCCAACCACTGTACCAACTATTCATGACTGTGGAAATGGGCTGTGAATGTGGCTACCTGTCTTAGTTTGTTTCTCCATTGCTGTGACAAAACACTCTGACCTTGGGGAGGAAAGGGTTTGTCTTACATCTCCCAGGTCACAGTTCATCAGGGAGCCCAAGGTAGGAACTCAGGGCAGGAACCTGGAAGCAGGAGCTGGAGCACAGGCCATGGAGGAACGCTGCTTACTGGCTTGCTCCCCTGGCCCCTGCTCAGCTTGCTTTCTTATGCAACACAGGCCCACCTGCCCAGGGGTCGCACCACCCACAGTGGGCTGGGCCCTCCCACATCACTCATCAAGAAGATGCCCCTCAGACAGGCCACAGGCCAGTCCAATAGAGGCAATTCCCCAACTGAGGCTCCCTCAACCAGGTGTGTCAAGTTGACACTAAAGCTATCCAGCACACTACTGAAACCCTCTAAGGGAGCCTAGGGCAAGGGCAGATTATCCATGCACTACTGATGAGCCTGAAATGCTGGGACCCACACTCCTGACCAGGATGGTGCCTGCACACAGGAGTGCCAAGGGTCAAAGGGAGGCATGATGGCATGAACCCAGCTATCCCAGAGGATATAGTCAGTCCTCACCTTAGAGATGGAACAATCGATCTCTTTTAGCTTGAGCTGGTCTGTGGTGGTTTCTGCCACACACAACCTAGTCACCAAGAATACACATAGGAACATTCAGAGAGGACATGGGTACACAGCACAGGAATTGCTTCTCCAAGTTACTCTGCCTCATGTTGGGAGACATGATGGTGAAGTGATGAGTGGGTGAAGGGGCAGACAGATGAATGGATGGATGGGCAGGCAATTGGATGGACAGATAGACAGATGGACAGATGGATGGGTGGATGGAAAGGTGCATGGATGGGTGAGTGGATGGGTGGAGGGATCGAGAAATGAGGTGGATGAGTTTGTGTACAGTGTCTGGTCACCAGTCTCTTGCAATCCATATGCAAAGATTTGCAGAGCCTATCAAGGGCAGACTGGACTCACTAATTCTGCCAACCATGAGACCCGTGATCTGTTTCTAACCTCCTGTGTGACCTTCTGCCAGCCACTGTCCCTGTCTGGGCTTCAGACATGCCTAAAGGAATTCTATTTGACTTCATTTCTGAAAACATAATCTGAAAAGCAGGCATGGCACTTTGTTATGGAAGCCTGGAAGACCAAGCACAGAGCCAATGATTCTTCCAAGATCCACCCCTAAAACCCTTACATTAAATGTTCTGAGAAGGCCTGCGGTGAAGACTCCACACATCAGTTCTGTTTCTCCTCAGTGTCTTTGAGAAGTCCTAAGACTGGATGGTCTTAAAAGTCTTTTGGGGGGCTGGAGGGATGGCTCAGTGGTTAAGAGCACTGGCTGCTCTTACAGAGGGCCCAGGTTCAGTTCCCAGCACCCACACGGAGGCTGAAAACCATCTGTAATTCCAGTTCTAGGGTATTCAATGCCCTCTTCTGACCTCCTTGGGCATCGCAGGACACAGGTGCACTTTAGACACATTCAGGCAAAACACTCATACACATCTAAAAATAGGGTGGACTTCATGAGATGCTCTCAATCCAGTTATCTGAAAGGGGACCAAGAAGAAGGTTAGCAAGGAGTTGGGGGCGGGGGTCTGGCCAAGCACTTACATTCTTTTTTTAAAATATTTTATTTATTATTTTATGTGTATGAGGGTATTGCCTGCATGTAAGTGAGTACACCCGTGTCGTGCAATGCTGCGGAGGTCAGAAGAGGGCTTCGGATTCCCCTGGAACTGGAGTTAAGAATGGTTCGTAGCCGCCAGGTGGGTGCTGGGAATCGAGCCCAGGTCCTCCGCAAGAGCAGTCAGTGCTCTTAACTGCTGAGCCATCTCTCCAGCCCCAGAACTTACATTCTTTACACTGTACTTATAAAGGTATGTGTGGTTTACCATGAACCTCCCTCCAGCACCTTCCAAAGACATAGTTGCCGTATTCTCACTGATTTCCCATACACACACACACACACACACGCACACACGAGTTTGGCAACCAAAAATGTCTCCTGACTCTGCCAAGTGTCCCCTGGGGAAAGCAGCTCTGATGCCTATCTGTAACTGTTCTTCAGACTGGCTGTCTTCCTTTCCAAGGGACACCATGGGGTGAGGTTTGCTTACCCAGCCCCAACCACTGGATGTTCAGACAGCTGGGTCCTTCCTTCCTATGAACAATGGGCTAGGACATGTGTCTTTGACACCTATATAAGTTTTATTCGGAATAAGTGGAGACACTGTGTTATTCCCCACTCTGAAAATATTGTTTAAACAAACATTAGACAGAAGAAGAATAAGAACAGAGAGCTTCCAGTTCTCAACTTTTCTACCGAGCAGCAGAAATGCCATCTGTGGTTGGAGAAACTGAGGTCAGCACACAGAGAGAAACAGAACCCAGAGATGGTGTTCTCGGGTACAGCCTCTTGATCCAGCTGGGCCTGAAGCCACCCTATTCCTGAGCTGGCCTGCACTATAAACCAAAGCACACTCTTTGTGGCTGAAGCTTGTCTGAGCAAGGGCTTGTAAGTTTCAATTTAAAGAGTGCTGGTTATCAAAGAAACCCTCCTCATCCAAGAAGCCAGAGCTGACTCACCCTCCCTCCCCTCTCCACTCCTACAACTCTGGGTGATGTCTACATTCAGCTAAGCACTTCCTTTATAAGAACCTCTGACCTCTTCTCCCCAACCTTCTCACCCCTGTGTCCCCAACACCAGGATCAGAAAGCAAGCTTAGAAGGATTTGCTGAATGACTGTTGGTACCGTACAACTCCCCAACGCCTCTGCTAAGTGGGGACTTGATAAATCCATGCTAGGAGCCTTCTGGCAGCCACAAGTACTCTCTTAACTGAGTTCAGGGAGCTCTGCCAATGGAGCAAAAACAATACCCGCTTCAAGCACCACGCTGTGAGAAAAGAGGGGTGCGAGTCGGGGCAGGGAGCATCTTCCAGAAATCTCTGCGACCTGAGGCACCAGCCAGATGTCCCTGGCCAGGAGGTCTGGTGGCTTCTGAGGTCTCTGAGTGCTTAAACTTTCCATTCACTTCCAATTTCAGCCAACCATGCTCCACCTGCCACACACAAAGCATGCTATTTGCCTGGCTAATGTTTATAAAGTGCTCTGAGGGCCTTGGGTAAGAGCCTCCACACTACAGCACTTTATAGGCCAGAGGAGTAGACAAGAACCTTCCTGAAGGCTTCCAATGTGTGAAGTGGTCCAAACATAGCAGTTGACACAAGGGGATTCCTAAAGGGCGAGGAAGGCAGGAAGCAATAAACACTGGATGGAGGTGCCAGGCTCACTCCTGTTCACTCCATCAAGCACCTTAGTATGCCAGGCACTGTTCTAGACCCGGGCAGAAAGCACTGGTTCTCAGAGGGGGAGGCAGGCAGAAACACAAAGGAACTGTTTGCAGTGCTAATATGTGTTAAAGGAGAAGAGAACGATAAAGGTGAAGAGGGACTTGAGGGCACTCAAGGTTTGGAAGGTCACCTGTGCTGAATCCCCAGCTCTCACAGCTACCAATTTTGGGGCCCCTATTTCATGAAAGGAGGTGGCCCCTAAAAGCATAGAGAGCTGCCTTAGTCACAGACAGAAAGCGGACTATAATCCCGGCACTGAAGACGCTGAGGTAGGAAGATCGCCAGTTCAAGACCAGCCTGGGTTATGTTGTGACCAGAAGGAAGTACTGAGAAGAAGGGGAAGAGATGGAGGGAGCAGGGAAGGAAAGGAAGGGAAGGGAAAGGAAGGAGGGAGGGAGGGAGAGATGCAGGGAGGGAGGGATGGAAGGGGAGAGGAAGGATAGAGAGAAGGAGGGAAGGAGAAAGGGAAAGCAGAGGAGAAGGAAGGGAAGGGGTGGGGAGAGGAGGGGAGAGAAGGGAAGGTGGGGGGAGTAGGCAGGCTTAGGGGTGACTAACTCGGTGCACAGAGTGGTCCTTCGTTATTTGGTACTGAGGCCTGATGTGATCAGGGCAAGCAGATGGTGGTCCAGAACAGAGATCAGATAAAGGAGACTGCTGGTTGTGGGGCCTGACTGGCTGTGGGTGGGGCCTGACTGACTGGGGGTGGGGCCTGACTGGCTGGGGGTGGGGCCTGACAACTGTACATCATTTACTACCTGAGCATGGGATAGCCCTGGGAAGGACAAACCCAAGCAAGTGATTGTCAAATCCCCAGATGCACAAAAAAGAAGACACATGGCTAAACTGATGCAGGCTGAGACTCCAGCTATCCCCCTTGGCTACTTACAGTAACTGTAAGGACCAGGATTCCAGAAGAACCCAAGAACTCCACCTTGGGGAGAAGTCCACCAACTGGCTTCCACTGTGCCACCTTCCTTGTCCTGTATAAGGTGAGGCACAAGGCAGTGCTCCCAGTACAGAACTGATGGGAGGTTTCGCTTTCTTACACAGTCTTCCTCCTTTCAGTTCAGAGTTTGTTGCTGTGGGAGGGGGGGGTCCTCTTGACCAAAACGACAAACACTGTTTTCTAGAATGTAGCCACTGCTCATGCTGTTTTAGTTTGCTTGATTGTCCAGTTCCCATGGATTTGATCCCACAAAGGCTACTTTGACTTGTTCAGAGAAAAATTGTGTTTCAGCCACAAACTGTACCCTTAACCCCTGCCAAATATGTTGCAATCATTGCAAAAGCTCCCAGCAGTGGTTGTCCAGGAATCTCGAGTTCATATTCTGGATCCCATCTCCACACCCTCCATACATGCCTTCCATGTGCTATTGGCCCCAGAGCCACCCTGGTAGGAGGGGAGCACAGAGCTGGTACACACTCAGTCTCACAGTAGCACAACGCAAAGTAGAAGTGTATGGTAAATCCTCCATAACTGTCACAGAATGAGTGGGTGGGTGGATTGGTGGGTGGATGAATGAATCGGTTTGTGGGTAGGTAGACTGGGAGATGGGTGGATAGATGGATGGTTTAGTGGGTGGGTGGGTGGGTGGATAGGTGGGTGGATGGATGTGTGGGCTGGTAGCTAGATGGATAAGATTGGTAAATGGATGTAACTGGTGGATGTGTAGGTGAATGGATGAATGGAAGGATGAGTGGGTGGATAGATGAGATTGAAGGATGGATGATGGATGGATGGATGGATGGATGGATGGATGGATGGATGGACTGGTGGATAGATGGACTGGTGGTTGAGTGGACTGGTGGATGAATGTACTGGTGGATGGATGGACTGGTAGATGGATGGATAGAGGAGGGAATGAAGGGTGAATAGAGAAGTGGGATGAAGCAAAAAGGAAGGAAAGAAGGATGGCTTCTATTGCTGATAATGAGCCTTTTGCCTTTCAGGATGAATATCAGAACTGAAGGACAGATTAGAACAGGGACAAATGTTCTGGAATCAAACAGACCTGAGACTCCAAACTAAGTCTACTTTGCAGGTATGAGGGAAAGGATAAGGCATGTACCAAGCACAGTACCTGGTTCAGGAAAGGTGCTGGAAACTCAGCATGGAGTAGGGCACAGTCTGCTGTCATCTGAAGGATGGGACAAAGCAGCTTCCTGCTGGAAACATCTCTAGACACCTGTGTCCTCTGCCCAGACAACATAGGTACAAAAGTCTCTGTCGTCAGAAATTCAGATCTTCACAAGTCATAAAAGGAAACCCAAATAATCATATGAAAAGTGGTTCAAATTCACTAACAATAAAAATTCAAATTAATTAATTAATGTTTTTGAGATAGGGTCTCACTATGTGGCCCTCGCTGACTTGGAACTTGGGATGATCTTGCTGCCTCTGCCTCCTGAGCACTGAGATTACAGGTGTGTGCCACAAAGATGGGCCTAAAATGTATATTTAAATAAACAGATAGCAAAATATTAAAGTTTTTCACATTACACATTAGTTTGGCAAAGGCTTCAGAGAGGCCCGTCCTACTATAGTATCTATGGGAGTATTGACAGCATGGCTTTTTCTAGGTAGCAATTTAGCACTTTTCTCTGAGGGTCTCAATTAAGCCATACCCTTCAATCATCAATACTTCCTTGAGGACTTTTTCCTAAAGAAATGATGAAGGAGGTGATCAAATGTTTAGGTATAAGGAGTGCTATTTGTATTAGAAAACAGAACACGATTCTTCTGTGTTCAGTTAAGATCAAGACAGAATCTATCAACTCATCCATCCACTCACTCATCAGTCATCCATCAACTCATCCATTCATCCATCTAACCACCAACCCCTCCATTCATCCATTTATCTATCGACCATCTACCCATCTGTCCATCTATTGATGCATCCACTCATCCATCCATTTACCCACCTACCCATACTTCCTTCTATCCACTGATGCAGCCACTCACCCTCCACTCATCCGTTCAGCAAATAGCTGTTCATGCCTTATGTTATGTTTTACCTTGTGAGTTCCAATTCAATGGTTAGACAATTTATGATCTACGTTTGTAAAAAGTGAGTATCCAGCCAATAAAAATGAATTTTCACAAAATATTAAATCACTTAAAATACTTTAACTGCAATATTAAGGAAAATTGCAATATAAAACTATACATATAACATAATCCTAACTTTTAAAAATCTTGGAGCTGGAGAGATGGCTCAGCAGTTAAGAACACTGGCTGTTCTTGCAGAGGACCTGGGTTTGATTCCCAGCACCCACATGGTGGCTAACAACCATCTATTAACTCCAGTTCCAGGGGATCCGTGCCCTTCTCTGACCTCTATGGGCATTGCACAACATAGGTGCAATTACATACATGCAGGCAATATACTCATACACATAAAATAAAAATAATAAAATATTTAAAAGATGCATACACATACTTGCTACACATGTAGAGAGAAGGAAACACACAGAAAAATTAACCGTGATAATGAGGGTTTCCATGGTTTTTATTTTCTTCTTTTATTTTTCTGTCTTTATAGAAAGTTCTTCCAGCACTCGGGAGGCATAGGCAGATGGATCTCTGTGAGCTCAAGGCCAGCCTGGTCTCCATAGTGAGTTCCAGGCCAGCTGGGGCTACAGGGAGACCAAAATTAATTAATTAATTAAATTAAAAGTTCCTATACTGAACACATCAGAAAAAAATCTATCAAACTTTCTTTGGACTATTTAAAAGTTTTTACAGTGAACATAAATTATATCATAGAAAAAAATAAGGTTATTTTCTTTTTTTAATGATGTATTTTTATTCTTTGTTTTTATGAGTGTATTGCTTGCATGTAGGTAGGTGTACTTGTGTCCTGTAGTGCCTGAGGAAATCAGAAGAGGGCATCAAATCCCCTGGAATTGGAGTTACAGATGGTTAACTGCCATGTGGGTGCTGAGAATCAAATCCAGGTCCTCTGCAAGAGCAGCCAGTACGCTTAACCACTGAACCACCACTCCAGCCCCTATTCTATTTATTCATATGTGTCTGTGTATACACACACATGCCATATGTGTGAGTGGCTGTGGAGGCTAGAAGAGGATGTTGGATCCCCTGAAGCTGGAGTTACAGGTGGTTTTGAGCCATCCATCAAGGGAACTGGGAACCAAACTCAGGTCCTCTGCAAGAGCAGCAAGCACTCTTAAAGGTTGAAACACCTCTCCAGCCCTAAGGGTCTTTTCATTAAGAACAAAAGTAAAAAAGAATGAATTAAGGCTTTGGGTTCACTAATTCATGCTTCCATTCAACATTTACCTACTATGTACCAGGCTTTCTGCTGGAGCTGACAAGGATACAGGCTCTACTCTAATCATTAAGATGGGGCATCCTAAATTCTAAGGATAGCTACATAGGAAGGAGGTTTTGCCCAGGTTGTTGGAAGGAGCCAGGAGATAGGGTCCCTGAGTCTATTCACTAGAGGGAACACTGAAGAGAGGGCCAAGAGGAGGCTGAGGAAAGTAGAGGACCTGGGCCATTTCAGAACAGTGAGAGGGCAGCCAGTGGGTAGGGCCCCCAGGGCTTTCTGAATTCGCAGGTTTACAGACCTTGCACCTGAGAACCAGGTGTGGTTTCAGAACTGACTTGTTTGACCTACATTTCTGTACAACTTGAACCATCTCCTATACCTCCTGGATTCCTGACTTCTTGTACATGAGCATGAAAGTACATGTTTTGCCTGTAAGCATGGATACCCAAAGGAGGCCGAAAGACTGCTTCAAGTATTGTCCCTCGGGAGTTTTTTTTTTTTTTTTTTGAGACAGGGTCACTCACTGATCTGTGCCAAGTAGACTACGCTAGGGTGGCTGGATCCACCTGCATCTACCTCCCCAACTCTGGAACTACAAGTGTGTGTCACCACACCAGGCTTTTTAATGTGAGTGCTGATGATCTGAACTCAGGTCCTCATGCTTATAAGACAAGCACTTTGCTGACTGAGCCATCTCCCTAGCCTCTTAAAAAAATCTTAAACATCTAGCGACTCCTTCTAGACCACAGGCTGAGGGAGAGCTTCCTCTGTCCTAGGTACCTTTCTTCCGCCCTGTTCTTGAATCTGGCCCTTTTGAGTCAGCAGTTCCTCGGGTGCTTATGAATATGAAGGAATCAAGAACTTCCTACGATTCAGGGCTCATCTAGTGTCACCAGGCTGGGTTATAACCCAGCTGGGACCCACAGTCCTCATACCAACTAGGAGCCAGAGTCCCAGCCTCTTCCTCCCTTGTATGGTTTCACTGAGCCACCTTTCCAGCCCCACCCCTCACACTTTTTTTTTTTTAAGCCAAGGTCTCACTTTGTAGCCTTAGCTGGCCTTGAACTCACCATCCTCTACCTCAGCCTCCCAAATGCTGGGATTATGAGTGTGTGCCACTGGGCCAACCAAGCTCGTCAGTTACTGTACCCAGTGACAGCTGCTGGCATAGCACAGTATAACATTCCACGGTAACTGTTTACAGAAGTGGAGCGCTGTGAGATAAAGACGCAGCTCAGCTGGTAGAGTGCTTGCCCACATGTGAGAATCCCTGGGTCTGATCCTTAGCACCACATGCCAAGTGAGGTAGTGCCTGCCTGTCACCACTGGGAGATGGCAGCAAGGGTATCAAGAAGTTCAAGGACATCCTCAGCAGTACTGAAAGTTCAGAGCTAGCCTGGCATACATGAGACCCTGTCTCAAAAAAAAAAAGCAGAACACTTCAAAATAATGATAACAATACAATTCAGTGAATGCATAAACCGGTAATGTGGTTACTTATTATCAAGGTCAAGTATGTGCTATGCCTGGGCTGTTTACACAGTATCACCACTCATCTGTAATACATACTGTGCTGACATGAAGAATCACTAGTGGACAGAGACTTCTCAGTTCTTCAGTCTTGAAGGATCCCTGTCCTATATGCAGCCTGTGGCTGAGGGGGACACCTTGAGACTGTATTAGACGCAAGGAAACATCATTGTGAATACTTAGTAAGTCACTTGTCCTTCAGCATCTTGATGTTCCCTGTCCTGTTTAGCCTATGAGGACAACTGTTGACTCTCAAGGTAACTTGATAGAAAATGAACTTGTGGCCAGGCATGGTGGCATACATCTATAATCCCAGCACTTAAGAGGCTGAAGCAGGAGGATCTTGAGCTCGAGACCAGTCTGGCCTATGTCATGTGAGACCCTGTTTCAAAAAAGAAGAAAAACATATAAACTCGCTTGCCTTTCATTGAGGTTCACCCAAGACCCCAACAAAATGATCTGTGAGCATCCACCTCCGAGCACAGCAGGCGCTAGTGTTTGTCACTTATCTACAACAGAAGCTGACATTCAAAGACATTAAATGCTTGTTCAAGGTCGGCTCATGACCGACTGATTCACAGCCCCTGCCCCTCTCACTGTGCCTGACTGCTGCGAGCCCGTGATGAAGTGATTTCAGTAGCAGAAGACTGGGCCAACTCTCTACCCCCAATAGCCAGCCCAGGGTTTTAGGGCAAGCATCGTCTCTCTCTCCACACCCACAGTGATCGCAACAGCACCCTCCTTTATCAAAGGGCCACCTCTGTCTCTTTCATTTTATTGTTTTCACTTATTTTATTGCCTTGGCACAAGGCTGACAGCTGAGGGCACAGCAAAGATCAGAGCCAGCCTGTCCTCTGGAAATGACCGTAAGCTAGCCCTCCTCCCAACATTTGGCAAGTGGAGTGCTCTTAAAGCTGCTGCCACAGGATCTCAAGGCAGGGACATTTCAGAGCCAATCTGGGCCAGGATGGGGAAGACAAAACTCATGGGCTGGCCTTCAAAAGGTTCCCCCAGGCCGCAAGGAATACAGTGGCTGCCCTCTGACCAGTCTGTCCCACTACAAACAAGAAATCCCAGAATTTATAGATGACCCCGTTACAAGGCAAATGTTTTGGAACAAATTGTTCTTCTTTGAAACCCTTGTTTTCCACTAGTTTGTCTTCCTGGATTCCCCCCTCCTTTCCACCTTGCCTCTGTCCTTGTTAAACCAGGGCCATGGCGCCACCTGCTGCCTATTACAGGCAGTGGGGCCCAACTGGGACTCTGGCCCTGGGTCCTTACCCTACTTTTCACATGGGTAGAAGGGCTTTCCGAATCCTTACCCCAGGGTTTGTACTTCAGATCATATAACAAGCCACAGGAGAACTTCTCTGTGGTTATATGACCTGAAGATTCAAGGTGAACTCTGCCACCATCACTCATCCTGGGGGATAGCAGGGCTCTACCGCAGAAAAGGCCAAGTGGGTGGTATCGCCATGCAAAGGACAATCTCAGTCCCCGAAAACCATCCACACCAGCATCAGCTAGCCACACAACCTGGTAACCTCTGTTGCTCTGGATGCCACAGCAGCTCCTATGCCAGATGGGATGGAGAGGGTATCCATGGCCTGGCTGGCAGTCCACACTCTGTCAGCTTACATATTCATCCTCTCCTATTTAAGGTGTTGCTAGCTAGGAAGCAAACACTCACAGGGTCTTAGAGGCACAGTCTAGAACTGAGGAAAGTGGTCTATGTATCCCCACACAAGAATAGAAGCCCCAGCCAGGCATGGTGGCACACACCTTTATTCTCAGCACTTGGGAGACAGAGGCAGGCAGAGCTCTGTGAATTCAAGGTCAGCCTGGTCTACGTAGAGAATCCAGGCCAGCTGTAGCTACAGAGAGACCCTGACTCAAAAAGAAAAAAAAAGGAAAGAAGAAAGAAAGGAAGGAAGGGAGGAAGGAAAGAAGGAGGGAGGGAGGGAGGGAGAGATGCCCCAAGGGGCTAGAGATGTAGCACCATTGGTAAAGCACTTGCCTAGTATGCATGGAACCCTGCTTCCATCCACGGCACTGAATAACCCAGTGTGGTAGAGGCAGGAGGATCTGGAATTAAAGGTCACTTTTAACTATATAGAAAGTTTGAGGCTGGCCTAGGCTACACAAAAAAGAAAAAGAAAATGGAAGTAGAGCAACCTGGCTGGGGTCCTGATAGCTCATCCCTCCACCCCCACCCCCAGAATGAGCAGTTTGGGAAAATGGCTTCTCTTCTCTAAAGCCTCAGTTTCCCCACCTGTATCAGGAAACGCTGACAGTAACCAGACTTCAAGGGGTTTCTGTGAACAATGACATAAGCTAGGCACATAAAGACTTTAGCCAAGGGACTCGTAGGGAGGAAAACAGGACTGTAGAGACAATCTGTACTTGTTATGAGAACAACATAGGGCTTGAAGAAGCAACTAGCAAATGCCTGAAGAATGAATGAATGAATGAATCATAGATGCTGTATGAGGGGATTGATTAGTTATAGTTCAGCCACCAGCCAAGTCTTCCCCACCTCACTCAGAAATCCTTACCTTTATTGAGGAAAGGATCTCTGACCAGTACCTCAGTTTTCCCATCTATCAGATGGGTACTTGGAAATGTAATGGGAATCTGTTGAGTGACTTGTATGAAACTTCTTTGAAATGTTTAAAGAAGGAAGAGAAGGAGGGAGGGAGGGAGGAAGGGATCTTTCTCTTCATTTAGGGTTCTTCCATGTGCCTAAAGGCTTTGCCCTTATCCTCCCAGGGAACCTGGGTTCCCTGAGATAAATGGGTCCCTTCTGACACAAATCAGGAGTCATACCCCAAGCCTCAACTCACTGACCACATGAGGGGCATATGACCACTCAGAGGCTGAGCTGGCTAAACCTTTTGCCACTGACAGAAGTTGAACACATCTGAGAAGTGGGTCTCCCCTCTAACCCAGGGGACATAGAAGAGTGCAAGGAAGGGCTCGGTTTACTGGCGGGGGTTCATTACAGGAGAGGGGAGGACCGGGTAATGTCAGGAAGCAGTTCTGGGTCCAAGTCATCATGGGAAGAGTTCCAGTTTGTCCTAGGGGCCCTCGGGAGCCACTGGAGATTCCTAAGCAAGGGAGGAACCTATCCAGAAAGAATCCAGGCAGCGGCTCGAGAGAGGACAAAGCACAGAGTTCCTTCCACATCTAGACACAGGGTGATCTATTGTCCTAGTTTTCTAGGATGGCACAGATTCTTGGGTCATGGAACTCCAGTTTTCAAACTCCTGAGGTCCCTGAGAACACTGATCTCCTAACTCAGTGAAAACAGCACCTTCTAGAATTATGGATTTCAGCCCTCTCATCTACCCATTCCTCACCTCTTCAACAGCTCTTAAAAATAACCCATCTTTCATCTCGTTCCATCTCAATTCTATCTTGCTTCCTGACAACCAATTTAGCAGATTGGGCTTGCTTGCAGGCTAACAACTTCAAGGTAATATTTGTGCATCTGAATATGATGTTTTAATCTGAGGGAGTTTTTCTAATGATAAAAATTTCAGCCCCATAAGAGATGAGGAGAATTGAGGGAGGGTGCGGGGCAGGAGTGTCACCATCACCTGCTCTATCTTACCTTTCACAGAGCAGCCTCTGTTTTCCTGGCTCTCAGCTTACCCGCCCACTCCCCCGACCCTCATGCAAGCCTGCAGGAGCCTGGGCTGCTTAAATATTCTGTAAATAATGCTGACTGCAGAACTTTGAAGATAGACTCGCAGAAGCCTGCAATAGAATCACAGAATGTCAGAGAAGCAGCAGATGTTACCCATCACACAATCCAGGGTCAGCCAAGGCTGTTGCTTCCCCCTGCTGGGCCATGGCAGACATCACTAATCAATCACCTCACTTTCTAGCTGAGAGCGTTTGCAGCCTTAAAATCCATCGAGGCATTCCAAGTAGGAGCCACTGGTGATCTTAGATCTAGTTCTCTTGGCTAAGATTTGGTAAAAGCTGTTACTGTGTTCCTGTACTCCAGTTTCCTTTTATTACCACTTTAATCACAGACTACTGGGCAGGTGCGCTCACCATAGGTGCTCATCCTTGGTGGTAGGGGCTGTCCCATGCGTTGTGGAGCAGTGCCCGAGGGTGCCACACACTAGGTGACACTCCCACACCTCTCCCTAAAAATTTGCCAAATGTCTCCTGGGTCAAGAGAGATGAGAGGAGCAAATCTGCTCTCGATTGGAGACTTCTGGTTCAATCATTATCTCTAAGCTTCACCATCTTTCTCCAAAGCAGGGTTTCTGGACTTGTATTTTACAGATGAAGAAACTGAGGCAGAGAAAGAGCACCAAGATGGCTTAGTGATCAAACAGCATGCAGAGCCCGAATTCCTCTCCTGCATCCGGGAAACTCATGATGGATCCTTATCCTTGGAGGCAATATTAGGGTGTGGGGGGAACCTGTGTCACTGACAATAAAAAGATAACTCATAGATGCTCCTTCGGTGGCCCTGAGTGCTGGAAGTGTGCCAGGCTGGGGCTGTGTGGCACATGCCTGGCTCATGCCCAGTCTAGAAATGGCTGAATGTGGGCACAGCCCAGGAAACTCATGGCTCTAGCCAGTGGCATGAAGGCTGTTAGAGGCAGGGGCGTTAGTACCACTAATAATGCCCCCCTTCTCTCCAGGGCTGACAAGGCACTCCCCACTGCATAGGAAGTCTGTGAAACCTGGCTTTGCCTCTGGAGATTTGGGGTTGAAAACCTGACAGTTTAGACATACAGCCCGTGGGCAATGTCTCCTTCTCCTGGGCTTGTATCTTTGCCAAGAATTCCTAACAAAGGAGGAAAAGATTAATTAATTAAAAAAAAAAACATTTAAAATGCTCGCAAATCCACCTCGTAAGAAACTGTCCATTTTTTCTCCTTGGTAGTGATCAAAATGTCCTGAGTTCCTATACACATATTTTACAGACGCTCCATAAATCTTCCCGTGGCGAGGTTTCCTATAAGCAAGGTCCCTGGGGAAGTCATTGAAGCCTCTTCTCCACATGTATTCAAGAGAAAATTGGATAGACCACTTAAAGAAGGCGGCAGGGGGTGGGGAGGGGCAGCAGGGACCAAGTTCAGATGCCAAGGACAGAGACTAGGAAGGATCATTCTTTTCCTTGAAAATTTCTGAAATTTCCAAACCAGCTTTCGCTTGGACTGCACAAATAATCTCTTTGTGCTGTCTATTTATTCTTTTCACTGATTTATTTCCAGTTGTGAAACTGATACTGTCTTTTTGGCATCAGCGCTGAAAAAGTAGAGAGGAAATTGAAAGAAAAAAACCCAAAAACCTTTATTTCGAATCTCTGGATTTTATGCTGTTTTGTTTTGTTTTGAAATTTTACCTGCAGTTTGATAATGCTATTTCATCTGGAGTGGGTAAGACGGTCCAACTTTAGTGTCAATGACTGTCCCCCAGGGAGCTTGTTAACCTCGAAGATTCCCCAAGCCGACACCTTTGAGAGAATGAGATTGTATGTGTGGGAGGGCGGGGGCACGTTTCTAATAAGCCTTGGGTGACTCTGCCCCTGACAGTTGCTGGCCCACACTTTGAGATATAATGAGTTTCAGATTTTTTTTTTTCAGACCCTCAGAAAATCAGAGATGTGGAAACCCAGATTTAAAACCAAAATCAGGGATAATGGTTTTTCTCTGGAAGGCTGGGCCTAAGTAGGCATTTCCCTGGATGCCGTTAACATATGATTCTGTTCACACTCCCGCAGCAGCCGGGACTTCGGCTGTATCACCTCGTGCCAACGCGCGGCAGACAGCCACCTTTTTGCAGAGCAGCACTGACACCCATCTGCTCAAATGCATTAACGTTTCCATCTCAAATAACTCATTTGGCTGGATCATTGAGGTTACAAGCCAATTCAAAGAGGGAGGGGAGCAGGCGACCCAAGGGAGGGGGAACAGAGCAGGAGAGGCTTTGTGATATGGAAGTTGCCAGTGATACAGCTGTGTTTTTTGTAGGCAGAAGGGTACAGAGGAGCAGCTGGCCGGTCACTAGCTCCTCCACAGTTCCTACCCATGGCCAGAGGAGGTCATCGCTGGGGACGGGGTAGCTGATATGCAAGTTTGTGTGAGCATGTGTGCATGGCAAGGTACCAGGACAGGAGTGAAGGGAGGAATTATTCTAGAACACAAGATCAGGATGTTCAGTGCATGAGAGAAAGTCCCTCTTCCTTCCTCCCTCTAATTCTCCCTTCTTCCCTTCCTTCCTCTTTTCTCTTTCTCCTCCTTCTGTTCACCGCTCTCTCACATTCTCTCTTTATGCACAAGGTTCCCTATGGAGCCCCAGCTTCAAACTCACAGTCCCCCAGCTCTATTTTAGGAGTGTGGAATGGCAGTCAAGTATGACAATGCCTGACCTCTTCTTTCTTTCTTTTTCTCTTTCTTTTTTTCTTTCTTTCTTTCTTTCTTTCTTTCTTTCTTTCTTTCTTTCTTTCTTCTTTCTTTCTTTCTTTCTTTCTTTCTTTCTTTCTTTCTTTCTTTCATTTTTTAAGCATACTTTCTGGGGTGGGAATGTAGTTCAATTGGCTGAATTCTAGAAGCCCTAAATTCAATCCCCAGCATGGGATAGAGCATTGTAGTGCAGTCCTGTAATCCCAGCTCTCTGGAGGTGGAGGCAGGACAATCAGAAATTCATCGGTCCTCAGCTACATAGAGAATTTGAAGCCAGCCTAGGCTATGAGACCCTATCATCAAAAAATAAAATAGAAAAGGAAAAATAGATTTTCCATCTTAGGGTATTTTTACACTTCAGGTTTTAAAGTTACACAGCCGAAGGAGGTACAGAGATGTTCTGGAGCCCCTGTCCACACTTGTGTCTGAACCTCATCCTCAGTGCCCCACCACAGCAATGGGGCAAATGAATTAACCAACATCAATGCATCCCTAGCACCCAAAGCCCAGCGTTCACATAACTTTCGATTTTGAAGTAGTTTTAATTTTTGGTTTTCAAAAAAGTGAAAAAATAAGGTTGAGAAGGGCCTAGAGTGATGGCTCAGGGGTTAAGAGCACTGGCTACTCTTGCAGAAGACCTGGGCTCCATTCCCAGTACCTGCATGGAGGCTCACAATCACCTGTAACTCCAGTTCCAGGGGATCTGACGCCCTCTTCTGACCACTGCAGGCATTGTGAGACATGGGTGCATTTACACACATGCAGCCAATACACTCATACACATAAATAAAAATAATAAAAAATAATAAGGTTGTGCTTCTTTCTGCCCTTTACTCAGCTTCTCTGGCATTAACAGCCTGTGTGACCAACACCCAAAGGCCAGAGCAGGAGAAAAGAACAAGTTCCTAACTTTGAACTAAAATGACAGGTTCTATTTGGGTTCTACCCATCTTCCAACTAATGTCTTTTCTCTGGAACACAGGGACTTTCTTTTGCATGTGCTATATGTACCTGTTCATGTGTGTGTGTGTGTGTGTGTGTGTGTGTGTGCGCACATGTGCATGGGCCTTCATGTGTGTAGGGGGCAGAAGTTGACATTGGGTATCAAAAGCTGTTTTGGTGGCCTGTAATTCCAGCACTGGGAGGCAGGGACAGGAGGAGCACCACAAATTCAAGGCCAGCCTGGGCCAGATAGTGAATCCTTATTGTGAAACAAAAATTAGGCCAGGTGTCAGGTGTGGTGGTGCATGCCTTTAATCCCAGTACTTAGGAGGCAGAGGCAGGTGGATCTCTGTGAGACTGAGGCCAGTCTGGTCTACATAGCGAGTTCCAAGGGGATGCTGGGAAGATGGTGTAGTTGGTAAAGCACTTGTTATACAAACATGGTGATCTGAAATAGATCCTCAGAGACCATGTAAAGAAGATGGATGTGCTGGCAGGCACCTCTAATCCCTAGTGCTGGGAAGGTAGAGACAGTCAGATCCCTAGGATTCTGACCAGTCAGTTTCGCCTGTTTGGTGAGCCCCAGGTCAGTGACAGACCCTGTCTCAAAAACAAGATGGTCAGTAGTCAATGATACCGAAGGTTGACCTTTGGCCTCCACATGCACACACCTACACGGGAATACACACACACACACGCACACACACACACACACACACACACACACACAGATTTCAAGACAGCTGCCAGTGACTTTAACCAAGTACACAGCATTGTTGCTGAACTTGGGTGAGTCCTGCTGTTAAAGGCCCTGTAAAGACCAGCTGGAAGAAAGCTCCAGGGGAGCAGGGAGCCAGCTAAGGAAGGGCTTTGGGTGCAGATGTGAACTTAGAGCAGAAGAGCCACAGGGTCACCTAGAAGAGGATCACAGGGGCACAGTGAGACCCACAGAGAGAGGTTCCACCCAGACAAGGGAGAGACCCATAAACCAAATGCAGTCAGACACCAGCCTGAGGAGTCTCAGTCAGGCATGGATGCATATACCACCATGATCCAGAAGCTTATAAGGAGGCTGGAAAACTTCCATCACCTGGTAGCATTGTAGCTGTCATGGTGTCACAGGGCAACACATAATTCATGTTGGTGGTGATGCTGTATAAACTTGTATAAGCACGGCCACAATACGGTTACACACAGTGGGTGACAGTGGAAATGGCGGTGACACACTGTCACTGGGGGACTGTACTTTGAGTTGCTATTTTCCAATGTTTATTGCTACTTCTAACAAGTCGTGTTTACCCTCAGGCTTTTTTGTTGATTGTATCTGGAGGCACACCCAGTGACTGACCTGTGTCATCAGGTTTGCATGACACACACTATCAGGTTGCAGGACAGAATGGCCTAGCAACACCTTCCTCAGAACATAGGTCTGAAATTAGCAACAAACGACTGTGCTGAAAAAAGTTTAGGAGCATGGGCTGAAAATGCCAAGGAGGCAAGAACCTCCTTGTCTTGTATTCCTGCCCGCCTTGAAGGCCCAGCTCTGGGGGTGGGAAGCCGACAGTGGCGCCTAGAGATCTGAATGGAAGAGCACTAGCAGTAGGCACAGCCCTGGCTTTCTTACTGAAAGTTCTTCCGTTGTTAGGCTAGACAAGTCTATGTCACCATGAAAGTGATTTTTAAAAAATATTTTACTTATTATTTCTACTTTATGTGTGTGAGTGTACTGCCTGCCTGTATGTAAGCGCACACATGTCATGCAGTGTCCACAGATATCAGAAGAGGGCATCAGATCCCCTGGAACTGGAGTTTCAGGCAGTTGTTAGCCACCATATGGGTGCTGGGAACCAAACCTGAAGCCTCTGCAAGAGCAGCCAGTGGTCTTAACTGTGGAGTCATCACTCCAGCCCCAAAACTGATTTTTTTTTTTTAAAGTCAAGCAGGGGCTGTGCTTGACCAACACACACAAAGCCCTTGATTCCATCCTCAGCATAAATAAACCAGACGTGGTGGAGCATGCCTGTAATCTCAGCAACAGGGAGCCAGAGGCAGGAGAATCGGGCACCTAAGATTATCCAGAGCTGCATAGTGAGTTTGATAGCAGTCTAGGCTAGACACCCAGTCTCAGAAGAAAGTCCCCTGGGGTGGGCACTAAGATAAGACTTCTTCCTCGGATTCTCTTCTTCCCCTTTGGCTTCATGGAGAGTTGGCAGGCTCTACCTTAAATTGTGACCAGGGCTAGAACTGAAAGCCTGGGAAGGTTCTTAAGCATCAACCATGGAAATCCTTCTGTTGATATCAGAGTTGCCTTGGAGACCGACTGGTCAGAGGAGGCTGAGGCCCAGCAACAGACTGTCCTCTGTCCAGACAAACTCAGCCAGGAAGTTGAAGCTACTGTGGGCTGTGTATTTATAGATTTTGGCTGGATACTGGACTTGTTCTGAATAATGAGAAAAGGGGAAAAGATAGTCTGTAGCCAGTACAGACCAGCCTGGCAGAGAGAATCCACCTTTGATTTCACAGCATTGGTGTCTCCCGTGTTACTGTGAATTCTCCTGTTTCCACTCTCCTTCCTTAGCCCTGGGGCCCTGCACCCTCACTCCAAACCACTGACTGTCTTCCAGACTTTGGCCTTCAAGCAAACTACAACCATTGTATTGGCACAGACCCTCTAGTATGTTCATACCTGTTTCATTCTTGGGCCAAACAATTGAGTTTTCGGGAAATTTTGTGATTTTAGAGTTACAAGAACAGCTCATACTATGAAAATGTAAATTCTAATGAAGTTTTTATTTTTTAAAAAACCATGTAGGTGTCTGGTGTGGTGGTACACACCTTTCTTTATCCCAGAACTCAGGAGGTAGAGGCAGGCGAATCTCTGAGAGTTTCTTGCCAGGTGGGACTACAAGGCTAGGTAGGGCTACAGAAAAACCCTGTCTCAAAATAAGAAAAACAAACAAACAAAAATCATGAAGAGTTGGGGAGATGGCTCAGTGGGTCAGACAGTTATTGCTTAAATGTAAGGACCAAGTTCAGATCTGGAGCCCGTCACATAATAAAGCTGAGCTTTCAGAAGCAGGGTCTATGCTCCCAGTGCTCCTACAGAAGAGAGGGTTAGGGGCTGGAGAGATGGCTCCGCGGTTAAGAACACTGGCTGTTCTTGCAGAAGACCCAGGTTTGAATCTCAGCACCCACATGGCAGCTAACAACTCTCTATAACTCCAGTCCAGGGGATCTGACAGCCTCTTCTGTCCTCCGTGGACATTGCACGACACGGGTGCACTTACCTACATGCAGGCAATACACACATACACATAAAAAGTAAAAATAAGAAGTAAAAAATAGAAGAGGTGGTTGGAAACAGGAGAATCTCAGAAGCTTTGGACCAGCTAACCTGGCATACGCAGCAGTAAACCAGAGATCCTGTTTCAAACAAGATGAAAACAGAGAACCTCTGAACTTCCTATACATGAGTCTTAGCACATGTGCACCTGCACACACACACACACACACACACACACACACACACACACACCGACACTCACACACAAGAATTTTTTTTTTAATTATGTAAGAAAATCCAGCCACACATAAGCGCCCACACAGTGCACACACACACACACACACACACACACACACACACACACACACCGACTTGCACACAAGAAGATTTTTTTTTAATTATGTAGGAAAATCCAGCTGCACATAAGTGCCCTCACAGTTTGCCAGATTTGTCTGCATGGGTGTGCTACGATGCAGTAACAAACAAGCCCTGAACTCTCCATCACTCATCACAGGTTTATTTCTCACATCTACACAGTTTCACACAGGGTACTGGCATCTCCCCTCCCCAGGATGGAGCAAAACTTGCAGAGCCACACAGTAACAGGAGACAAGCAGAAAGTTCTCGTCTGCTTGTAGGTATGTCAGCCCAGCAGGGACACAGACACTGTCGGATGGCCAGACCTAGTCAGTGAATGTCAGTCTAACCTGCGAGACAAAGGAAAGGGAGTGATCCAAAGGATATCCCCTGGCCATCGCTGTACCATAGACAGAAAGTTTCCTCTCCCAGAGAAGCTAATCTCTGTCAGCAGCCTGTTCCAAACCCTTCAGATCTCCCTTGACATTCATTTATCTGTTGCTAGTAACTATGCCACACAGTCATAGGTAATAAAAAACATCATCTCCTTACAAAATGGGGGCAGGTTTGCATGTGCTCCATAATATGCTCCTATCACAGTATGTCTTGGGTAGGTGTTCCAGGGAGGGAGAGTAAAATGCAGACCAGTGAGCACAGGCCATGCATGTGTGTGTCTGTGTGTCTCTGTCTCTATATGTGTGTGTGTGAGGGTATGTGTATGTCCCTGTGTGTCTATGTCTGTGTTTGTTTCTATGTATGTGTATGTGTATGGGTGTATGTATGTGCAAATATGTCTTTATGTGTGTATGTGAGTGCATGTATATGTGTATATGTATCTGTGTCTCTGTATATGTATGAGTGTATGTGTGAGTGTGCGTATATGTCTGTATCTGTGTGTCTCTATGTATGTGCATGTCTCTCTCTCTCTCTCTCTCTCTATATATATATATATATATATGTATGGAAGTGTATGTATATGTGTATGTGTACGTGTGTATGTGTATGCCACACTTGCCTGGCATTGTGTGGGTTTATCTAGGGACCCACTCCAGTCTTCACATTTGCATAGCAAGTGCTTTAAGCACTCAACCATCTCCTAGCCCCGGCTGTGCATCTTGATGTGTTCTTGGGCCAAGAGATCCTGGGTCACCGGTTCAGCATCTCACTATGGCACTGTTCAGTGGGACTTCATCCACAGTAGTGATGCTAAGGGACCTGCCCACCCCAACAACAGAGTTCAGAGCCTATTAGCTCAGAGCAGGGAAGAGACATATCTCCCAAGGCCACACTGATGGTGATTGGCAGGAGGTGAGCTATCAACTCCAAATCCTGGGGTTTTCTCCTCTTTCCTCTGACCCTTGCTGTGAGAACTGTATAGACTACACCAGAGATGCTAAGTCAGTACTTGTAGGATGAAAGGCAGGTAGGTACCTAGCTCTCCCAAGAGGTCTTTTCTGACCTTGCCTTAGGGAACCCAGCCCTGTCTTCTACCAGAGCCAGGACCTTGGCAATCATAAATGATGCTTGGGGCTGGGCGAGTCTTTGCTAGTCTGGGTCTCAGGACTGACTGCCTCTAAGACACACATTCAAGTGCCAACAAGGAGAGGCTGAAGTTGTTTTTCTTGGAGTGACTTACGGATTCCCTTCTTCACTCAACTGTTCAAGCACTTACTGGCCCCATACCACATTTTGGGGGTATATGGTCTAAAGAAGGATGCAACCCCAGAAGCAGAAGGCTCACTTCACTATTGGCTGTGTGACTTTGGGGAAGTCACTGAACTTCTCTGAGTGACTTTACTCATGTGAAACAGAGATGAAAATCCTCCCCTCAGGCTGGAGAGACAGCTCCGTGTTAAGAATGCATACTGCTCTTACAGAGGACCTGACTACTTCCTAGCACCCACATCAGGTGGCTCAACCACTCCAGCTCCAGGGGATCAGACACCCTTTTCTGGTCTCCTCAGGCACTGCACTCATGTGCTGTGTCCCGTGCCTGCTTGAAGATGTGAGCACTTAGTTTCTGCTCCTACTCTAGCCACCTCTGCCCCCACGCCTCCCCACCATGATGGACTGACTCTTGCCCCCTTGGAATCGCAGCTAAATAAACTCTTCCTTTATAGCTTTCCCTTGGTCATGGTGTTTTTTCAGAGTAACAGAAAAGTAACTAACACACTGAGTCATTTAATAAAACTTGTTTTCTCATAGTGGAATAAAACAAACCTCTCCCCTCCTTGGCAGTGAGGATTACAAGCAATAAGGTGTGGGGGCTACTCAGTATCAGAGCATCAGGTGGAGGGGTGTTCCCAAATACTGTTTATAGTACACTACCTTCAGAAAACTCTAGATGACTCTATAATCCATAAACAGGACTATATGTAGGGGCACTGAAGGCAGAATCTCAGGTACTGGGAAGATGGCTCAGTCGATCGAGTGTCATAACACAAGCCTGAGGACCTAAGTTCGATTCCCAGTACCCCAATAAAAACTCAGGCATGGTGGTGCACATTTGTGATCCCAGTACCAGGGTGGTAGAGACAGGAGGGTACCTCAGGCTCCAGGGTCACCAGTCTAGCCAGTCAGTGAGCTCTAGGCCAATGAAGAGACCCTGTCTCAAATAAACAAAGTGTCTGGCTCCTGAGGAAGGGCACCTAAGATTGGCCTCTGGCCTCCACATGCACGTGCACACACGTGCAACTGTGCACACAAACACACACAAATAAATAAGTGATAACGAAGCGGCCTGTCTCCCACATTGGCTCTTGCCAGTGTTGGATTTAGAGTAGACAGGCTCGTTTGTCATCCAGCTCAGCTGTCACTCCAGAAGTAACAATGCAGAGTGACAGTGTGGGATGAGTGCCTGTTCAAGGTCACAGGCAGTGGCCAGGGAAGGTGTCCTGAAGCCCAAGGCTCTTTCCATTGCTTCATCTGAATAGCTGGAAAGACAGGAAGCACTTCCTCCCTTGGTGTAGACCAAGGTCAGGGTTACATTCACGGATGTTCCTAAGACGTAAGTTGCTGGAGAGTCCAAGTCAGTGTATAGTTTGTAGGAATGTTTCCATGGAGACACATACATCACTGGAAACACTCCTTCCTTATTGAGACAGAAAGCCATTCATCTGAATGGCATGTGTGGAGGGAGGCAGGAGCCTGTTCTATTGCCCCGGAGCCGGGAGGACACAGAAGCCATTGGGAGCACGGGGAGCCGGGTTTGCAAGTTGACATTCCAGCCCAGGCAATTGAGGTCTTCTCAGGGATCAGGCCTAGCCACAAGAATCTTCTGGAGCAGCTGCAGCAAGGGACCACACACTTAATGACTTAAAACAACACATGTACGTATTCTCTGACAGGTCTGGAAGTCCATAGCATGAAACCAGGGTGTCAGTAAGACTCAGTCTTGTTGAGGGGCCGGGGTGTGGTTCCTTGTTTTTCTGAGTTTCTGGAGGCAGCCCGTGGCCTCTCCTCCTAAGTGCTCACTTTTTCTTTTTGAGACAGGGTCTTAGTAAGTCCAGGCAGACCTGAAATTCACTACACAGCCAAAGATAACCTTAAAGGCCTGATGCTCCTACCTCCACATTCTGAGTGCTGGGATGACAGGTGCTCAGCCCTCCATCTCTCCCCCCAATCCCCCGCTCCAGGCCAGAGCCAGTCTCTGAGTGACACAGTAAGGCCCAGGCTTCACAGGCTGGAGAGATGCCTGCACTCGCTCATAGTTCTACTTTTCACAATTTGTTACTAGGAGTCAAGTGCATGACCCAAAACTATCCAAAAAAATTTCTAGAAATCAACCATTCCGAAGCTTCTTTGTTTTTATTATATTGATTTATTTTATGTACATGCACATGAAGAGGTCAGAGGACAACTCTCATGAGTTGGTTCTCTCCTTCCACCATGTGGGTTCTGGGAATTGAACTCGGGTCATCAGGCTTGGCAGCAAGTGCTTTTACTTGTTCAGCCATCTCTCAGGCCCTGTTCCTAAGTTTTAAATAACATTTTGATCACAATATATTGCTAATGTTGTTTTATTTCATTTCTAGCTATTTTAATCACTTACTGTGCCTGATGTATAAGTGTTTTCATAGATAGATATGTACAGGAAAGACGATATATATAGGGTTTTGTACTAGCAGAGGTTTCCAGCATCTTCTGAAAGTCTTGGGTGGTATTCCTTGAGGATTAAGGGGGATGCCTGTGGCTAGTTCTCTTGAGCTCCAGGGTGCCCCTCAGAAAGCTGGAGGTCATAAGCACACACACATTGCAAAACTATTGGTAACAGAGCCCATAAAGTCTGTATAGATGCTGAGCACTAGCCTGGGCATACCTATGACCCCAGCACTCTGGAGGCAGCGGGAGGATCATCTCCCATTGGAAGCCAACCTGGGCTACATAGTGATACCCTGCCTCAAAACAAACAAAGGCAAATCAATGCTCAGTGTAACAGTGTGGCTTGACAAAGGTTGCAAACTTTTCAGTAACAGGAACTATTTGGGCCATTGCTGGAGGACACAGTCCAGGAGATATGACCTCTGCATGGGGCATCAGTATTTAAAAGACCTCAAGAGAGGTGACCCTGAGCTGTCCCACAGAGAGGAGCCATACATTGACAATGACTATACAGAAATCTGACCAGCAGACAGGGGAGAGGAGTGTCTTGAGAAGGAGCCAGAGCTGCAGGACACAAGTGTCACAAAACATTCGGAGTGTTTTTAAAATGGTCCCAAGCTTCCAGCACAGGGTCAGGTCAGTGTCTAGTGGCAGAATGGATGGCAAGGGGCTCAAGAGCAAGTTCTCTGGGTCAGGTGATCTTGGGTTTGAGTTCCATGCTCGCCTTGGGTGCCGTGGCACCTTGTTCATGGCTCTTGTAGGAGATGTACAGGTGCCATGACCACCTCTTGGCTTGTAGCAATTAAAGGTCACTAGGATTCAGGAGAGGTGCAAGGTTGTGTGGAAAGGGCTCTGTGGGGCTGGCTGAGGAACCAAAGGTGACCAAAAGGTCACTTCTCTCATTTAGCCTTTCTTCTGCCAGCTCTCTCCCTTTCCCTTTCCTCTCCTTTCCAGACCCAGTCTCATGTAGCCCAGGCTGGCCTCCTGCTCTACCTTCTGAGCACTGGGAATCCAGGCATGCACACACCTCTGCAATCGGTTTATGCAGTGCCAGGGGTTGAACCCAGGACTTCATGAGTGCTAGGCAGGCACTCTCCCAACTGAGCTACACAACCCTCAACTCTTTTTTCTTTGCTTACTCATTTATTTTTGAGACAGGGTCTCGCTATGTAGCTCAGACTGGCTTCAAACTCATGATCCTCTTGCCTCAGCCCCCAGAGATCTGGGGTCACAGGCGGGTCACTGCGGCCACCTGGTTCCTTTCTCTCAGTCACTAGGAGGTGTGAGCATTGTCCCTCTTCATCTTACATTTCTGTCACCGGCATTTAAGAAGAATGGATTTTTCACAGGTGGAAAAGATGTCAGGAGACCTGTGCTTGTCTCTAAAGTGTGGGTGATGATAGCCTCACCTGTGCTCTGAGGACTCGCAGAACGCACACAGAGCACTTGAAGAAACAACAGGGGGTTAGAGCGTAGGCTCTAACAATACATCTAACAAGACGGATTGAGTGGGTTCTGCTGTGTCACTTGCTAGCTCCTGAGGTATGATCATGCAAGTGTCTTAATCTGAGTAACGATTCTACAGAGTCCTTGAGGGTACTAAGAGAACATCAAAGATGTACCTGTGAACAATGCTCTTTTCTCTCATAGGTGGAGAATCAGACTCAGAGAAGGGAATTGACCAGCCCAAGGTCACACAGCACACTGGTGGCAATCCATCACTAAGGCAGCAAGTCCAGAAGAATTCTTGGCATGAGTTCTAAGGACAAGAGGTGGAAACCCCACCCCTTCCACTTGTTTTCCCCCCACCCCACCTGCAGTCTATAAATCTGCCCTGGTGGCCGCTGCATCCAGAGTTAGTGTGACTCTACCTGCTGATGCATCAGATGGCAGCAGCAGATGGGCTCTCCAAGCCACTGGAGCAGCATCACTTCCATCATTTATTTTGGACAGGGTACAGGATGGCCTATCAGAAGGATTAGCTGCTGGTCAGAGGAAGCAGCTCAGGAGCCAAGCTCCACACTGTTCTGGGCCAGGATTATCCCTCCTGCAGTCAGGGCAGATTGGAAGTCAGCCCCACTGTAATCTAGTCCCAGTCATCGGAACTTGATCAACCCAGAGACAGGGGAGGGGAACTGTTCCTACTATAAAGCTTTTAAAGGATGCTAGTTACACATACATTTAAAGACACCTGCAGGTGTCGATAGAGTGGGAGTAAAGAAAACAGCATCTCAGGCAACAGAAGCCACTCCTGGTCCCTCAAATTTTAATGATCTAAGACATTTTAAAATGTCTATATGGGGTTTTATGAACGAAAATCTGAGATTTTTAGACCTGTTTGAGTAGCACAGATGTGAGAAAAATTTCTGTTGCTTGAGGTATGTCCTAACCCTCCCCATCCCAGCCAGCCAGTCTGTCAGACCCTGACTTGGGCTAGTGCGATGGCTCAGCAGGTAAAGGTGCTTGCTGCCAAGTCTGATGACCTGAGTTCAATCCCCAGGACTCACAGGGTGGAAGAAAACATTGACCCTCAGGAGTTGTCCTCTGACTGCCACATACAAAACACACACACACACACACACACACACACACTAAATGTAATAAAAAAAATAAGGCCCCAATTCTTATTCAAGACATCTGGAGGCACTATAAATAGAAAGCCATTGTCATAAGTGAGGTCCTTCAGGGTCACCCTAGGCAGTCTTAGTGGCTTCCTTGCTGGGTGTGAGGGACCAGATCCTAGATGGGCTGACACACTGACAGGTGAGACACATGACAGGTAAGACACATGAAAAAGAACAGTACCGGGATATCTAGGAACAGATCCCAACTTCCTGTCTGAGTCAGCCCTCGGTTTCCTTCTGTAAAATGGGCATCTGCTAAAGCTCATTCTCTCAGCTCTAAACTGCTGAAGAGTTCTAAAAGAAAACCAGCCCAGGAGTCAGGCATGGTGTGGTAGTGTACACCTATAACCCCGATACTCAGGAGGCTGAGGCAGGAAGATTGAGAGGTTGGTACTATCCTGGGTTACACGGTGAGATCCTGTCTCAAAAAAATGGGGTGGGGAGAGGAAGGGAGAGAGGGAAAGAAAGAGGGAGAAAAAGAGGGAGGGAGAGAAGGAAGGAAAGAAGGGAGGGACAAAGGAAGGGAATGAGGGAGAGAGGGAGAGAGGACGAAAGGAAGGGAGGGCAATCAGATCAGCTGCATCTCTGATGTGCAACTTCCTTTGGACTGGTGCATGCTGTATGGAAGCCTGAAGGTGGTACTTTTGTTCCTGGATGTCGCATTGGCCATTGGGAACTAAAAACACAGCCAAGATCATCAGGAAAGTGGCCAGAGTGGAGGCCAGAGGGAGGAAATTTTTTCCATGCCAGGGCTCTGTATCAGCAGCCCCAGAACTGCCCTCCCCACTGCCTGTGGGGGGGTCCATCCATCTCAGGGCACCCTACAAGTGCTTTGATAGGCAATACCTGCCTCCTTTTTACCAGCACAAGAATCCTTAGTGCTGTCCACTCTCTTGATGTGAAAACTGAGGTTCTGATCTGAAAATAACAGGAAGAGACTAGAGAGATGCTTAGTCAGTAAAGTGCTTGCTGCAGAGGCTTGAGGACCTGAGTTACAGCCTCAACACCTTCGTTAGAAAAAAAAGCTGGACCTGGTGGCACATGCCTGTAATCCCAGTACCAGGGAGGCAAATACAGGAGGATCTGAGCTCACTGGCCAGTGAGAGACCCTGTTTCAAATAGAGTGTCCAGTGACTAAAAGATGATCCCCAAGATGGTTGGCTTCCACAAGATGCGCCCCCAACGCTAGCGCTCGCACACACACACACACATATGTACACACACATGCACACACACACACACACAGGCTAACACAGAGAACATGCTTGGGGTTCTGATCTTACAGCCACAGTCTGAATAACTTCTCAACTTGCACAGTCAGCCCACACCTCTGCTATGGTAGGGGGTGTTGGCTATGAGGGGTCTGAGCTAGGAAGCACCTTCTAATGCTAGAGAACCAGGTCCCCCAGGAAGCCCTGAGGTTCACTGTATTTGATTCTCCTGAAATAACATTATTTGTTATTCTTGGTTGGGTCTCTCTCTTACTGGGTAACACTAGGGAACCATGTAACCTCTCTACTTTGCTCCTTCCTATATGAGTTAATTGTATTTGTAGAGGTGTGCAGCTAAAACAATTAATGGCAGAACACAAGGGCTCCTTAATCACTGGCTGGACTGCCCCTTGAATCTAAACCTTATCCATGTAAAATAGCTTTATGTGGCTTACTGACTACTGTCCCAGGCAGCAATCACCAAGTGGTGATCAGCTTTACTATGAGGTAGGGGCTGGGGGAGACCCCAGGGCAGTGGAGGACTTGGGTCAATGCATGGAGTTCCAAGTTAGAAAGATGTGAGTTCAAATCCCAGCCCTGCCACTTCCCAGCTGTGTGGCCCTCAAATAGCTTCCTAACCACTCTGACCTCTGTTTCCTTCTCTGTGGACTGTGAAAGGCCATGGTGCTTCAAGCTGTTGCAAGGATTAACTGAAACTTCCACTCACAGTAGAGAAGGGCAGTATCATTAGAGTCTGCTGCTTTCCCCCGGGTCTTCCAAAGTCAGTTCAACATTCTCAAAATATGGCCTTTGTACCATTTATGAGAAATAAAGAGAAATTCTTAGAGGTTTGGAATTGGGGATTCAAAGCAGCAGCACTTGGGGGTTTAGCAATGATATTGATTAAAATGAGGCTACATTTTAGAGCGAGTCCAGAAAACTCAGCAAATAAATGATTGTATGGTTGTGCATAGACAGGATTAAAACTTTGTACAGAAAAGACAAACTATGAAGGTCTGACAGGGCAGGGAAAAGCATGAGAGGCTACGGCAAGTTCTGACTTGAGGGGTCCATGTGCTGTTCACAAGACTCCAGCCAGCCTCAGGAGTCTCTCTGAGCCTTAGTTTCCTTGCATGTAACATGGGGCGATAGTAGTTAAGAGAGTGACAGGCAGCAATAAAAAACTAAAATTCTCATAGACAATCACAAAAGAGTTGTTCACTATATGTTTGTTGGATTGGGGGTTACTTATTGATTTATTCAGAGACCGGGTCTCTTTATGTATCCCAGATTGACTTTGAACTCATGATCCTCCTGCCTCTGCCTCCAGGGTGCTAGGATTACAGGAGAACACTACCACCCCCCCCACCCCACCATTTGCCCCTCTCCTTTGTTAGTTCTGGTGTGTAGTCTGCCACAGAGTGCACTGGGCTGCCAACTGACAAGACCACAGCAAGGATGAAGTTCAAACCCAAGTGCGATTTCAGTTCTGACTCTGAATTATCCTCTTGTGACCTTGGGTAAGTTCTTTATAGTTCCTGAGCCTTGATTTCTTTATCTGTACAAAGGGGTTGGTAATAGCAACACCCTTTGCAATTCAACTCAAAGGGCTCATTTGGCTCTAAGGAACCACAAATCAATGGAAAAACTCAATTGCTCAAAGGAAAACAGGTCAATGAAGTTAAAAAGTCAGTGCACCAAAAATAAAATACAAATGTCTCTTAGATCTACAAACATATCCTCAACTTCACTCGTAAGAAAAAAATGCTAATTAAAACCAAACTTAGAGGGCTGGAAAGAAGGCTTAGCAGTGAAGACAGTTACTTCTCTTACAGAGGACCCGAGTTCCATTTTCAGCACACACGTCGGGCAGCTCATAACTGTCTCTAAGTCCAGCTCCAAGAGATCCGATGCCTCTGGCTTCTGTGTGCATTGCATTCACGTGAACATACCAACCCATATGCACACACATAAGAATAATAAAAATAAATCTTGAAAAAAACAAAACTGAGTGTGTTTCTTTCAAATTGGCAAATTTGAAATTTTGCCAATCAGTAGAGCAGGGCTGTGCCTGTAATGAAGGGGAAATGGACACCACTGAGCCGTAACCAACTCTACGAGGCACAGTTCACCTCTTATCAAAAGCATAGGCTGGTGAACTGGGCATGTGTCTCAGCGGGTAGAGTGCTTGCCCGGTAGGTATGAAACCCTGGGTTCCATTTCCAGCATAAACCAGATGTGGCAATACAAGTCTGCGATCTCAGCTCTTAGCAGGTAGAGGCAGGAGCATCAGGAATTCAAGGTCATCTATAGCTACATAGTGAGTTTGAGGCCAGCCTGGATACATGAAGCCCTGTCTCAGTATTAATTAATTAATTAATTAATTAATTAATTAATTAAAAAAATAAACACACACATATGGGGTTGGAGAGCTGACTCAATGGTTAACAGTACTTACTGCTCTTGCAGAGGACTCAACTTTGGGTCCTAGCACTCACATGGAGGCTAACAACCATCAGTAACTCCAGTTCTGGGAACTAATGCCCTCTTCTGACCTCTGCAGGCATTGCATGCACAGGTGCACATACGTAGGCAAAACATTCACAAGCACAGAATAAAAATAGATAAATACAAAATTTAAAACTTTCTGTCAGTGGGAATGGGAACTCGGGTCCTCAAAACAGGAGGCAGGAGGGCAAGGAGAATACCATGGGATGCTGCAGAGATGCAGGATGAGGGCGTCCTTTGGACATGAAGGAAGGGCTGCTGGCCAAGGACCAGAACTGTCCTCGAAGTTCCCCGATCTTAGCCTGGTGACATTGATTCCTACTTCTGACCTCAAGAATCATGGGAGAATGAACCTGTGCTCTCTTATGTCACTAGGTAGGTGGAGGCTTGTTACAGAAGCCACCAGAACCAGCTCCTTCAGCAATTCTTCTTTGGGGACAACAATAAATCTTTGTCTCCATATAAAATGGAAGAAACAGGGAGGAGGAAGAAGCCAAGGGAAGGAGGGTCGGAAGGGAAGGAAGGAAGGAGAAAGTGGAGAGGGAAAATGTAAGCCAAGGCCAGCGTGGCCGCACACTTCTGTTTTAGCAGTCAGGAGGCTGAGGCAGGATGATCACCATGAGTTCAAGGCTAGGCTGGGCTACATAGGCAGACCTTTTTTTTAAAAAAAGGAACAAACAGGCTTTCTAGAGTTTCAGGCTAGTGGTGCTGTGCCACAGGCACACCAGAGGGCAGGACCATGGACACTGGGTTAGTGGTGGGTCCTCCAAAGTGAGAGCACCCTGGTTCAGGTGGCTTTCTCCCTGTCATGCTGGACATAGCCACATCAGTGGGACTTCGTGCCCTCCCCTCCCAGGCCCTCAAGTGGTTTTCTGAAGGTTAGGTGTCTTGTTGATGAAGAGGGCGGCTGTGATCTTGTGACATTCTTCCAGCTCAAGTCCAGCCTAGACCTGGGTCCCCATTCCCACAACACCAAGCGTCATACCACAAATGAATACACCTTCCCTCTGCCAGACTTACAGCCAGCATTTAAATCTCAGGAAGATGACCTTAGTGACCACACCCCCGGGGTAAGCAGGAAGACCTTTCATACTCAGCTCCTCCTGAGATGCCACAACCAGCCCCAGCTGGGGTTCTCCTCAGTCCACAGGACACCCAAAGTCCTTCACCTTCCATGCAAAGCAGGTCTTCCTGCTAGGGGAGAAATACTTCCACCTGAGGTGTTAAATCCCCCAAAGAAGGAGAAAGAGGAAGGCAAAATAAATGCATTCTACGACTCCAACTCCGAATCCCCGAACCCCAGCACAATCCTAAGAGCTGGGCCAGAGCTGTTTTAAAAAGAAAGCCATGCAGGAGACAAGCCTCTTCCATTCAAAAAATCTTGTTTCAGGACAGAGCTGGGCGAGACAATTGTGCCAGTAAACACCATTGATGTTTCAGCAAGTCTTGCTGGGGACTCTGAAGGCAGGCTGACCAGCAGGTTCAAAACGAGTCTGCTTGACTGGAAGCTTCCTAAACAGTTGGGTATTTATAATCCACAGCTCTCCTTGAACCTGGGGCACGCGAGGGAAGCCTTCCTTCCCTTTATCTACTTGTCACTGGCAGGAGAAGAAGTCAGTTTGGGAGTGAGGGCCACAGGGGAGAAGACAAATCTAGCAACATGGAACCCTGGGGCCTAGCGCATGCAGCTTGTCAAATCTCGGGGCCACAGAGGATCTTTTCTGGAAAGAGCTTAGGCCAAGGTCAGGGCTCAGCCTGGACCTGAAATCAGAGAGCTCAGAGGCCAAATCCAAGCTCTTCCACTTGCAAGACTTGCTTGTACGTCCCTATACTCAAGCATGCGGCTTTATAAACCTTAGTTTTCTCATTTTTACAAATGGAGATGGCAGGGCTGGGGAGATGGCTCAGTGGTTAAGAACACTGGCTATTCTTACAGAAGACCGGGGTTTGAATCCCAGCACCCATATGGCAGCTAACAACCATATATAACTCCAGTTCCAGGGGATCCAACATCCTTTTCTGTCTTCTGCAGGCATTGCATGACACGGGTACATTTACATACATGCAGGCCATACATGCATACACATAAAATAATAATCAAAATATTCTTTTAAAAGATGGAGATGGTAACAGCCACACATGGACTGCAGGCTTTAAAGATGGATGGTAGTTGTCTGGTGCCACGTGGCCCTTTGTCAAGGTGGCTGGTGTCGCTGTGGAAGTGGGGAGAGACACACACATAAATACCATGGGAAGCTGGGCGTGATGGCACATCCCCTGTAACCCCAGCACTCAGGGTGCTGAGTCAGGAGGCTTGCCATAAGTTCCAGGTCATCCTGGGATACAGCATGAGACTGTCTCAAAAGTAAAACAAGCTCAGCCTTAAAGCAGGGGTTTGTACCACCCCCTCCAAGGCTCATGGAACATTAAGGAAGAAGGGACAGAAAGAGAATAGACACCAAGGATGGGGAGGAGTGCTGTGGAATGCTGTCTTCTGGACACTCCATGGCCACTGTGCTCTTGAACTCATAGCACCTGTAGTTACTCACTGACAGGAGAACAAAGTCCTCAACATTCCTTCACAAGTACAGAGGGCTTGTGAGGTCCCATCCCTTCCGGAGAACTGTTGGCAGTTCACGGCAGCTGGGGGAGGTGGAGGCATTTTCCTTAACTGTTGTAGCCACTGGTAAATTGTCCATGCTCTGGTTGATAACTGCACACTCACGCTTATGCCAGCATGTAATTCAATTCAGTGGGTCACACAATACATACATGATGGTGCGAAGGGGCCTTTTGTGGGAAGAAGGGGTTCACAGAATAAGGAAGGGGAAGAGAGGGTAATGAGGGGTGAATCTGATTATAATGCATTATATTCATGTATGAAATTGCCTAAGAATGAACCAGAACACTCAAAAAAACAAAACGACAAAAAATAAGGGGAAACCAGAAAGGAGGGAAATCATGTAGTTCCAAGGTCATCTGGTTTGGACTCATGTCAAAGTCTCAGCAAGGCTCCTGCCAAGTCCTCTCTCAGCTCCCAGGCCACTAGAACCTTTTCCAGGTGTATGCAGCAAGGGGATGCCCGCTTCCTCACAGCCTGCCCAGGGTCTCAGCAGTCTGCCCCTCCTCCTGTGGCGCTGCCTCCATGTTCACCCCTCCGAGGTTTGAGGAGGAAGAGGCCCCACTTCTCTGGCGCCCAGGTAGCTCTTCAAAGGCAGGTGTGCAGTAAATGTTTGGAGAACACAGACTGCACTGGGTGGAGGAGGGGAACCTGGGAAAGAGGCACATGTATCAGTCCATCAGAGAAGTGGGGCCACTGTGCATAGATCTGTACACACACGCACACACACACACACACACACACACACACACACACGCCTGTGATGCGTAGCTGTTTCCACCCCGTGGAACATGGCATGACTACAGCTGTGGTTCCCCTCACAAGATCCTCACGAGATCAGGCCTGTTAACCTCCCCTTGTGGAGGGCATGAGCTCCTCAGGTGCACAGGAATCTCAAAGTCCTCACAAGGCCCTGAGGTTACATGAGTTAAAAAATTGACTTCTCTGGACTCTGAGTGTGTATCTGCCCTGAAGTCTCCAGGGACTCAGTGTGCAAATTTCCATGAGTCACCCATGCTACAGGTAGAATACAGAATACACTGTCTCCAGGGGACCCTCCAGTGACCTAGCCACCCTTGAGTCACCCACACTCCTGAAGTAACCCCAACACACTCACTGGTTCACCAAGCTGAACTTGAAAGGACGCTTCTCTGGTTTGTCAGTGCCTGACCTATCCTGGGGATAAAGAGAGGTTTCTTCACATCTTTCCAGGAAAAGCCTTGAAACTGTGAATGTGTGTATTTGTGTGTGTGTGTGCATGCGCACGCCATGTGAATGTGTATATACATGTGTTTTCATGGACGTGTGCCATGTGCATGCATGTTACATGTATGTCGTGTATACGTGCATGTGTATCCTCATGTATGCATATATGTGTATGTGTGTGAACCTTATAGAAACTGGATCTGATGGAACTGTGGGACTGTGGGTGGTCTCGTTAAGGCTATTGCTTTTATGATTTTGACCTTGAGGTACAAAGGGCGGGCATTTGGAAACAGCAGAGGGATGCCACACTGACAACTGGTACACTGTGATTCAGTCTAACATTAACAACCTGAGGTGGTTTTGAGGGCATGGTTCCCAGGGAGACTGCCTCACCTCAGACACCAGCCACAGTTGTGATCTCTGGGCCACCTGCACGTTTGACCAACTGGCTACAAACTCAGAGGCGGGCAGTTCCCGTGACCCCTTTCTTTGATAATCCGCCAGGACAGCTTGTAGACTGCAGGGAAGCATTGTTCTGACCACAGCATTGTGTCATAAAGGACATAGTCCAGACCAAGGAGAGATGCTCAGGGTGAGGTTTGGGAGGGTCCCAAATCTAGAGCTCTGGGCTTCTTCCTATGAAATCAAGGGAACCATTCATACCTCAGCATAAGGTCAGATGTGAGCAGCGGGGTTGTGGATAACAAAGACTCTTCTATAGCCAAGAGATACCAGGGACTTAGTACCTCATCCCAGAAAGCAGAAGGAAAGGTCAAATTCTTTATACCACCCATGCATGCAAAGCAATGGTATATTAGAACACACAGGAACACCAGGAGGACAGACAGAAGCCTATGACTGTGATGGATCAAGTGTCCCCTAATTTATGTCCTCCCCAAATTCATGTGGGGTGAACATTTCTGACTAAACTCTGAAATGCCTCAAAATCATAAACTTCCTGAGTGTTGGCAGAATGTCAAGTGGAAAGTTCCACACCCTGAAACCATTTCCTGTACATTGTGAAAGAGGTTATTAAGAGTTACATCAAGCAGCTATGTAAAGTATGTGTGAACCAGAAGTGAATGCTATGATTAGTTGGGTCCCATCCACAAAACCTTTCCCATATATGCAAATATCTCCCCCACCAATTCCAAAATCAGACACACTTCTGTTCCCAACCCTTTGAAATACAAAATACTATATATTGACACTCTAAACCTCAATGTGAGATGGCTCAGCAAGTGAAGGTGCTTGCTGCCAAGCCAGACGGCCTGAGTTCAGTCACTAGGACCCACATGGTAGAAAGGGAGAAGTGATTCCCTCACATTGTCCTCCAACCCCCATGTGTGCTGTGGCACATGTGTACAAACACACACACAATAAATAAATGTAAAAAAAATTTAAATCACTGTGGGATGGGGCGTTAATTACTTTTTTTGTTGCTCTGACCAAATTCCTGACAAGAAGCAATGTAGGGGCTAAAGGGCAACTGTGGCTCTCAGTTTAAAGAGACACAGTTCACCATGGTGGAGAAGGCATGGTGGCAGGATGGGCTGATTACATTGACCTCCATAGGCAGGAAGCAGAGAACAGACAGAAAGTGGAGCCAGGTTATAAAACCTCAAGACCTGCCCTCACAGTTCATTTCCTCCAGCAAGGTTCTACCCTCTGGGGTTTCTATAACCCTCCAAAAGAACTCCACAGGCTTCAGACCAACGTATCAAACACATGAGCCTATGAGGGACATTTGATACTCAACAACCATAGATGCCATTTGGAGCTGGCATGTCTGGGAGGCAGTGAGGTCATGGAGGGGGTGGTCTCACAGCAGCCATGACATGTCTTCTAGCAATTCCCTCCTGGAATTGAAACACTCCTGGAGGGAGGTTCCTTGAAACTGAGGAAGTAAATACCTCATAAATCTCAGGAAGTCCCTGAAACTTATCAGCTCACAAGACTGCTCCCTCCCAAGGTTATATGAGCAGTAAGGATTGCTAAAGAGAAGAGGCTCTCAGACCTGTCTACATGCCTTCAGGCTGAGCAGAGAGCTCCAGAGCCCAGCTTTCATGATGATCACCCAGGATGGGGTGGGCTTTCCCATGATGCAGCTGCCTATGAGGCATCTGTGCTCCCGTAAGCAATCCCAAAACACTCATTGATTTGCCAAAGTTGGACATTGGTAGAATGATTGCTTTGGTCTTACCTATCTTTGGTTCTTCATCTGGGATGGCAAGATGTTTATTCACATCTCACTAGAAAAAATCTCACATAACAGGATAGCCTTTGAGTAATCTGCCAGGGAGGAATGGAGACTGTAAACAACCCACTTCCCCCTCTGATAGGCACTGTAGTGAGTGAAGCCCTCATGACAGGATTAGTGTCTTTATAAAACCAGGCAGGAGAAGGTCTTGGCTCTTCCTCTGCCCTCTTCCGTGTGAGGACTGAGAAGGTGGCTGTCTACAGACCTGAGGGTAGCCCTCATAAACCCCCACCCTGTGGCACCTGTCTTGGACTTACCAGTTCCCAGAACTGTGAGAGGTGAGATTCTGCTGTGTAAACGCCCTACTGTCATCATTTTCAATAGCAGGCCAAATAAGACAGCATTTCTCCTTCTGACCTCGGTGGTGTGGATGCAGGGGATTCTGGGAAGAGTGGGAATAGCCAAAAGCTGACAACCAGAACAAGGCCAACCCCCAGGTTGGCCATGGCAAGTGAGGAGAGGGTGAAGGAGAGTTCTAGAACAATCTCAGAGCTCTGTTACTGAGCATTGGCACTGACTGCTCCCTAGGTACTAAAGAATTCAGGCACCTCAAGAATCACAAAAGCTTAGAACTTTCTGATCTTTCCCTTGTTTCTAACTTTACTCTTGCCTGACTCAAGGCAACAGCACAGCAGAATAGATAACTGGCTGTCCTAGCTTCTCTCTGTTTCTGTGATAAAACACGGGGACCAAAATCAACTTAGGGGAAGAAAGGGCTCATTTCTTTTTATACTTCAGGTCGCATTCCATCACGGGGAAAGTCGGGGCAGGAGCTCAGTGCAGGAACCTGGAGCAGAAACCATGGAGGATGCTGCTTTCTGTCTCTGGCTCATACTGAGCCAGCTTTTTATTTTTTATTTTTCATTTTTCTTGGCCTTTTTGAGATGGGGTCTCCCTGTAGCCCCAGCTGTTCTGGAACTCACTATGTAGACCAGGCTGGCCTTGAACTCACAGAGATCCGCCTGCCTCTGCCTCCCAAGTGCTGAGATTAAAGGCGTGAGCCACCACCCCTGGCACCAGCTTTTTTTTTTTCAGCCCAGGCCCACATGCTTAGGGATGGTGCTGTCCAAAGTGGACTGGGCCCTCCTGCATCAATTAGCAGTCACAGACATGGCCACAGGCCAATCTGATGGAAACAATTTCTCAATTTCTTTCTTTTCAGGTGATTCTAGCCTGTGACAAGTTGACAGTTAATGCTAATGAGGACACTGGGGCGCACATAATCTGATAGGTCAAGTTATTTTTTGGACTGTGTTCTTACAAGCTAAAGGCAGACTGAGGCGCGTACACAGTTGGCTTTGAAAGTCCCCCACTGGCCCCACCCACCCCACTGAGGGTCATTAGATACAATGATGAGGGGATCTGGTTCCCTGTGTCACATAGGAAAGAGTTTTTCCTGTCACCCCAGCAGCCTGCCTCGAAGTCAGAGCTCAGTCCAAGAGCACCCTGTCAGGAACAGAAGTACAGGCAGCCACTTTCCAGAAAAAGGTGGCAGGCAGATGTGGATCAGGTTACCAGTTCCTCCTGTGGTTCACTTCCTGCATGTCTGGGAATAATTAAGATGCCTAAAAAAGATGCCACAATGTCACAGAGTTCCTGCACAGCAGTGGTGGCCCTGCAGTGGCCAACACGACCCAGGCGGCCGGCACAGAGAGTAGGTAGCATGTGGTGTTTGGTCAGCAACCCCTTCACAGGTATCATTGGGGGCCTCCCTTAGAAGTTTCATTCCAAGTCTGATCCCCTCCGGTCTTCCCTGTGGGAGACCTTGTAATTTGGGGTAAACAAACCTCATTTCCACCTAAAGTTGATTCTGTCTAGTTCAAGTTCTTTCTCAACCCCAGACATTGCCCTGACTCTTCACCCTGCCTCAGCTCTCCCCTTGGCTGATCCTGATTGCAGCTCTAATGTCACCTTCTCAGAGAAGCTATCTGGACCCACCTGTATCCCTGTCTATATCCTATTTTATCACTCTCTTTTCTTCTTTGAGAGGACATGACCCTGTCTGGAAGCACTGTTTTTAAGACAGAGGAGAGAGAGAGAGAGAGAGAGAGAGAGAGAGAGAGAGAGAGAGAGAACAAGAACGTGTGCATGCCATAGTGCACATGTGGAAGTCAGAGAACACCATCAGGGGTCGGTCCTCCCCATCCACCTTGTTTGAGGCAGGGTCTCTTGTTTACCACTGGTATGCCAGGACAGCTGGCCACAAGTTTTCCAGACTTCTCCCGCTCCCATCTTGACATAGGAGCACAGGGATTACAGGTGAAGGCTACTGTGCCTGACTGCATGTGGATCCTGGAGATCTGTGCTCACACCCTATACTTTGGCTCCAATCTGTTTCGCGTGGAGCCATCTCCCTAGCCCTGGAATCTTTTCTGTTTATTTTAGTGTCTATTGGTCAAGTCCTCCACTGCATTGCAGCTGTGGGCTGAGGTCATGCTTTCTCGTTAACTGAGATTCTATTTGCCAGGCCCAGAACAATGTCTACCCTGTTGTAATAACATAAACATTAGTTCAACAGATGAATTCTAGTAACAGCACAAATTGAGCACCTATGTGCTATGACTATAACTCATTTGAATCTTCAAATGGGCCTGAGGGAGGTAGGTATTACTGTTCTTCCAATTTTCAGGTGGGTACATTGAGCACAGAGAGGTTAAGTCATTTGCCCAGGGACATACAGCTAGTCAGTGAGAAAGTGGGCCCAGATAGTCTGTCTTGGCAGTCTATGGTTTCAAACTAGAGCTGTTTGGGGGAGGGAGGGATTAAAATAAAGAAGTGAGTGAACAAACAAATGGGAGCTGCGATGTAAGTTCTGTATTTCAGGAGCGGGCAGCCCACAGAAGTTCCCTCTCCTCTAAGAGTCTGATCTTTTCTTCTGGGAGAAGCTGCGTAGCACCGATGTCCACCGTAGCCTCTGCCTTCACTAAGCATGTGGGCATTTTATCAGTCCCCCTGCCATACCAGAAAATTTGCCCACATCCACACCTCACAAGTTGAGGTTCGAACTCAGAGCCCCAAATTGTTTACCGCACCTGATTTACAGACTCTCTGAGAAACACACAGGTCACAGTCTCCATCTGGCCAACCCCAGCTGCACACAGGACATGGGCTCCAGCTGGCCAACCCCACCTGCATATGGGACATGGGCTCCAGCTGGCCAACCCCACCTGCACACAGGGCTCCAGCAGGACAACCCCACCTGCATATGGGACATGGGCTCCAGCTGGCCAACCCCATCTGCACATGGGACACGGGCTCCACCTGACCAACCCCACCTGCACACAAGTCACAGGCTCCAGTGGACCAACCCCACCTGCAGCAGTTCAGTAGTACAATATAAGTACAGCCCCACCCACGCTCCCAGCAAATGTTTCCCTCGGCTCCCAGGACACCCTTTGAACTGAATTCTGCATAAGCCTAGATGAGTATTTCATTTTCAATGACAGAAAACAGTAAAGTGCCACGGGGGCAGGTCAGGAAGAGAGGACTCTGAGTCCCTCCCAAGTCTCTTGAATAATCATAATGTGAACAAGGTAGAGATGACCCTGGGCCATTACCAAGTGAGCCAATGAACTAGGACACTGATCAATGTATCCAATGGGATTCCAGCATTGTAAAGATTAACAAAAGAGCCAGATATAGTACACTTGGAATCCCATCACTGGGGAGGCTGAGGCGGGAGGATTGCAAGACCATGTCTTCAAAAACAACAACAAAAGATTTTTAAATAAAGAAATAAAAGATGAGATAAAATAAAGAGATAGTTGGTGAAGTGTCTGCCGTGCAAACATGAGGACCTGACTTCCATCCCAGCACTCATGTAAAAGCCAGGCGGAGAAGTGCATGCCTGTAATAGCACAGGGAGACAGGCGGGTCCCTAGAGCTTACTAGTCATCCAGCCTAGCCTAATCAGCAAGCCCCAGTGAGAGACCCTGTCTCAAAAATAAAAGGTGTGGGCTGAAGAGATGGCTCAGTGATTTACATTACTGGCTGCCCTTCCAGAGGACCAGTGTTCAGTTCCCAACCCCTACACGGCCGCTAACAACTGTGTATAACTCCTGGTCCAGGGGATCTGATTTCCTTTTCTGGCCTCAGCAGCATTGCATGCACAGACATTGTAGACAAAGCACTCATACACATAAAAATAAATAATGTTAAAAACCAACAAGGTGGATGGCTCCTAAGAAACTACACCCAAGGTTGACCTCTGACTACACACACACACACACACACAGACACACACACACACACACGCACACCACACTCGCGTACCAGCACACACAAGAATGTACATACACACCCAAAAAGATACTTACTAGTAAATGGTCTATGCAAAAATATTAGCAGTATTGCCACACAAGCTAAGAGCCATGGAAGCTGTTTTGTGTTTATATTCTCTACATTCTATGTTTGTGGGTAGTCTTTATGGGTGACCATGTTCTAGTCAGAAAAACATGCTGAGCCTGTTTCTGTGTGAGGAGCTAGAGAGAGGGTCTGACGCCTCTGGGGCCCTCCTCAGTGACGCCACCCCACCCCTTGGCAGCTTCTTGAGGTTCAAAGCCAGCCGGGGACAGGATTCAAGCTGCGGGGGTTCGAGTACTTTCACCGAACAGAGTTGAAGGGAAACCAAGGCAAAGGAGGTGAAGGAGAGGAAGAGGCCAGAGGACAAGGGCTCCAGGTTGGGCAGGAGGCTCACCGTTTTTAGCACCAAAAGTCCCAGGAACCCTTCAGGACTGAACACAAGGGGACAGTAGGTCACCCTACCAGGCAAAGTCCTTTCTTTACTGAAGTAAAGACGTGGTGACCTTAGAGGGAACAGTAACCAGCCAGTGTCTTTTATCTTTCACATTCTTTTTTTAAAAAATTTAAAATTACATTTATTTATTCATGATGTATATATGTTTGTATATGTGTATGGGCATATGTCGTGGCATGTGTGGAGGTCATAGGACAACTTGCAGGAGTCAGTTGTCTCCTTCTACCTGTGGGTCCCAGAGATTAAACACAGGTCCTCGGGCTGGGTGGCAGGAGCCTTTACCTGCTGAGCCATCTCATCAGCCCTGATCTGTTACATTCTTGAGCACCCAGAATACGCTAATGAAGCAGCCTGTCCAAGAGGCTTGTCTTTCTGCCCCTGAGAAAGTTCCTTGTTCCCCCAAGGGGACTGTTTATTCTCCATTTGTTTGCTCAGTGGTCTCTTTAAGGCCTCAGCTGCTCCAGGGAGAGTAAATAGGTTTTAAAATTAATTATCAATTAAAGGAGGTTAATTGGAACCAGGCTAGCCATCTATTTTGTGTGTAACTGATACCAGGCCACTCCTCCTCTCCCGGATCCAAGGAGAGACACACTGGGACTGGTAAACCCCAGTGACCAGGCTGCCCATGTGTGACCACAGACTGATGCAAATACCTCCTCACTTTATGCAGTCCTTACCCCTGCTGGAAGGTGAATTCTGGGTCATTTGGATTTTCCAATTCGTTGGTGTGGACACCAACCATCTAGGTGGGCTTCCCAAATCTATATTTCTAAGTGGCTTGTGAATATTTTTATTGGCATAAAGATCTTTCACCAGCCTCCATAGAGCTCAGAGAATTCGTCATTAGGCTCAGAAGACACAGAATAGACTTAGAATATTTGTCACTGAACTTGTTTTTTTCTCTGGTGTCAATATCTTAGGCCTAGGCCTCTTCTGGCCTCACACCAACTCTGTCTGATTCTGTGTGTGTGTGTGTGTGTGTGTGTGTGTGTGTGTGTGTGTGTGTACTATCCACCTTTTTAAAATGTTTATTTTCTTTTTATTTTATGAGTGTTTTGCCTGTATGTATGTAAGTGCACCATGTTCATGCAATACTGGTGGAGGCCAGAAGAGGGTGTCAGATCCCCTGGTACTGGAGTTGGTTGTGAGCCACCATCTGAGTGCTGGGAAACAAACTCAGGTCCTCTGGAAAAGCCAGTGCTCTTAACTGCTGAGCCAGCCGGTCTCCACCTTGAGACAGGGTCTCTGCTGTGCACTGCTGCCATACACCAGGCATGTTGGCTTGTGAGCCTCTGGAAATTCTATCTCCACCTCCCATCTCACTGTAGGAATTCTGGGATTACAGACATGTCCATCTTTACATGACTTCTGAGATTCGAATGCAGGTTCCTAAGGTTGCATGGCAAGTGTTTTATTCACAGAGCCATCTCCCTAGACCTTCATCTTGTTTCTTGGGAGATCCTGCTGTGAGTCCTTGGCTTATTGTCATTCCCCAGGCAGGGAAGAGGCTGTGGTATGGCTCATAATAATCTTCAGCTGGATTCCACCGCTTCGGCTGACTTCATCATTAATGAATATTTATATAGAGAGAGCATTTGCTAATTGACTTCAGACCAGACAGGTGAGCACTCACAACCAAGACAATTACGTAATGGGGTGTAGAGAATGTGTTCGCATATTAAAGACTCCATGAAAGGGGGCAGGACCGAGTCTTCTCTGCTCCTGTCACTGGTCCAGGATATAAGTTAAGAAGCATTAACTTGTAAAAGCCACATGCTACCTGAGAGTTCTGAAAATAGGAATCAGCTGGAAAGAGTGATGGACACTGACTGTGTTAGGAGTGAGCCCAGGATGAGCCGAGGGTGATGGTTGTCCTAAGTGGGTGACCAGCGCTTAGGAGCTACATTTGTACACAGCTCCTCTCTGCCCATTCTCAGCCTCTCACCTCAAAGATCTGGTCAGGTAGAGGTCAGGGATAGTATTTTTATAGTTATTTTATTACTTTTAATTATGCGTATGTGTTGAGTCTGTGTGTAGATGTTTGTGTGTGAGTGCCAGTGCCCACAGAGGCATCAAACCCCCCTGGAGCTGGAGTTACAGGTCAGTTATGCCCAACCTGGGTACTGGGAATGAACTCTGATTCTCTGCAAGAACAGTGCCTGCTCTTAACTGCAGAGCCATCTCTCTAGCCCTGGGACAGTATTTTTAAATCCCCTATCAGTGAAAAGGGAGACGTGTCTTCCACAACCTCTTAACACTCATTCTGATCTGCACCGTGAGGTACTGGAGGGGGGCCAGACCATCTAGTTCCTAATGGGCTGCATGTTAGGCACAAGCGGCCTGGCCCCTGACCTGTATACACAGAGCCTAGGATCGATGAGCAGGGGAGGAGTCAAGAGCTTCTGGTCTTGCTCTGGCTTACTATTTTACCTTGCAGAAGAAGAGAAGGCAGAGCGTTGACAGCACGTGATTCTCAATGGGAGAATAGCACCTATGTGTGCACATGTGTGTGCCTGCATGTGAGTGCATAAGTATGCACACCTGTGTGTGAGTGCAGATATGTATATGTATGTGCACGTGCATGTGTGCGTGCAATCAATGGAGATCTCTTGTCCTCTACTGGCAGAGCCAGGAATGTCTGTCTCCAGTAGTCGAGGGTTAAAGCTGGTGAATCAGGAACCAATACTGATGCAGCTTTAGCATAAAGGATGTCCAAGGTATTCTGCCTGCACTGCACTACAGGGGAGACATTTTTCAAAGAGCAGAAGGATTTTCAGATGCAAAACAAAACCTGTCTATTTTGTGTTAAATATGGAAGGACTAGGTCTCTGTAAATCTGCATTAATCTAACAAAACAGCCTGAGGACAGGCAAGGTCCTGCATTCGTCACCTGTGCAGAGGGCAGGATAGGGCACCACAAAGGGCATGTGCTGTGGGGAATAGTCACACATGCCTGCCATTCCCAGTATTTGGGGACAAAGGACTGAGGCAGAAGGACTGCAAGTTTGAGGCCAGCCTGGGCTACATGATGAGCCCATGCCTCAAATACAATAAAATAATGAAATAAAATGTGTAGGTAAAAATCCTTGTGTTTAAATGCCAGTGCACCTTGCTTGGTGTAGGAACATCAAATCACTAAAGGCCTACCGGTGGGAGTCAGGAGGGTGATTTTCCCCAGGTATAGGGAACAGTCTCTTTGTTTGATGTTACTTCTGATAACTACATCTCTCAGAGCAAAGGCAAACATGTAGGGCCAGGGAGTCGCACAAATATTTGTCCTGTGATTAGTATTAATGTGCATGTGCTTGGACCTTCCAGTCTGCTCTGAATCAGCACCAATTGGTCAATGAGAGGTAGTCAAGGAGCCAATAGGGGAAGTGAAGAGCCGAGAGCCAGAGGCTGTACAGGTTTTTCTGAGGCCTTCATTGGTGTTGCTGATCACATTTCTGATTTGGGTCTTAATCACCAATATTAAGCAAGCCCTGGTGACCAGGCCATGTTACGGAAGCACTTGAAATTCATGGTTGCGTTTCCTGACTTCATTGATACCTTTCCCACCTTCAGACATCTCCTTTCCACTTAAAGACGGAGGAAACAGGTAAAGGAGTGAAGTGGCTTGGGCTGGAATAGAGTTCAGTCTCAGAGCCCTCACCTAGACAAGCAAGGTTGTGTGTGTCATACTCAGTGCTGTCATCATTATGGGCCAGCATGAGCACAAACCTGCCTTACCATTATGAATATGGAAATAGGAAGGGAAAGGGTGGGGCACGGCAGCTGGCGGAAGGCTTGCGTAGCATGCACAAAGCCTTGGGTTCAGTCCCCAGTACCACATAAAATTGGGCATAGTACAGCATGTCTGTAATTCCAGGCACACTGGAGGCAGGAGGATCAAAGTCATCCTCTGCTACACAGTGAGTTCAAGACTAGCCTGGGCTATGTGAGACCCTGTCTCAAAAAATAATAAAAATAAATGAAGACAGAGTTAGTTTTTCTGGCTGTAAAATATAATTTTGTGTTTCTGGCCATTCTTTACTTGAGAGACTCTATAGGTGAGATGGAGAAACTGAGGTCACAAGGCTCTAAACCATGGTCATCTGAGGATGACTGAGTTGGAGACAGAACAGCTCTGAAGTCCTAATGCAGATCAGTGCACATTAAATCAGATGAAAAGGGGCTGGAGAGATGGCTCAGTAGTTAAGAGCACTGGCTGCTCTTGTAGAGGACCTGGGTTCAATTCCCAGCACCCACATGACAGCTGACAACCATCTGTAACTCCAATTCCAGGGGATCCAACACCCCCTTCTGGCCACTGTGAACATTGCACACATGGCTCACATACATGCAGGCCATACACTCAAACATTTTTAAAAAATAGATGAGCTAGGTGTAGGGATACACACCTTTAATCTCTGCACTCTGGAGGCAGAAACAGAAAACAAATCTCTATGAGATAGAGGCCAGCCTGGTCTACATAGCATATTCTAGGCCAGCTGGAGCTATACAGAGACCCCGACTCAACCCCCCTCCCAAAATTAGATGAAAAGTTTGATTGTGAAGTTGAACTAGGGAAATGGCCCCAAAGCACCCACTACAGATAGTCAAGAAATAGCTATTTCTTTCTCTAATCCATTTACTGGATATAAAATTTTTGTGGAGGTATCCAAAGTTGCTTTAAAGACTTCAAATTGAGAATGACATTAATAGTCTATAAAGGGACTAGAAATTAATCCCATTAGGAAACATTTAAGCTATAGAAATGGCTATCTTGGGACTGGGGAGATGGCTCAGTCTTATCACAGAAACCTGAGGACCTGAGTTTGATCCTCAGCACCCACATAAAAGACAGGGCAAGGTGGCACAATTGTAATCTCAGGGCTAAGGCAATGGAGACAGGCAGATCCCTGGGTCCGCCAGCCTAGTTGAACTGGCCATCAGTGAGACCCTGTCCCAAAAACTGTGGTTTCAAAGTGATTGAGGAAAACACCCAATGTCAACCTCTGCCTCCACATGTATCTATGTCCCATAGCATGTGCCGTGACTAGAATGTGGAGGTGTCTGTCCGTAGTTCAGTGTCACAAATATGTCACTGGTGTCTGCTTGCTCTCTCACTTCAAAGAATTTGTTCAGTGCTGTCATTCCCAAAGCATGTTACTTAGAGCTTTAATCCCCAAATACTTCGACAGCAAACCGAACATTCAACTTCTATGTAAATCTGGAAAACACAGCAGTCTGTTTCTCCTCAGGAGATCAATAACAAGCTCTTATTGCAAACCTACTTGACCATAGAATGCTCCCCCCGCTCCACACCCGTTACCCATTTTCTGAAATGGCAGCCTGCTGGGGTGCGGCTCAGTGATGGAGCACTTGCACAGCAGGCACCAGGTCCTGGGTTTCATCCTCAGCATCCCAACTGTGATCCGGAGACATACACTGTAAAACGCTACTTTCTGCACAGTCAGAACCCACTGCATTTCGACAGCATTAAAAGAGAGAAATGGGACCAAGGAGATGGCTCCATGAGTAATGCTGTTGCTACCAAAGCCTGAGGACCTGAGTTCAAATCCCTTGAACCACATAATGCCAGCTGCAGTAGTGTGCACCTGTAATCCCAGCACTCCTACATTGAGATGGAAGAAGCTCATTGAGGCAAGAAGCTCAAGGACCAGCCAGGCTGCTGTCCACAGCAATGAACAAGAGACCCTATCTCAAGGCCAAAGAAGAGGACCAATACCTGAGGATTTTCCTCTGACCTCCATATGCACCCCATGATGCGATAAAGAGAGAAATGGGTGTGGGAGGAAGGCTCAATAAGTAAAATGCTTGTCCCACAAGCACAAAGACCTGAGTTTGATCCCCAGCACCTGTGTAAAAAGCCAGGCATGGTGGTATTGCCTATAAGCCAGTGCTGGAAAGGGACATGGAGACAGGAGAGTTGCCTGGGGCCCGCTGCCCAGCCAGCCTAGCCCAACTGGAGAGCCCCAGATCCCAGTGAGAGTCCATCTCACAAAACAATGTGTACTGCTCCTGAGGAACAACATCCAAGGTTGACCTCTGGCCTCTATACATACACACATTTATACATGCACACAAATGCATAGACACATTTGTACACACACAGACACACACAGGAGAGAAAGATTGCCAGCTCCCAGTCTGCTCTTGACGGGGGAACCCATGCCTGTTGGTTTTCTCATTCAAAGCCATTTTATCTCTCCCCCTGCTCACACTTTTGGTTTCTTCCATTTACCATGACAGGGGAGATTTATTCCTCTTCCAGAGGGCAATCGCTAGGCTCTTTGACAGGTGAGGAAAATGATGGGGCTGAGAATAAAAAGCATGTTGAGAAGCCACAGTCCATCACAAGGCACAAACACAGAGAGGGGTTGTGTATCACTCAGGACGGGTACTAATTTCTTCTGCTTCAAATTCCTTAAAAGCTGGAGTGTCCTGACAGTTTTCCAAAGACGGTTTTCTTGGACACAACGGAGGGGCAGTCTTTTCCAAAAGAGCCGTAGAGCTCCAACGGGAAATAAAAGCGCAATTTATCACTTTGTGAAGGTTCAACAAGGTTCTGATCAACACTGTAGGAGCCCCCAGGGCCAATGGGAGCCATCAATTCAGTAGTCAACAGCACGGGCCATTCTAGAAGATTCTGAAGGATTTTTCTTCGCATTACCAAACTTTAAATAGCTGTTAACAGCAGCTGAAGAGATGACTCAGTGGTTAAGAGCATTGACTGCTCTTGCAGAGGACCCAGGTTCAAATCCCAGCACCCACATGGCAGTTAACAACTGTCTGTAACTACAGTTCCAGGGGATCCAACACCCTCTTCTGACCTCCATGGGCATTATACAATATGGGTTCACTTACATACATGCAAGCAATACACTGATACACATAAAATAATATAAAAATAAAAAATAAAATATTTTTAAATAGTTGTTACCAATGTTCACCATCAAACTGGAACTTGTTGCATGGCTGCCACAAGAAAACACATTTTAGCCATGGACAACAAAGACTGTTTCACGCATCTCTATGAGTTGCTGGTCAGGGACGCTCCCAAGGCTGCCAAAATAATACTACTGCCATTAATTGCTCTTGGTTGGCCACCAGAACAAGACCATAAGATCCTATGACAGCACACGCCCTGGTTTCAGAACATAGAAGACGGAACTGAGAAGGAAGCTTCTGTCCTAGTGCCTTCTTTCATAGGGCTGGAAGGTGCTCTGCAGACTGCTGGGGGAGAAAAGCCATCAAGAGTTTCACTCAGCTGTGGACCTTCTAGGCAACAATAACTGTCCAGACAAGATGTGCACACTGGTGCAATAGTGGCAAGTCTGTTATGGAGGTAACCAACTGCTTCCTGATAGAATTTGCTGTCTTGTCCACAGGAGGGAATTCACATCTGGTACCATAAACATGGCCAAAGCCAGGCTTTGGGGGAAGGTCATAGGTCCTAGTATAGAAGCTATTGCTGTTGTTTTTCTAAATGGACATGATGTGCCCATCAAATTGCCTTCTAATTATGTTTTTGCTCATAGATTAATGTGCTGTTAGCTTTTGTCAAAATAGTGTAAGAGCTGGAAGAAGGGGTGGAGTGTTGGCATGTCTGCTATACTCTTGAACTCAGAGCAGCTGTGGTTACCTGTACAATATCTGTATAAGATGGGACCCATCACCATCCTATCATGGAGTAGAGAGGGGCTTAAGAGGCCCTACCTCTCTCTGCAGATCCATAGGCAGTTAACAGTTGATGGGAGAGGGAGAGACATTTTCTTCAGTGGTATAGCCATGGGTAATTTGTCTATGGTCTTGTAAACAATCACCCATGCTCTTCTAAGCAAATCTAAGGAAACTCATTGGATCAAACACAAAAAGACACTGTTCTAGTTTGCCTTCAATTGCTGTGACAAAACACTCTGACCAATACCAACCTGGGGAGGAAAGGGTTTATTTGGCTTACAAACACAATCCATCATCAAGAGAAGCCAATGAGAGAACTCATGGCAGGAACCTGGAGCACAGACCATGGAGGACAGCTGCTTACTGGCTTACTCCCCTGGCCCGTGCTCAGCCTGCTTTCTTATACCATACAGAACAAGGGTGGCACTGCTCACAATGAGCTGGGCCCTCCCACATCACTCAACAATCAGGAAAAATATCCCACAGACATGGCCACAGGCTAATGGAGGCAGTTTCCCAACTGAGGCTCCCTCTACCCAGGTGTGTCAAGTTGACAACTAAAGCTATCCAGCACAGACATGAAAGTAGAGGGGGGTTCATTGGGAAGAAACGGGTTAGTGGAAAAGAAAGGGGACAAGAGCTTGTAATGGGGGTGAGTATGTTCAAAATCTATTAAGCACATATATGAAAATGTCATAATAAAACTGTTATTACATATAATTAATATATGCTGATAAAACATTATTTTACAAATGACTCATTTCAACATGTGTCAAAAGCTCAGAGGGAAGCATCATTCTAAGGTGGTAACCAAGGTGCCCTATCCCCATCACACACACACCTTTCCCAGTTGCTCCAACACTAATGTTGTGACATCCCTACAGGTGTTACTGAGATCCCAGGTTTGGTGACCTTCAATGGCACAGATTATCTTAGTGGAGCTGACCATCACAAGAGCCCTGAGATCAGTGATGAAGAAGTGCAGGATGCAAAGGTTGAGGAGACAGTATGCAGCTGCCAGCGGGAAGGTGAAGGGGCCACATGGCCAGGAGTGTGGGCAGCCTGTGGGGTTCAGTTGCCTCGGATGACAGTCAGCAAGGAAGAGGATCTCCTGTTCTATAACCACAAAGAACTCTGCCACCAAGAAAGATCTTAGAAAGGAATATCTGCCCAGCCTCCAGATGACACCTGGACTGGCAAGCCCTGTTTAGTGATACCCTCTGGGCCCAGCTGCACCCGATCTTAGACCCACAAGACTCTGAGCTAATAGAATGACAGTTGAATTTCATTGTCAATATGACTGGATTTAGAATTATCATGGAAACACACCTCTCAGTATGTCTGTGATGATGTTTCCAGAGTGATTTGAGTGAGGAGGGAAGACTCACCTTGAATCTGGAACACCATCCCATGGACTGGGGTCTCGGACTGAACAAAAAGGAGAAAGTGAGCTGAGCACCAGTGTCCGTCTCTCTCTGCTTCCTGATTGCAGATGCGATGTGACCGGCCACCTCACACTCCTGCCGCCATGCCTTCCCCACCATGATGGACTGCATCCCCAAACTGTGAGCTGAAATAAACCCTTCCTCCCTTAAGTTGATTTTGCACAAAACAAGAAAAGTAGCTAATGCAAAAGAAGTGTCATTTTAAGCCAGAAAGCTCATTTGTTGGATGGCAAAGGAAAATGAATATAGGTTGGATGCCCCTGACCCAAAGTCCTCAATGCCAGAAGGGCCTCGGAATTCTGCATTTGAGGATTTGGGCATTTTGCATACAGTGTGTTTAGATTTGAGAATGGTTTTGTACATATAATGAGCTACCTTGGAGGTGCAGTGTAAGCCCACACACAAGATGCACTCATGTTTCTTATGCACCTTGTACACAGCCTGACAGTGATGGCAGAGAGTATTTTCGGTATGCTTGCATGCCTGTCCCATGAGGGTAGTGTGGAATTTTCCACTTGGAGCACTACGTTGGTGCACAGGACATTTTTGGATTAGGGAGCATTTTGGATGTTTGACTTGAACAAGTCTCAAGCCTCCATAGAGAGTATGGGAAGAGGGAACCTAAGAAGCCATGTAGGGGGCTGAGGAGATGCAGTGGGTAAAGTGCCCACTGTGTGAGCACGAGGACCCAAATTGGATCCCCAATACCCACTTGATGGGTGGTGCATGTCTGTAATGTCTCCGGGGAGACAGAGACAAATGGATCCCAAGGACAGTCAGCCAAATCAGTGAGCTCCAGGTCTAATATAAGACCCTGTCTCCAAAAGTGGAGGAATTTGGGGGCAGGAGGACTGAGAGTTCAAGGTCAGCTTCGGCCAGATGGTGTGATCTTGTCTCAAAAAAATAAATAAAAATTCCTACTTTAGATTTTTGATATTTTAAAAAATATTTTGTTTATTATTTTATTTTATGTGTATGAGTGTATTGCCTGCATGTATGTGAGTGCACCCGTGTCGTGCA
>NW_008350324.1:1223051-1242669 GCF_000622305.1 Nannospalax galili | reverse complement strand
TCTGCAAGAGCAGTCAATGCTCTTAACCACTGAGCCATCTCTCCAGCCCAATTTTTGATATTTTTGAGATAGGGTCTCCCAGTAGCCCCAGCTGACCTGGAACTCACAGAGATTCGCCTGCCTCTGCCTCCCCAGTGCTGGGATTAAAGGCATGTGCCACCACACCCAGCAAATTCCTACTATTTTGAAGGTTCAGTAACTCTGTTGGTAGTTACCTTAAATCCATCAGAGTTAAAATAGAAACAAGAAATAGGAAAAATGCAAGCCAAAACCTCAATGAAATACACCCAGATCCCACTGGAATGACTATTTGATCTTATATTACATTTATTATTTGTGTGTGCATGTGCATATGTGTGTGCATATGTGCACATGTGTATGTGTACATATGATGTGTATGTGTGCACATGTGCATTGTGCATGATATAGGGGCTATGTGTGCCTGTGTATGTGCATGTGTGTGATGGATTTATGCACATGTGTATATGATGTGTGTGCATTGTGCACATGTGTTTATGTGTGTATGTGTGTATGTGCATGTATATATGTGTGCATATATGTGGTGTGTATATGTAGGAGTTCCATGTTTTCATGTGTGTATTATGTGATGTGTGTACATGTTTGTGCATGTGTGTATGTATGTTATATGTATATGTGGTGTATTTTCATATGTGTATGTGTTTATGGTGTTTACATGTTTGTGCATGTGTATGTGTGTGCCACAGCATGTGTGTAAAAGTCAGAGGACAATTTGCAAGAGTCCTTTCTCTCCTTCCAGCCTGTGGGTCCCAGTGATGAACTCAGGTCCTCAGGCTTGGCAGCAAGCTCCTTTACCCACTGAGCCATCTCACTGGTTCTGAAGTAGCAACATTAAAAGCAAAAGGACAGTAGCAGGTGATATGGAGCCACCTGCACCCTCATATGCTGCTGGTAGTGCAGCCACATTGGAAAAGTCTGACAAGTCCTCAGAAGATTAAGCACAGAGTTAGCAAATAACCCTGCAGCCCTGTTCCTCAATCTCTACCCACAACATGGGAAATGCATCTGCACAAAACACCAGTGTTCATGGCAGTGTTGTTATAACAGCAAACAAAAAAGGGAAAAGCAACCAAATTTATCAATGGACAAATAGGTAAAGGCTGTGGAATGCAGTGATTACTTAGCCACAAGCAGGAATGAAGTACTGACAAGCTCCACAGCATGGAAGACACTTGGAGACCAGATGCTGGTGATGTATGCGGGTCACAGAAGGCCATGTGCACAGTGAACGTGTTTCCATGAACTTTCCAGAACAGGCAGACCCATAGAGATGAACTGCTGACTGCTGTAGAGGGGAGACATGAGACACATTGCATCTGGGGGTGATGAGAATGTTCTGGAACTGGTGGTACTCATTGCACAATATAGTGAGCATTAAAAGCACTGCTGTACACACTATTAAAAGGTGAACTTTATATTACGTGCTTTGTGGGTGAATGTTGCTATGAATAAATCCAGGGCCTTGTATGTGCCAGGTGGGCACTCTGCCACTGAGTCACACCCCTGACCCTAGATAGCCCAGGCTGGCTTCTAACTCATGGTCTTCCTGCCTTGGCCTTCTGAACCTGGGATTACAGGTGTGTACCACCACATCTAACTGAATTACATTTCAATTTTTCAAAAGTAAAATTGGGTCTGAGAGATGACAGAGCAGCTAAAGCACTTGCCACACAAGCAAGGGGCCCAGAGTTCAGACCCCAGAACCCACATTAATGCATCCTGCCTGAAATTTCAGCCTTGGAGGTCAGAGACGGGTCTTTGGAGCAAACAGACTAGCCAGACTAGCCAGACTAGCTGAATCCTCAAATTCTGGTTTCGATTGAGATATCCTGCCTCATTGAATAAGGTGGAAAAACAATTGAGGATGATTCCCAACATCAATCTTGGCCCTTCAAAAGCATGTGAACCCGCAAACACATATGCGCACATACACCAAACACATATGCATATGAAAATTTTAAAAAGAGAAAAAGTAAACTTGGAAGTAGCAAAGACCCACAAGTGGAGGCCCTGACATCAGAGGACCAGCAAGTAAGGTGGGTTTTGTTTTTTATTTATTTATTAGTATTTTATGTGTATGAATATTTTGCCTGCATGTATGTAAGTATACCCATGCGTACAATGCCTGCAGAGGCCAGAAAAGGGCATTGGAGTTTTGGGAACTGGAGTTATTGATGGTTGTTAGCCACCATGTAGGTGCTGGGAACTGAACCTGGATCCTCTGGAAGAGCAGCCAACGCTCTTACCTGCTGACCACCTCTCCAGCCCCAAAGTGGGTTTTGTCCTTGTCTTTTAGACTATATCCATTCTCTGTGTTTCCTTTCACTCTTCCCCTATTTTTTTGAAGAATTTCAAACATACAGTAAAATTGAAAGGATGAGTCTCTGTATACCTCCACCCAGGTTCAACAATTAACATCTTGCCATTTGCTCAACACCCTCTTCTGACCATGTATACACACACGCATGCACTCATGCAAGCACAAACACATGTGCACACACATACATATGCACACAAACATGCAAACATGTGTGCTTTTGTTATTGTGTTTTTCCCCCTTAACTGAGTCATAGGAGCTTGTCTTACCCACACAGTAACTACATTTTGAGGCTAATCACATATTTTGTGGTCATATAGCACACCTATCTTCTAACACTAAACACTATAATAAGCACAGCACTAAGCCGAGAATTGAATACCCAGAAGGGAGTCCCTTGACTGACATCCTCTTTGGAGGGACTTCAGTTGCCTCAGAAGTTAACTTGTGAGAACTCAGTGCAGAACTTGCTGTGGAGTGTGCCGTCAGCAGCTGGCATGGCCGGGTTATGGACACATCAGGCACTCTAAGAAAGCTAACTAGCTGCTTCAGCTCAGGCACAGACAGCAAGAGGAAAGTCTTTGAATTCAGTAAGTTAATTAATGCCTTGAAATTTATGTTCTAGGCTTATCAACAAGTACAGAGACAATAGATAGAGTTCATTGACCAGTAGTGGCTGCCTGGAGTGTGGGGTCACGATGATTGATTAGTGATGTCTGCCATGGTGTTAGATGGGTTCCATTCAGAGTAGACCTGGTTTCCATACCTGATCTACATTTGTAAATGTAGAATGTATGCAGAGTACAGATCTGTCCAGTCAAAAAATCAATTTTGATGAAGACGTTGTTTGTTTTGTCCTGGAGTCATTTTACTGCTTATCTGCAACCTTTTCTTGCTCTTCCATCCAACACCCTCTGCCTATCACAGAGATGAGAGAAACTGCAAAGCATCAGCAGACAAAAGCAGCATCTAGGGCAATAGAAAATCACCACACACACACACACACACACACACACACACACACACACACACTCAGGGAGGATGAGCTCACAAGGACTGGAGCATCGTAAGTCACGACCCAGCCTCCTGTCTCCCTTTCCATCTGAAATCATCTGTCATTTCTTGCTGTCTTCCTTGGGAAGTGTGTCCCAGGTACAATTTCATGGACAGGGACCATTTTGAAATTCATCATCAGAACTTACCTATCTTCAGTAAAGATTCACTCTCGGCCACTGATGGTTTTGAGAAATGTTTTTGGCATCTCACAACGCTCAGCAAAATCATCGCTTATGTGAAGACTTCCAGGTGAACCTAATCTAGGTAAAAAATAACTCCATGCTGCTAAAAAATACATAACAGTTTCAAATAATTTACAAGGAAATGGTCCAGTGTCATCTGACCTAAGTCAGGAAGGCTTGATTCTCATTTGCAGTTGAAAACACTGAAACATCTGAGAAATGGTGAATTCCTTGGTGCTACAGACAAGGTGTGGCACAGCCTGTGTCTCCAGGGAATATCCTTCGGCAGGCATGGAAAAGCCTAGGTGCAGGGACCGGCTGTGCGAGGAATAAAGGTCAGTCAGTCAGTAAAGTTCGGAGTCTGTTTCCTCATCCGTCGAACATCAGAGGTAGCACCCACCGCTGGGGCTTGGTGTGAGAAGAGGCAGGAAGTACAGGCCCCTTGTGCTGGGCTGAAAAGCTGGACCTTTAACACAAGGCTAAGCTGGGTGTGCTGGCATACATCTCTACTCCCAGCACTTGGGATACAGGCAGGAGGATGGTGTGTTTGAGGCCAGCCTGGCCTAGTAGTGAGACCTTTTCTCACAAATCAAAAAACAAAGGCCAGCACTTGCACTTGCTGTGCAAGCCTGACCGCTTGAGTTCAATTCTCCAGAATACATGTAAAGGTGAGGGGGACAAAAACCAACCCCTGAAAGTTACCTTCTGACCTCTACATGTGCACCATGGCATGGGTGAGCCTGCACCCCTACATGTCTTGTGTACATACATATAATAATAAAAAAATTAAGCAAACAATGACAAAAAAATAAAGCCTAAAGATAGAAGATAGATCTGTCTTCTAATTCTAAGAGTCTGTGAATATTACCTTACATGGTAAGGACTCTCAGGACAGGAAGACCCCCTGAATTTCCCCACAGGCCCTGGCTAGAGCACATGTCTTTAGAAGAGAAAGCCCAAGGGAGATTTAACACTCACACACATAGGGGAGAGGGGTCCAAGGGAAGATGCAGGCAGAGACCGAAGTGATGCTGCTACAAACCAAGGAACCATGGTGTCCCTGAAGCTGAAAGGGATACCGTGCAATGCCTCCCTCATCTCTAAGAACACAGGAATGATTCTCTCCAGAGCCTTGGAGGCAAGATGGCTTGATTTCCAGACAGAACTGTGAAAGAGTACATTTTTGTTATTTTAAGTCACGAGGTTTGTAATAAGTTCCTTACAATAGCTCTAAGAAATAAAGGCACCCATATCTTGCATTTGCAATGTAACCAATAAATAGTGATCTTGACTGTTAATGGCACACCAGACTTGTAAACAGAACAGCAGGTGGTAAACTAGATTCTGAAGGGAAAATCTTGCTTTATCAATAGAGTTTTATTGAGACACAGCTAGCCCATTTCTTATATTATCAATAAAGTCTTATTGAGACACAATGCCCATTTGTTTGCATGATTTCTGAGATTGCTTTCACAAGATAGCAAGAGATAGCAAGATAACAGAGTTCAGAAGTCAGCTCAGATCATACAGCCCCTCAAATCTAAAATATTTAATATCTGAACCTCTATAGATAGCACTCATTGCCTCTTGCAATTGACTGCATCCAACAGCATATCCCCTTCTCACCTGCCTGTGTCTTGTGTATAGTGGGAGCCAGTCTCTAGAAATGGCATCCAGAACCATCCTGATAGATGCATACTCTCATGGGGTCCTATTGCCTCTGGATTTAGGTGGTCCTGTGTGGCCTATAGAATATGCTAGAAATGATACTACATCACCCCTATGCTGGTCCCTTTAAAGCCCAGTTCTCTCCCAACACCCTATCTGGGGAAGTTCATTACATGAGAACTCAAACACCTTGACTCAAATAGGCCACCATGCTGGGAGGAAGGTTAAGCACAGAGAAGAGACTTCATGGAGAGAGATTCCACCCCTCCCTGTTCCTGCAAGCCCAGCTGAACCAGCAGTGGTGAGGGAAACCCCTCACGTGCTGTTGAATGACTCCAGTCCCAGCTGCCAGGGAGAGGATCTGAGTGAGAACCCTCCCCACTGTCCCTCAGTCAGCTCCCAGAACTGTTAGAAATTCTATAACAATAGCCTGCCAGTCAAGGTAGTATACACCCGTAATCCCAGTTGCTTAGGTGGCAGAGACAGAAGGATCTCCAGTTGCAAGCCAGCCTGAGTTTCATACCAAGACTCTGTCTCAGAAAAAATAAAATAAAAATGCATTTATTATAGAGATAAGTTTAGGGTCCACATGTAGCAAGATAAGCAGAAAAACACATCCTCCAGACCTTTTTCCAATGCTGGGTCTAAATTGTTAATGAATGACCCCAAAGCTTTTGTCATTCAGGAAGAAATACAAGTACATTTCATCTTTCTCCTGAAAAAAGACACAGGAATTAATGGGTGTGTTGGTGCCTGTTCCTCGCTTAATATTTAGTTAGAAGCAGGTGCCTGGATCCCAGTTGGAGCTGAGAAAACCTAGACTGCCCTGAGACCTGCCCTAAGCAGTGACAGACCCACCTCTGTGATCCCCCCAGAGAGGTGTGCACAACCTTCCCACTGTTGCCAGAAAATTCACTCTGCACAAGTGGGCTGTTCATGCCTCCCCCAAGCAAGAGTACAGTTTTCACAGTTCCTTTTGTTTGTGTATTCGCTACTTTTCTTGTGATAAAATACCCGATAAAAGCAACACAAGGAAGGAAAGGTTTATTCTGGCTCCAGGTTTGAGGATCCCTCCACCATGGCAGGATGTCATAGAGGCAGGAGCTTGAGGTGGCTGGTCACATCGCGTCTGCAGTCAGGAAGCAGAGAGAGCTAAGTGCTGGTGCTCAACTCACTTTCTCCCTTTTCTTATTTTTTTTTATTGAATTTTTGCATATTTTAGACAAAATATCTCAAATAATCTTAATCATCTTTATACCCCTGTCCCCACCATCACCCTCCCATAGCCCCCCGCTGGAACCCATATACTCTGTCATCCGTGTTAAGGCCCAATGTGGCAAATCAGTGTCCCCAGACATTCCCCAGTCCAATTCATCCACTGAGGCCTAGTCAGCCTATCTAGAGTCTCTTGTTTAGGAAGATAAGCTTTTCCTCACCTACCAGTAATCAGTTGCCAATGTTTTTTCAGCTAAGATTGAGGTCTGCTGTTCATTTCCCCAGTTCTATGCTGGGTTTTTGTCTGCCTGAGTTTGCATGGGACTTGTGTATGCTGACACTGGGAACCCAGCCAATAGAATGGTGCCACCCAAGTTCAGGTTGGGTCTTCTCATTTATGAACCCAAGAAGAAGGGATAGTGAAATGGCTCTGTCAATAAAGCTATTGCCTTGCAAGCATGAGGGCCTGAATTCAATCCCCAGAACCCTCATAAAAACACCAGATGTGGTGGCACACATCTGTAATGCCAGCCCTGGGGAGGTAGAGACAGGTAAATCCCTGGGGCTCTCAGGCCAGCCAGCCTATTCCACTTGGTGAATTCTAGGCCAGTCGAGAGACCCTGCCTCAAAATACAAGTTGACCAGTGCATGAGGAGCAACCTGGAGGTTGATTTCTGCCCTCTACATGCAGAGAGAGAGAGAGACAGAGAGACAGAGAGACAGAGACAGAGACAGAGAGAGACAGAGAAAGGAAGAAGAAAAGGGGAGAAAGAAAAGGAAGGAAGGAAGGAAAAGGAAGGAAGGAAGGAAAAGGAAGGAAGGAAGGAAGGAAGGAAGGAAGGAAGGAAGGAAGGAAGGAAGGAAGGAAGGAAGAGAAAGAAAGGAAGAAAAAGTTAATCCAACCATGATGTTTAGAGACAATTAGGAAATAAGGTGATTTAGGGTGGAGTCTCCTGTTTGAATTACTGGTGGCTTTACAGAGACCCAGACTCTGACAGACGGACAGACAGACAGACAGGCACACACACACACACACACACACACACACACACACACACACACACACAGGACACACAGGCCCTGTGGTCAGAACCATTAGCCAAAGCAAATTCCTTTTCTTTGTACCTCACCCCGCCTGTGCTGGCTCGTTATTAGTGACAAAACTGCAGAAGATACCTAATTCTCCTGAAAGCTCCTCCTGGAGAAACCTCCTTACCAAAGATATTCAAATCTCACATCCCAGGCCAGAGCGGGGAGGGAGGGGTGTAAGACTCAGGCAGAAGGTCCAGTGTCAGTTCCCTGGGGCAGGAGGTTGTGGGAGATGCCAGTGGGTGTGTGGTTGTTTGGGACATAAGCACACACTTTTATGGGGTAAAAGTTATATTACGTGTGAATCATGTCCCAATAAAGCTATTTTTAAAAAAGGATTCAGTCTAATATGCTCCATCGCAAAATGTAAGGTACAGCATGATTGAGGAAGACACCCAAAGTCAAACTCTGGCCTCCACATGCACACACACACACACACACACACACACACACACACACAGAGGGTGCATGTCAAGTGACAGGAAACAGAAGGGACCTGGAGATGACTGTCACACTATTCATTAGGAAAATAGGCTGAGGCCACAGACTCTCTTAACCTTGAGACACATGGATAATCCCATAAGCCAAGAGCTGGAAACAACCCCTATGTCCACCGATGACTGAATAGATTAGCAGACGATGATCAGTCCACAGGTGCAGGGATGACTTTTATAAAATGGACATAATCTGGACTAAAGACCTTTAATTAACCCCAGCAAAACCATGTGCTCTTGTGTCTTGTGACCTGAGCACCTGATCTTGTTTCCTAGGAACCTTAATTTGGTACTCCATCCTAAAAGATAATGAGTGAATGTAGGTATGCTTGAGAATTAGCGTATCATAGCACTGAAAGTGAGTGGGCCCATTCCCATTGCACACAGTAGAGACTGGGAAGGAGTCCTGACTTTGTATGAAAGGGATATTCTAGAACTAGGGATGAAAAGACAGGATGGTCTGTTAAGATTAGGATGGAGCCAAGCTTGTGCTTCCCCCATTGAAGCTGGAGAAACCATTTTGAATAAAATCATGGGTGGGACCTGACTTGAGGGCACAGTTCCAGGGACAGAGTTCTAGACACAGCTCCATCAGCACAGCTCCAGGACACAGACAGTTCCAGGAGATTCCTGGGAGAACAAGTATCCTCCAAGCTCAGGTCCACTCTTAAAAAACAAATTTGAGTCAGGCTTTTTGTTCAGGTAATTGTAATGTCGGTGTAGTTACACTGCACACAGGCTGGAATATTATCCTGCTGTGAAAATGACTGAGGCACTGACAGATGCACCCACCCTTTGAAGTTTGGAGAGGTTATGCTGAGTGACAACAGCTGGTTGCAGAAGTCCATACAGTATGTGATTCTAGGAGAGGCAAATCCATAGACCCAGGATGCTGATGAGATTGTCAGAGGCTCACAGAGAGGGAACCAGGGTGGCGAATCTGGGCACAGGGTTTCATTTTGGGTTTTGCTTATGTTCTGGAATTAAATAGAGGTGCGGACTGCACTCTAAATGGGAATGTTCTAAAAGCCACTAAATAGAATGTTCTTAACTGTTACCTTTATGTCATGTGACTTTGCCCTGAAATTTTTAGGTGCCTATGTAATGTGTGTGTTCATGTGTGAGGGTATATGCATGTGTTTGTATGCATATGGAGACCAAAGGACAATTTTTTAATGTTTGTTTTGTTTTGTTTTGAGACAGGGTCTCTCTCTGGCCTGGAACTCACTTACTGGCTAGCACTGAGCCTGGAGTTCACCTGACTCACCTCCCCAGTGCTGGAATTACAAGGCACAAGAGCCATAGCTTCCTGGTTCAGTAAATATTCGTTCCTCGATTTGAGGGGTTTGCATCATAACACTGACCCCCAAAGCAGGGTCCAGTGCATGGGAGATTCCTGCACTAGACACACTACAGCTTTGAAAGTCAAGTTCAGGGTAAGTGGGGCCATGCTTGGATCTGGATGGGAAGCTCTGCCCCCTCTCTGTTCTAGCCCAGGAGCAGACCTGATCTGGAGAAGGGACATGGTCCCATCTGCCCAGGACTGAGTGTTCCTCCCCACCACTTCCAACTGGGCTGCAGGTCCATTGTGGGAAACCCCTGCCAGAAGCTAACTTGGTTCTGGGGTCTTGAGTAGTTGTGGGATTCCTCCACAGTCTTCCCCTCCGCGTGTTGGTTTAATTTCACACCCAGGCTGGAATTCCTGTCTTGCTTCTGAAACCACACTTGCTTTCCAGATGAAGGGATTGGGCAGAACCCAGTAAAGCTATTAGAAACTTCTAGGGCATGAAGAGTGCAATGCTTTGGGCAGGGCATGTTGGAGCATCATCATCATTCTCCAGATGCCTCGGCTTGATCCTTAAGAGAGAGCTAACTTTTCCCTCCAGGTAAAGGAGGCCACCCACGTATCCCAGGTGTGCAGAGGCTAGAGCAGGAGAGAGTCAAATTGGCTTCTATTCAGGATGTCAGCAACCTTGGAGAGAGCAACCCCACACCATGAGGGGGATATTACAAAGAGAGCAAATCTGGGCATGGTGGTGCATGCCTATAATCCCAGCATTTGTGTGTGTGTGTGTGTGTGTGTGTGTGTGTGTGTGTGTGTTCATGCGGATGTGTGCATGTACTTGTGTGCATGTGGAAGGAGGATCAGGAGTTCAAGATCATCTTTGGGTATATACTGAGTTTTAAGCCAGCCTTGGCTAAATAAGACTCTGTTAAAATGTGTGAGAGAGAGAGAGAGAGAGGTTTAGATGACTTTTACAACTTTTAAATTAAGATTTCCCACCCCCTTATGCATATTTCAAAGTCATCTCTAACTCTGAGCAATTTTGCATGTTCATGTATGTGCACACATGTGTGAACACACATGGAATGCTTAGCTGTGTGTCTAGAGATATTTTTGCTTACCATAACTGGAGAAGTGGGTATCAAAGTATCTTCTAGATAGATACTGGGGTTCACAAAACAGCGCTGAAGATAAGAATAATATAGTCTAAAGTCCCAGTGGTGTCAGGGTAGGAGCCCCAGTTGTACTGTATTTCCACTAAGCACGATTTTTATATGTTGGACATATTGTAGGGGGGATGGAGACAGGAGGATAATAAGTTGAATGCCAACCTTGGCAATTTACTGAGACCTGTAACCCTGTCTCAAAATAAGAACTAAAAGGGGACTGGGAATACAGTTCAGTGGTAATGTGCTTGCCTAATATGTGTTAGGTTCTAGATTCAATCCACAGTACCACAAAATAAAGAAAGGAAATTTCATATTTAAACAGAATTCCACATGTTTACTCAAAGTAGTTCTTTCCTTTTCTGGCATGTGTATGTGCATGTAAGGGACTCTTGTGTGTGCCAGAAGTTGACACTGAGTATCTTCCTCAAACACTCTCCACCTTATATATTGAGGCAGGGTCTCTCACTGGACCTTGCTGCTTTCCATAGTGTAGCTAGCCTACTTGCACAGGGGAATCTCTGTCTTCCCTCCCAAATGCTGAGAACACCGGGGGCTGCATTTCCCACTTGGCTTTTCTGTGGGTGCTGGGGATCTGAATTATGGTCATCCTGCTTTGGCAGCAACAGCCAAACGGATCTGAGACCCATGACCACCAGAGCTGTGGTAGAATATGCCCATGTCATTGGAGGCCACTCAGTTTGTGATGCAGCCCAGGAGACCAATGCAGGCATAGAGGAGCTAGGAGGATTATGTAACCTCTCCATTTAGAACAGGTGATTGGAGAATAGTAATTAATGCAGCCGTGAGAGGACAGGAGAAGGTGATGTCACTGGTAAGACCTCCCAAATCAGTGAAACTTGAGAAAGTGCTTGAAACCTTCACAATGAAAACTCTAAACTATGGCGCTGGTAGATGCCTTTACAGGACAAATGACAGCATGATACACCATGTTCATAGATGGAAAGAACTGAATCGTCAAGCTGTTTTGAGCCTCCCCAAATAGAAGAAAGAGTCAACTTGGCCCCTGTCAGAATTCAGCAGGGCTTTTCTTTTTTTTTAGAAATTGGCAAACTGGTTATAAAATAAATGTATACATAGAAATAGCTAGATTAAACAACACAACTTTAAAATATTTAATTTATTACTATTTTAAATTTTATTTATTTATATTTTATGTGTATGAGTCATTTGCCTGCATGTGTGTAAGTGCACCCATGGGTACAGTGCCCTTGGAGGCCACAAGAGGGTGCCAGGTCCCTTGGAACTGAAGTTACAGATGGTTGTTACCCACCATGCAAGTGCTGGGAATTGACCCCAGGTGCTCTGGAAAAGCAGCCAGTGCTCTTAACTGCTAGGCTATCTCTCCAATCTCTTAATTTATTGCTATTTTATATGCATGTGGGGGCATGCATGCAACAGCACACACCTGGAGGTCAAAGGACAACTCTGTGAAGTCACTTCTTTCCCTCCAACTTTACATCAGTTCCAGGGATCAAACTCTGGTCTCCATGCTTGTAGAGTAAGTGCCTTTACCTGAGCCATCTTGCTAATCCTAGACAAAGCAACTAAAGTTGGAGAATTTACCTACTAATATAGTATTAATTGGAGAGAGAGAGAGAGAGAGAGAGAGAGAGAGAGAGAGAGACATAAAAAAATAAGGTGGAGAGGGAGGGAGGAAGACGCCTGATGTTGCCCTTTCCCCCCCACACACACAAAGAACTCTGGAAACAAACCAGAAGTCCATCTACAGGTGAGTTGATAACCCAAGTTGGAAACATTACTCAATAAATAAAATGAATGAATAATCAATAGACACAACGTGGATAAATGTCAACAGGCCAGTCACAGGAATATACAATGCATGATTCCACTCTAAGAAATTATTTTAAAAAATCAAAACTAGAGTGGCAAGGCGCAGAAGTGGTCTAGATTCCTTCTAGCTCCAAAGACAATGGCAGAAATTTTGGAAGGTGGTAGGGATATTCTTTACCTTGATTGAGCAATGCTTACTGGATATATACATTTTTCTTTTCCTTTTCCTATTTTATTTTATTATTTTATGTATATGCATGTATTGCCTGCGTGTATGTAAGTGTACCCATGCCATGCAGTGGCCGCGAAGGACAGAAGAGGCTGTTGGATCCCCTGGAACTGGAGTTGCAGTTGTCAGCTGCCACGTGTGTGCTGGGATCTGAGCCCTGGTCTTCTGCAAGAACAACGAGTGTTCTTGACTGCTGAGCCATCTCTCCAGACCCAAGGATATACATGTTTTTCAAAACATCAAACGTGCTGCTTCTACATCACCCCTTAGCTCATCAGGTGAGTAATGAAGGCATAGATGGAGTCCCCTGGGAATCCTCGTAGCTGGTAGGCTGGACTGGCTGTGACTTGCTTCTCTGCTTTGCAGTCCACATGGGGCTGGGGCTGCGCTCTGTCGACATGCAGCTGGTAACTGGGATTCTGAGTTTTTCTCTGCTGAGTTATGTGCATGTCTCACCAGCAATCAGTAAACAATGACACTAAGAGCTTTCAGATCAATTCTCCGGAGTGCTCAGCAGCAGGAAATCCTGATTGGGATTCACAATGTTCTCTCTCCATTGGGCTCTTGCAAAATGCAGAGACTGAAAAATATGTCCCCTGCCTGGAAGAGGAAAGCCAATCTGGGTGAGCCCTGGCCTGAGCCAGCAGCTCCTTCGGCACAGAGATGAGACTCGGGGCCCCTCTTGTCTATACTAGGCAGGACGAAGCTTAGGGAATCAGAAGGGCTCTGGCAATACGCTTCCTCACCACCTAAGTGGAGCTCAAATCCCAGGCTCATAGGAGGTGGAACTGGGAAGTTACCGGACATTCTATCCCTGCTCCCAGGCCTAACCTCTGCACTCTGAACAGAGGAGACGGTAGAGGAGAGGGAATCTACTGCTGTGTCACCAGTGAGTGATGAGGAAGCAGTGGGCTGTCGGGGGCTCCAGACATACCTGAGAGTCTGCACTGAGACACCTGCCTGTCATGGGGGCTCCTAAACCACTGCATGGGTATCAGGCCAGATGCCTCTAGGATGAGAAGAATGGAATAAGCAGCAAGCAAGTGTGCCCAGGGGAAGGAAGGGTGATAGAAGGCACTGGTCCCCTCTACCCATGGCCCTTAGTTACTGTCTAGAGGTAGAACTCTTCTGGGACATGGGCTGTGTACTTTCTTGCAGGGCTGTCAGTGCCCACTGCTGGTATTTAGGATAAACTTCAGAAAGCCTTCATGTGGACTAAAGTAACCCTGGAGACTCCTGGCCACACAGTAGGTTCCATGATGGTGCCCAAAAGATGCTAGCTCTGCAGGGGTGAGATGTACTGGCACCGGGCCCCGTGAAAAACTTCACATTGTGGTCCACAAATCCCGCTTTGGAACTCCTACCCTCCGGTTTGGCCCCCAGTGCCTCTTGTCTCAGCTGGCAGCCCTTGCTGTCCTCAACCTACCACCTCCTATGAGCATCTCCTTTCTTCCAGTGCTTTCCCATGGCAGGGACCAGTGGGGCCAGGCACGAACTTCAGCCACCAGCCCTGTTCTGCATCAGCAGCTCTGGTATTCTTTCTTTTTGTTGGGATTTTTTTTAACAGGGTCTCCCTGTAGCCCCAGCTGGCCTGGAACTCACTATGTAGACCAGGTGGAGCTTGAACTCACAGAGATCCACTTGCCTCTGCCTCCCGAGTGCTGGGATTAAAGGCGTACACCGCCATGTCTGGCTTCTGGTGTTCTTTCTTTCAGTCACAGCATCCCCATCTCCCTAGCATCATGCAAAGTACTGTTTCAAGTGGAGCTGCAAGATACCAATAAGGTTTCTTTGGTACAGAAAACTCCGGAGCCACCAGGATTCTCTTTTGTTCTAAGTTGTTCCAATGTCTTGTATTTCTCCACCAGAAGCATCCTAGATTCACTCCCATCCTATTCTCTGACTGTGTGTGTTTAATGTCTAGATCTTTGCCGTACAGAAAGCCTATAGAGGGCTAGAGCCTTACCTTACCTTCCCTCTCCTCCCCTCCCTTCTCCTTTCCCCTTAACCTATCCTCCTCCCCTCCCCCAATCTCATGCTAGAGATCAAGCCCCAGGGTCTTACCCAGGCTAGCCAGGCTCTCGAACACTCAGCCATACCCCAGCCCCTTAATGCTTTCTTTCTCTGCCATATACCAAGAACCAAGCCCAGCTTAGTGACTATCATTGCATGTTCTTGAACGAGCAAGGAATTCCTAGATGACCTGTGCCTCAGTGTGTTTTGTCTTGTTATGCCAGAATACCACAGGCCGGATAATTTATAAAAATAAGAAATTTATTTTTACAGTCTGGAGCCTGGGAGAAACTTTTGGGAAGTCATCAGCCCTTAACATGGTGTGTGATATTCTGTATGTACAGTCATGGTTTTTCAATTCTACTTTAAAAGAGGGAAAAAAAATCTCTGGGTATAGAAGACTCATGTTTGTAACCAAAACTCCCGTGCTCATGCCCTTGCTCTCACCTTACAAAGGCTCTAAGCAGGCCACGGGAAAACACTGCAGGTTTCTCTATGCAAAGCCCTAGGCTCCCAAAGCTCAGAATCCTCGTGTGTTCCCTGTGGAGAACCTTAGCCTGGATCTGACAATGACCTCCAGTATCTTTTCCTCTCCAAACTGCTACATATGTGGATGCAAGTGATTCCATCCCACAGGTGAGCTCACAGAGGCCAGGGTGAATTATTGAGCATTACTGATGTAATGGAGCCAGTAATTGAGGAGGGCTGAACCAGAGGAGGAGGAGGGGGTGGAGAGGAAAGGGAGGCGGGAGGAGGAGTAGAGGAGAAAGAGGAAGATGAGAAGGAGGAATAGGTGGAGGAGGACAAGAAGGAGGAAGGAGAGGAAGAGGAGGAGGGAAGGAGGGAGAGAGGGAAGAGGAGGAATGGAAAGAAGAGGAGGGGGAGAGGAAGAATGGGCAGAAGAGAGGAAAGGGGAAGAGGGGGAGGAGGAAAAGAGTAAAGAAGAGGAGGAGGAGAAGGAGGTGGGAGAGGCCAAGGGGGAAGGAGAGGAGGGGGGGGAAGGAGGAGAAGCAAGAAGAGAAATAATGCAATAATTACACGTGTTTGTTCTCCTTCTGGGACTCAGATTACCAACTATCCAGAGCCAGCAGGACATAAAGTTCTAGAATGTTCTGCAAGGCAGAGACAGCTTCCCCACCTGCTTGTTCCTGCCTGCTGGAGTCACACCTCCCGAATGCTGGGAGTGGGCTGGGTGAAGCAGCTCCATCTGCCCCTGCTTTCTGGCTTTCTTAAGGTGGCCTTGCACAGTCCTCGCTGCCAGGAGGCTGAGAAGCCTTCTGCAGTGCACCCAGATCCCACCCCCTCTCTGGCAAGGAGGCCAACACCATAGCCAGGCTTGGCAGTGCACAGCCAGATGGCAGGGGAGGCAAAACAAAAGTGACCTTGTTAGCAGGGCGCGCCTTGCCGGAGAAGCTATTTTTGTTGTGGTTGTGAGCTGAGGTCTCAGCTGAGTTCCCCTTCCAGCGAAGGCTGTGGAATGGTAATTTGTTCCAAAGTTCAGTGTTTTAATTAGAACCAGGAGTGCCAGATTTTGTCAGAAACATTTGGAATGGGGTAGGCTCATACCTCTCTCTCTCTCTTTCTCTCTCTCTCTCTCTCTCTCTCTCTCCCTCCCACCCCCATTGTACAACTAAATGGTGACCTCAAAGCCACCCTGGGGACCCATCCACCACAAATCAGAGATGAGGGAGACCTTATCCACATTATGACCACTGAGGCCCTGGGCGTGGGGCACAGGACAGAAGTGGAACAAGTTTGGGGACACGCCCTGGGAGCTCTTGGAAACTAAAAGAACCTGGCACAGAGCCCAGGACATGGGTCATAAGGAAATATATGTGTGTGGAATAAAACAGTACATTTCCCCCAGACTTAAAGCCAGCGGAGATGCTGCAGCCAGGGGTTCAAGTGCAAAGGGAGCTGTAGGAGTTGTAGATTCAGAGAGCCCTCAGCCTCTCATCACCCTTCGATCTCTTCCCGTCTCCCTCCAGCTTCCCTTTCCATTCTTTATATTCTATTTATTGTTTGTATATGTGTGCATGTGTTCCCATGTGTGCATGTGCACACACATGTGAGTAGAGGTCAGAGGACAGTGGCTATCATGCTTCAAGTGCCATTCATTTTGACCTTTTGAAAATTATTTTTGTGTGTATGTGTGTGAGTTACATGCATCATGTGTGTGCAGGCACCTGTGGAGGCCAGAGGGTATTGAATCCCCTGGAACTGGAGTTACAGGTGGTTGTGAGTTGCCTGATATGGGTGCTGGGAACCAAATCTGGGTCCTCTGCAAGAGCAGCAGTGCTCTTAACCACTGAGTCACCGTTCCAGTTCCCATCTTGACTTTTGAGACAAGGTCTCACATTGGCCTAGAACTTGCCAAGTAGGCTAGTCTGGCTGGTCAGCGAACTTCACAGACCTGCCCGTGTCTGCCTCCCAATGCTGGAATTACTAACATGCACTGCTATCTCAGGCTCTGTTTTCACATGGGTTTGAAATTGGAGGAGTAAACTCACGTCCTTGTGCTTGTAAGGCAAGCATTTTACCAACTTAACCCGTTTTCTTTTTCTTTTTATTTGTTTTTGCAGTACTGGGGATTGAACTGAGGGCCTTGCATGTACCAGGCAAGCACTCTACCACTGAGCTACATCCCCAGTCATTTGGAAATTATTTATTTTGAGACAGGATCCTATTCTGTAGCCCAGACTGACCTTGAACTTGCAGTCCTCCTGCCTCAGCCTCCAGAATAGCTGGGATAACAGGCCTTCACCAATAGGCCTGGCTTTTTCTTTTTTTAAATAGTTGGTAATTCAAACAGCATGTGACTTTTTCCTGCAGTGTAAAATAAACACAGGTAAGATGAAAGTGCTCCCGAGCTCCACAGGCTCCCGGTAATTAGGTACAGCTGTCCCACGGTGACCTCCCCAGTGCTCGATAGTATCAAAATGATTATTTGATTATTTGTGGCTGCCTGATAGGTGAAAAGGGCGTTTCGTTTTGTCTTGGAGTGCAATGGTTAGAACTGAGGACTTTGGATCTAGCTTGCCTGTCCCAAGGCAGCTGTGGTAATATCAGTATAGCCCTGGTGAGCCTGGCTCACCAGCAGCCTCATGCTGTGTGACCACAAATGACCACAATGGTCTGTGCTGACTGGTGTGGGGCCAGGCACATTAACAGACCTGGGCTTCATGCTTACTGCTCTGGCCTGGGTGACAGAGTTGTCACCTCCCCAGCTGCTCAGGAACCTGAGTAGCTCTATACTCAATTCCATGTTGATTTCCCAGTCTGGGAAAGACTCTGAGTTTTTCTCTCTCTGTCACTGCAGTGTCTTCTCATCACCTCTCTGTTTCTCAAACAAAAGGAAGAGACCTAGACCCAGGGTGAAGTGGCTTTTCTGTGTTTTTCCTAGCTGAGATAAGGCAGAGAGAGAGAGAGAGAGAGAGAGAGAGAGAGAGAGAGAGAGAAAGAGAAACTCCCCTGGAGGTCTAGAGCCAGAGTTAGGCCAGCATCCCACAGAGCAGCTGTCCATCATCAGAGCCAGCCCCAGATAACCAGGGAAGCTTCCTAAAGAGCTAGCCAACTCAACAGGTAAAATGCTTGCTATGCAAGCAGGAGGACCTAATTTGGATCCCCTGGACCCATCTAAAAGCCAGGCATGAGGTGCCTATCTGTGACCCCCAGTGCTGTGGGGTGAAGACAGGCAGATCCCCGGAGGCTCACTGTCAGCTAGTCCAGCCTAAACCTGAGCTTTAGGTTTACTAAGAGACCATATCTCACAAAATAAGGTGGAGAGTGATAGAAGAAGACATTTGACATTGGCTTCTGGCCTCCATGCACACACAGATGAACACACACACACACACACACACACACACACACACACACAGAGTTTTGCCTGCCAGGAAATAATGCCTCATAGAGAGGAAGGAAGGGCAGAGTGTGCTGCTGCTGGCCACAGGGGTTTTCTCCCCAGCCCTGATCTGACCATCTGACAGGACTCCTCTGTGATCCTGCAGGGCCAGGCCAACAGTCATGTCAACAGCTAAAGGTGATGGCCCGGTGGCTTGCTCTCATGTGGAGGCATCTCTGAGGTAGATGCTGAGAAATGCAGCCCAGTCCTGGATAACAATTGTCCAGGAGTGCTAGGGAGCTGCAGCTAGTCAGGCTCCCAAGAGGCCTCTGCAGCAGGCCTTGGGTCACCGTCAAAAGTAGCTGGAAAGGTGGACAGGCAGAGGCCAAGCTTGCTGCTGAGTTGCAGCTTCAGGGAGGTTGAGGGAAGTGTGGCAGCCTTGGGCCCCTTTCTCCCATGCTGGCTGTGTCAGCTGCTCTACACATCCATGGAGAGGAGCCTCCATCCTCCCTTCCCCCAAGCCCAACAAGGTACTCAGATGGGAATAAGGACTGCAGGCTGATGTTTAGGAAACTCCGTGGCCTCAGATTCCCAGCAGTCTTCTCGCCAATCTCCTGAGTAGGGTACAGGTGCGGCCTGTTCAAAGAAAACCCAGTACGGGCTGGGGATGTAGCTCAGTTAGTGGAGAGCTAACCCATCATGCAAAAGCCCGGACTTCAACCCCTGCCCCCCAGCACCACATAATTGGGGTATGGTGACACAGGCCTGTGATCCCAGCACTCCGAAGGTGGAGGCAGGAAAATCAGAAGTTCAAAGTCACCCTTGGCTACACAGGGAGTCTGAGGCAAGCCTGAGCTACTTGAGACTCACAGAAGGAAAGGAGGAAGGGGAAGAAAGGAGGGAGGGAGGAGAAAGAAAAGAAAAAGAAAAAACAAAAACCCAATAGGAACAAAGTCCTATTTACTGGCTCTACAGTAGCTTCTTTTAAAATATTTGTTTTTTAAACATCCAATAAATGCTAGTTCCACTAGTCTGATACTTTTAATTATCACGTGCTTTGTAGATAAGGCTTAGGTAAAGAACCAAATATTCTCAAGTAAACATTGACTAGATTTATATTTTGTTCCTTGAACTAGTTGACTAAACTATGACCTCAGAAATTTCAAGAACATGTATATATTACTTTTGTCTCACCCTTTAGATATC
>NW_008350324.1:1217776-1222758 GCF_000622305.1 Nannospalax galili | reverse complement strand
TGAAGTGTAGGTACGACCTGAGGGTATGCACACTGGAAAGCCTTCACCCAGCATGGGTCATGCCTTCTCTTCCTAGCCTTCCCCTGATTGTATACTTTAGCCCTCCCCAAATCCAGGAGGCCATGTGTGATTAGGGCCAAATTACAAACAGCTATACTTTAAGGCCTATACTAATATGGTCAAAGGGACTTAACAGTTTTTGCCCCTTGCCCTCCATCGTTGACCAAGTTCCAGGGGACTATGGAGCATCTCTCAAAATGTACTGTAAATGTGGTGAGTCACCTGTCCTCTTGTTTAGAGAAGACATGGAGACCCCACAAGATGGACTTGAACCAATGTCCAGTCTACAAAGAGGAAAGTCAACTTAGAGGAAACATCTCATTCATGCTTCCACGTGAAGCCAGACATGGTTGAACAGGAACTTTGACTTATCTTCACATAGATAGAACTGGTTAAAAAAAAAAAATGTGACCCTGAGGAACAGATCCTCAAATGACCTTAAGTGTAAAAATCAATGATTTATTTGGGCCAACTATGTAATCTTAAACACCCAAAAGGAAAGTATAACCAAAGAGTAAAGTCATCAGTATACGTCTTTAAGAGTTCAAGGGATTACACTTCCCAGACATTAGGCTTAAGTCTACATAAAAAGTTATTTAGACAATTATTTCTCATTGATGATTTTGTTCCTAACCAGAAAGTGCTGCTCAGATATAAGACTTCAAATCTTGGTCTGCAATACTGTAGTGCTCACCTGTAGCTAAGGGACACAACCAGCTATTGTTCTAAAATGATGGATAAATTTGTTTTCTCCCCCTATTTAGAAGCCTTTAGGGGGGAACTGACACTGATTCTATCTATTCCAAATCCTGAATCCATCACTCTAGAGTCCAGCCTTGGCAGAGGAAAAAAAAATGAGGAGGAACCCAATAGAGGGATGCTTTTGGAAGCTCTTGTCAAGAAATCCCAAAATTCCAATGGACTCTCATATGACCATTTGAAAATTGCCCTGTTCTGACTTTTTTCTAGTTCCCTGTCTAGAACTTGTAATGCTAATTAACTCTTGCCTTTACTTCTCCTTCACATCTCCTATTCATTCACAAGTTTCCCCTTACATGTAAGAGTTATGCAATTTGGGAGTCCTTTAGATAGACCCACTGAAGGGGTACTCCAATTGCCTCACCCTGTGTCTCTCTGTTCAGTATGGAAGAAGCCAGAGCAGTCTGTGTCCCAATTCCCTATTGGCAATTTGGGTAACCTCTTCAGAGGATTCTGTGATAAGAATAGGAGGTAGGAATTGGCTAGGCAGTTAGGGCAAAAAGACCCCAAAGAAAAGTAGCCATTTTCTTCGCTAAAAGTCACAATGTCCTTGGGCCTCTTAGCAACATACTCTGTTCCAAAGGCCAAAAATGTCAAAAGTATTTGGGAGCTTGTATCTAATCCTTAAAAGATTTTAGGGTTACCAATTCAGATAGGGGAATGTTAGAGTAGCCAAAAGCCCCATAAAAATAAATAAATGAAAGAAGAAAAAAATTACATTATCCTTGTGAAAAAAATATTTGTTTTTTGAGACAGGGGCTCAAGTGGCCAGATTAGCCTCAAAATCACTATGTAGCTGAAAATGACCTTGACCTTCTGATGGTCTTGCCTCCATGTACTGAATTCTTGGATTACAAGTGTGTACCGCCAAACCCAGCTTATCTATTTTTTTTTTTTTTGAGGTAGAATCTTGCTATGTAGTCCAGGCTGACATGGAACTTATGATCCCCCTGTGTCAAACTCACAAATACCTGAGATCACAGCTGGACACCGCCACACTTGGCTCTGTGATAGCTTCCCATCCAGGAGAAGAGGGAGTGTATTGAACCACTTGGGGCTTCGCTCTCTCTTATTGTGTATGTATGATGTATGTTAGTGTATGTGTGGGTGCACATGTGCCATGGTGTGCGTGTGGAGGTCAGAGGACAACTTTTGGCAGTCAGTTCTTCCTGCCACCTGGGTTCTAGGGAATAAACTCAGGTCATCAAGCTTGCATGGGAGGCACTTGTAGCCAATGAGCCATCTCACACCCCCACCTGGGGCTTTTCAGCCTTCCCCTGGTCATCCTTATGTCCCCCACTCCTGGACCAACAGAGTTTGAGGAAAGAGCTGAAGGAGACTGCTGTGCCCAGGGAATGGTGGCAGACTCCTCACTCCCCTGGCATTGTCTCTCTGACTAGAATTCAGTAGGCAGAGGCCAGGGGTGGCAGCTCACACCTACAGTCCCAATGCTCAGGAGTTAGAAGCAGGAGGATCCAGGGTTGGAGGCAAGCCTGGGCTACAGAGACCCTATCTCAAAACCAGCAAATCAGTAATTACCTACAGACAGCAGAGGTGAGGACACATGGGAAACAGGTGGCTCATGTTCACCCATAACTGAGATCGAGGGGATCCAGTGCCCTCTTCTGGTCTCCACAGGCACCCACACATGTGCATACACATACAGATAAATTTTTTAAATATTTTTAAAGCTAGATACAATGGTGTACATCTGTAATGCCAGCACTCCTACTGTGAGATGGTGGAGGAGGAGGCAGGAGAGTCCCTGTAGGCTGGAGGGTCAGCTTGCCAGGAGCACATCTAGAAGCAGAAAAGAGAAGCCCCACCTGAACAGGGCACAAGGAGAACCAACTCTGAGAGTTGTCCTCTGACCTCCACACAAGGGCTGTGGCACATGCACCATACATACACATATGCTACATGTACACACATACATATACATACACCACACATACACACATGCATGCAACACACACATACAGACATGCATATAGACACATACACAAATACACACATACATACACATATACACACAGACATGCACAGAGATGTACACATGCACACACATGTACACACATGCACACACACAACGCATATGCATACATGCACACATATATACATACACACCCGTATGAACACATGTATGCACACATGCACACAATACAAACATGCATGTGCACATGCTTGTACGTGTACACACATGTGTACACATACAACACATGAACACAGGCACACACATACACACAAAGACGTGCTCATACACATACACACATGCATGCACATATATACACACATATGCGCACCCTTATATAAACATACACAAAATAATAAATTTTTAGAATGAGGTTTTAATACCTGAGAAATGTGCATGTGTTAATTAGATAATAGAATTATATTTAATTTTTTAATTAGGATAAATTAAGTCTGGGGAGATGGCTCAGCTGGTACAGTACTCACCTGGTAAGGTGAGGACCTGAGAATCCATGTGAATAAAAAAGGCAGGTGCTTGTAATCCTAGTGCCATGGAGGGGGAGATGCTGTCCATTCAGCCTAACTGAATCAGGGAGCCCCACACCCCAGTGAGAGACTGTCTCAAAAAACAAACTAGGCAGCTCCTGAAGAATGACACCCAAGTTTGACCTCCGGCCTCCACACAAAATATGCAAATATCTGCAGAAACACACATATACATACAAACACACATACACACCACATATTCATATTCACATGCATACACATAAATGAACACATTTGTACAAATTAGGTTCAGAACACCTCTTCTATAAACTGAATTTGTGCAAACATAAGCCCTGCCCATAAAAGCTATTTTATTTCATGGAGCAATCCGCTCATTTGTGGGAGACCCCTCTGATGATCCCTCTGTTGCTATTCCATGTAAGGTGAGGATTTGGAGGCCCCACAGACCCTTCCTTCCTGGTGCATGGGACTTACAGGCCTAGGCTGACTTCTCTATGCCCTATGGAGAAAGTCCATCTTGAGAGAGAGAGAGAGAGAGAGAGAGAGAAAGAGAGAGAGAGAGAGTTGCATGCGCATAAGTGTGTGTACCCATGCCATGCACACACAAGGAAAGGCCAGAGCAAGATGCCAGGTGCCTTCCTCTGTTGCTCTCCACATTATGATCCTGAGACAGGGTCTCACTGGAGTAGAAGCTCAAGGCTGTCTGGCTAGTGAGTTCTCAGACTCAGCCTATCTCCACAATGCTGGGGCTACACACCCAGCCTAGCTTTTTATGTGAATGCTTGGGATTCGAACTCAGGTCCTCGTGCTTGCAGAGCAAGTGCTCTTACCCTCTGCATTCCATAGCCTCCTTTTTGTTAGGGATTGTTTGCTGTGCTCACTGCAGGATTTCTAGTCCCCAGAACAGAGCGTTGACTGAATGAATAATCATGCCAATGGATCTGCACAGTAGGGATCTTCAAGAATGTGTTGTGTGCCTCTGCGTCATTCTAGTTCATCCCTTCTGTGGACATCAGCATGACCAATGCGTGACTTTGTGCACCCACCACTGACCCTCAAGGTGATCTAGCTATGTGCTCAAGAGCTGTCAGCTCAGCATTCAATTGAAGTGCCTGGGGTTAGGCTACCATGCTTTGTAAATAAGGCTATGAAGTGCTCATGTTGAGCTCTCAGACCATAGAAGACAGTCCTGGAGATGCTCTGAGAATCAAATGAGTTCAGGATATTTGAATTAAATGAAACTAAGCAGGTCTCCAAATGTGGGCTATCTCTAATACTGTCAGTGCCGAAGCGCCTAGTGATTCAAAATCCACAAGAACTATCCTGCAGTTCTCAATCATTTGGATGGATGGCCTTGAGGGAGGACTTTTAGTAAATGTAGATAACTGTTAAACTAGAATTTTGTGAGAAGAATTCATCCTGATTAGGATTACAGAGAGCAGACAGAAACAGGCAGCACTAAGAAGTTTCTTCTTGAGTTGGAGAGATGGCTCAGTGGTTAAGAACATTTGCTTCTGGGGACCCAAGTTCGGTTCCCAGCTCCCATGTCCAGTGGCTCACAACTGCCTGTAATTCCTGCAAGGAATCTGATGCCCTCTTCTGGCTTCCATGGGCATTGCAAGCATGTGGCATACACACACATCCCCACACATACACATATAAATAAATTTTAAATAAAAAGAAGT
>NW_008350324.1:1193329-1217700 GCF_000622305.1 Nannospalax galili | reverse complement strand
TATATATGTTTAGGTACATGTGTGTATAGAGGCCATAGATGGAAGTCAGGTATCTTCTTCAGTCTCCACCTTATTTTTCAAGACAGGTCCTCTCACTGAACCTGGCACTCCCTAATTCAGCAAAACCAACTGACCAGCAGGCTCCAGGATCCTCCCATCTATGCCTCCCCAGTGCTGGGATTACAGATGCACACCATCATGCCTGGCTTTTACATGGGTGCTGGGGATCAAACTCAGGTCCTCATGCTTGTGTGGCAAGCACTTTACTGACTGAGCCATCTCCCCTTGAAGAAATTTCTTGAACTTTCTTCTTTTCATTCTTTCATTCGCTCACTCACTCAACACACACTGTTAAGTAACCATCCAGAAAGACGGGTGACAAACGAACTACAATCTCAACCTCCAAGTCCAGGAAAACTTGAATACAACAGCTTCCTGCTGCAGGCGTCAGAAGCTCTATCACACCCACAAGCTGGACAGTGGGAGCTGTGGACGCAAACATTTCACAAGTCCAAAGACTGGACAGGATGATGAAAAGATGAAAGATGAAGGGACTGACCGTGAGGCTGTGGAGTCCAAGAACTAATTCTCCCAGGAAGTGGATTGTCACTCAGCTAGTGAGGGCCCCAGTATTTCTCATGTCAGGCCAGTTCACTGATCCATCTCCCCAACAAGGCTGATCAACCTTGGCAAAAGCAAACACATCCCAGAACTGAAGGGCTTAAAAGAACAGTGCCATTGGGCACTAGTTATAGAATACAGAGAGGGAGCAGAAAAAACAAACAGCCAGTTCCTTCCAGCCCACTGGCCATAGATGCTTGCTCTTCAGGGCCACAGGCCACTTAGAGGTGACAATTGAGGCAGCACACCTTGTTCCTCCCACGATAACAGGGTTAATTCCACGTTATGAAAGGAAGACTCATGTGTGCCTCAGGCTGGAGCTGAGTGGGCATATGCCCAAAGATGCAGGTGTCCATCATGGAACCTGGCACCACACATAAGGTTGAGAAAGGGCTAAGAGTAAAAAGGGTAACAAGACAGCATCTGCCCAGCTGTGCTGTGCCCCAAGAAAGAACCATGTGAGGGGTCCAATGCGTCTGCTGAGGCTCAGAAGGATGGATGACTTCCAGGATGGGCTTCTGAGTTGTGGCTTTGTAAAATGAGCTTCCGTCTCCATCAGATTCAACATCAGCCAGGGACGGTGTGAGCCAGGAGCTTAGGTCAGGGTGCAGGGGACAGGCCCTGGCAGAGGGAAGGGGTCTGTCTGTAAGGCTGATTTTTTTATTAGTGTCTTACAGGCACTTGTGGGTTAGAGTCGATGCCCCATATCAAATGCCCTCAGGTTGTCTGATTTGTATCTGTATTCACTTGGGGACTAGGAAAAGGAGGATGGCTAGAGAAGGGGTGTCCTTTCACTTAAAAACCTATAACATTTTCCCAAGCGGCTTTCAGCAAGATGGGGTGAGGGCATTCCTATGGAGTAGAACTTCCCACCAGGACACCTGGTGAGCATGTGACCTGCACAGTCCTCCTAACACACCTGCACAGGTGCAGCAGGGTGAGACACAGGCACACAGGGAGGGAGAGGAAGAGATTCCCTTGTTCCCATAAAGAATGGCAGAAAAGGGACTGGAGAGGTGGCACAGCGGTTAAGAGCACTGGCTGCTCTTGCAGAGGACCCAGGTTCAGTTCCTAGCACCCACAGAGCAGCTGATGACCATCTGTAATTCCAGTTTCAGGGAATATGGCTCCCTCTTCTGGCCTCTGTTGGCATTGCATGTATATGGTGCACATACAGGAAGGGAAAAAAACACTTGTACACATAAAATAAAAATAAATCTTTTGAAAACGGTGGGAAAGGGGACTGGAGAGATGGTTCAGTGGTTAAGAGCACTGACTGCTCTTGAAGAAGACCTGAGTTGGACTCCCAGCACCCACATGCAGCTAACAATCATCCTTAACTCCAGTTCCAGGGAAATTTGATGCCCCCCTCTGTCCTCCACAGGAATTGCATGGCATGGGTGCATTTGCACACATGCAGCCAATACACTCATACACATAAATTAAAAATAATAAATTTTTTAAATGGTGGGAAATACTGGTTTGGGAATTTTACTTTTGAGTGCTTTTCACATTGCGGGTAACTCCCAAAGATCCTGACCCAGCCACAGCCCCACTTCCCCTTTCTAGGATAGTGTCAGGTTCCACACAGGGTTAGCAGCATCTCCAGGTCAGACCCCTGCTCTAGCCTGAGGCATACTGCACACAAAAAAGACATTATTAGTCCTTTAATATCCTGAGCTGTGACTGAGTTTCCAGATCCCACCACCTCAGTGTCAGGAACTTGGCTTTTAGAATTGTTATTGTCCCCAGGGCTGGAGACATGGCTCAGTGGGTGTAGGCATGAGGGCCTGAGTTTAATCCACAGAACCCACATTTCTGTTCCCTAGACTCAACTCCATTCCTGGTCACTGAACTAACTCAGGTTTGGTTTTTTTAAGATTTATTTTTCAATTGTGGATATGTTTGTCTGTGTGAGGGTATGTGCATATGAATTCAGTACCTTTGGAGACCAAAAGAGGGTGTTAGATTCCCTGGATTTGGAGTACAGGCCATCGTGAGCTGCCTGACATAGGTGTTGGGAACTGAACTTGGGTCTTCTGTCAGAGTAGTCCACACTTTAAAAAATTTGTGTGTGTGTGTGTGTGTGTGTGTGTGTGTGTGTGCACGCGCGCACGCACGTGAGCAGGTGCCCATAAAGTCTAAAGGTGTTGGATCCCCCTGAAGCTGGAGTTACAGACAGTTATGAGCTGCCAGATGTGGGTGCTGGGAAGCAAACTCTGTTCTGCAAGAGCAGGTCAAGCTTGTAACCACTGTGCCATCTCTCCAGCCTTGGGTATCATGTTTCAATTTGGTTGTATTTTCTGCAAGACATGCTTTTCCAGAACCTTCTTTTCCATCAGACACAGCAGGCATAGTACCCAAGGCCCATGAATTTAAATAGCTTGATTTCACTTAAAATTTAACAATAAGGTGGCTGTGATAACTGCAGTGATGGTTTCATGTCAGAGAACTTGGAGAATATAATCTCTTTTCTGAATAACAGAGGTGGTTGCCAAGGCAGAAATCCCTTCTGAACATAGACCCCAGTGCTACACCCCCAGGTCAGGTCTCCTTGCCAACTGTTTCCTTGGGACCTGAACCTTTTTGTCTGAGTACCAACAACACTTGCTCTTTCAGGTCTGTCCCCTGAAGTGTCAGCTCCACCAAACAGGTCCATGTTAGACATTTTGTATCTATGCTACCATGCCTGACGTGTAGTAAGTGCTCAATAAACATTTGCTGTCGGCAGAGTACGTCTAAGTAAAGACACACTTCATTCCACAAGACCACACCTTCCAGCTATGTTTAACTGCCTGCCAGGTCTGCAGGTGACCAGAGCGGACAGGATGGAAACCTAGAGGAGGCCTCACAATGTGTGTGGGAGAACTGCTGGTACCAAGGTCTCCTTTAGGGACATGAAGAGGTTTCACAGAAACAAGTACTTCCTTGTCCGGCAGTCATTTTGGAATGGAGAGCAGGTCATGCACTTTCTAGCTAAGAAGCCAGACAGTATCTGCTCGCAGAGGCCAGTGAAGGGAATTTGATGAAACCCCAAACTGTGGAGTGAAACAGGGAAGCCAGCAAAAGGCAGCAGAAGGGGGCTAACCTGGGGTACAGAGGAGAGATGGGAACAGAAAGTCTACAAATTTGGGGAATCCAGGTAGGAAGCCCCGGACCAGGTGTCTTGGAGGAAAGATGGTGAAGGGGGATTTGGGCTTTTCTGAGGAGGGATAGTAGGGAGAAAGACCTCTACTTGCTGTCTCCAACACCAGAAGATGTGTCGAGTAAGTGAGCTCCACTAGTAGGCAGTCACAGGAGCAGGAAGGAAGTATCCAGGGTAGAGCTGCCTCTGACAAGTTGGTAGGTAATAGTGATTTTAATCTACCCCATCGCTGGGTCCCCTTGGGAGGGATGGGGTCAGAGGACACAGACTAGTAAAGGGAGTCAATTCTAGCTGTCAGTGAGGAGAATCAACATCTCTCTCTCTCTCTCTCTCTCTCTCTCTCTCTCTCTCCTCTCTCTCTCTCACACAGACACACAGACACACAGACACACAGACACACAGACACACACACACTTAACTAGTGGCAAACAGGATGCACAGGTGGACACATGCCAATACCCTTCGGTTCACATTTGACTTTGGCTTGGTGCAACAGTAACTGGACTTCCTTTTATTGAACAAGACACTGGAATTCTTAAAATTCTCCTGCCAAGGCCAGTGGGATGGCTCAGCAGGTGAAAGCACTTACCACCAAGCCGGACGACCTGAGTTCGACCCACATGGTGGAAGGAGAAAGCTGACTCTCCTTGAGAGTTGGCTTCAGACCTCCACATACCCACTGTGTCATACCACACACACACACACACACACACACACACACAAATAAATGTGACTATTCATAGTGCTGGCTGTAGGTTGGAATACTGACTAGTAAATATTGTGCTAGTACATAAATGCAATAGAGTCACTGTGATCCAGTATTGAAACTGAAAAAATTATTTTACTTTTTGCTGATACCCACCAATTGCTAATGGATTCAGCAAGTGGGAAACGTCAGCAGTTTCAACACTGTCCGCTGTGAGCAAGGCTGACTCTGGTCCTGTCTATGTGGCAAAGTTTCCCAAAGCATGAACCGTGTCATCACTTCCTTTAAACAACATTTTCATGTATAATTCACACACCATGAAGTTCATACTATGGAAAGGGCTTTGGTGAATTCACAGGATCGTGCAGCTGTTATGCAGTCTAATTCTGGAACGTCTTTGTGTCCCTGGATACCTCACCCCCTCCCCCAGTTAACTTGGGTTTCCCCTTCCCTCCACCCTGCCACCCTCATAGCAGTTAACCTGAGTTTCCCTCCCACCCCTGTCTCTAAGTTTCTGCCTATTCTGTGTACTTCATGTAAATAGAGTCAGACAAGCCGCATGTGGTGGTGCATGCCTATAAGCCCTACACTCAGGAGTCTAAGGTAAGAGGAGCTATACAAGTTCAAGGCCAGCTTGGTTTACAAGACGTAGTTCCATGCCAGCAGAGACCACACAGTGAGATCCTGTCTCAAACTAAACTAAACTAAACTAAATAATAAATACATACATGCATACATACATACACATACATACATACCAGCAGACAGTGTGGGCTCTTGGGACGGCTTCTCTCTTACTGGCGCTGTAGCATCTATGTAGAAGCGGATGGAATGGGGGTCCCTTCATGTTCACAGCAAACACCGTTCTGTTATAGGACTGTGCTGCTAAGTTGTTTATCTACCAACTGTTTCCACTTTCTTTTATTAAAAAAATTATTATTACATTTATTTGTTGTGGAGAGGGGGAGGGTACATGCCATGGTGCACACATGGAGGTCAGAACCTGTAGGAGTTGCTTCTTTTCTTCCACCATGACCACCCCAGGGATTGAACTCTGTTTGTCAGACTTGGTGGCAAGCTCCTTTACCCATCTTGTTGGCCCTTTTCTTTTCTTATTCTTTTTTGAAAATTATTTTTATTTTTATATTGAGGCAGGATCTTCTTGTAGCCCCAGATGGCCTGGAACTCCCTATGCAGACCAGGTTGGCCTTGATCTCACACTCACAGAGATGCCCTGCCTCTGCCTCCCAAATGCTGGGACTAAAGGCCCACACCACCTGCCACCGTGGGACCAGCCTGTTTTCACTTTCTAAGAAGTTGACAGACTGCCTTCCAAAGGGGCTGCACTATTTTATGTTCCCATCAGAGCTATGAAGGATTCCAAATCTGAGATTTCTCAGCAGCCTTCCCAACACATTGCATTCTACCCTTCCTATTACACTTTTTTAAAGTATTTCAATCTGGCTTTTATTGTTACATTCTATCTTTTTGTCCTGTTGCCTTCTCTCTCTATATATTTTTTTAAAGATTTTTAAAATTTTTTATTTTTTAAATTTCTTTAAAGACTTTATTAGCCAGGTGTGGTGATGCACGCCTTTAATCCCAGCACTCAGGAGGCAGAGGCAGGCAGATCTCTGTGAGATTGGGGCCAACCCGATCTACATAATGAGTTCCAGGCCAGCTGGAGCTGCAGGGCAAAACACAATGATTTATTTTTATTTCTGCATGTGTGTCCCTGTGTATGTATCCCACAGGAGTAAAGTACTCACAGAGACCAGAAGAGGGCATCAGATTCCATGGAACTGGAGTTACAAGTGGTTGTTAGCCACCATGTGGGTGCTGGGAACCCAACTCAGGTCCTCTGCAAGAGCAGCCAATGCTCTTATCAACCACTGAGCCATCTCTCCAGCCGCATATTCTTTTATTTGTCCTGTTTTACACTCCTTTTTTCTGTTATTTTTACTGCATTAAAATCTATGTTTGGACTGTTATCCTGCTTTTTACTGTTCCATTCTATCTTTTTATCCAGTTGTATTCTGTCTTTTCTAGTATTGTGTTACATTCTTTTTATTATAACCCTCCCCTTGGCTGTGAAGCCTTCTCACTGTGGTTTTATTTCCATTTCCCTAATGGCTAATGGTGCTGAGCTTACTTGCTTCTTAAATCTTCACTGGGGACATGTCTGTTCAAATCTTGCCCCAGATTTTTTAAAAATAGTGCTGTCTTTTAATTACTGAATTATAAGCAATCTTCACATATTCTTATATGACTCCATTACCAGATACGTGATTCACAAATATCACATCCCATTCTGTGAACTGTCTTTATGACATCATTTGCCAAAAGAAGTTGTCGGGATTTTTTTCTGTGCAGCTGAATCTGTTTGTCACTTGTTTGGGGTGAACTGGAGGTTACAAACCTGTACTCTTGTTTTCTTCTAGGTTACAAACCTGTACTCTTGTTTTCTTCTAAGTGTGTTTTTAATATTTTATTTATTATTTTTATTTTATGTGTATGCGCGTATTGCCTGCATGCAGGTAAGTGCACCCGTGTCATGCAATGCCCACACAGGTCAGAAGACGCTGTTGGATCCTCTGGAAATGGAGTACGGACAGTTGTTAGCTGCCATGTGGGTGCTGGGATTCGAACCCGGGTCTTTTGCAAGACCAGTCAGTGTTCTTAACCACTGAGCCATCTCCCTAACCCCTCTTCTAAGTGTTTTAAGCTTAAGTCTTTGATTCATTTTTTTGAATAGTGTAAGAAAGGAGTCTAGCTTCATCCTTTTATATGGGGCTGTCCAGGGGTCCCCACACCATTTTTTGAGAAGACTATTATTTTCCACCCATTGCATTGTCTTATCATTCTATCAAAAATTATTTGGTATCATCTGGTAGGTTTTTGTTTGTTTGTTGGGGGGGTGTTGCCTATTTTCCGAAGCAAAATCTTGGTATATACAGGAAGACTTTGAACTTCCTATGTAGCCTGACCTCAAACTCATGACTCTTCTGCCCCAGCCTTACAAGGGCTGGGACTGCAGGCATGTATCACCATGCCTGGCTTATTTTTAGTGTTTTGAAGAACCACATACCATGGAAAACATTCCACAGTGGCTGCACTATTTACACCCAACAACATACAAGGATTCCCTTTTTCTACATCCCTGCAAGCCTTGTCATTTTATTTTGTTATTTTAGAACAGCCGTCCAACAGGTGTGGGGTGACACTCCACTTCCAGGTTGTACATCCAAAGGAACAGAAGTCAGGACCTTGACTTGCCCTCTGTACCCAGGGGCCCAACATCCCTCACAACAGCCCAGACAGAAGTAATCTGTGTCCACCCAAGAGGAATGGATACAGCGAATGTGGCATTCATACAATGGAAGGAAAGCAGAAGGAAATCCTGCCGTTTGTGAAAACAGATAAACCAGAGGACATCCTGACAATTAAAAGTCAGACACAGAAAGACCGATGCTATAGGGTCCCCTTATATAAGGAATCTAAACAAGGCAAACTCACAGATGGAGCATGGCTTAAAGGGAGCCAGGGCTCAGGGATGAGGGAAGTGGGAAGATGCTGCCAAAGGACACAAAGCTTTAACCAAGCGAGATGCTAAATCTTAGAGATCTGTGAACTGCACAGCCTCGCAGTCAGCAATATTGCAAAGTGTACTTAAAACTTTGCAGGGAGCCAGTCCTGATGATGCACATCTGCAATCCCAGCCCTTGGGAGGCAGAGGCAGGAGGACTGTAAGTTCAAGGGCAGCCTGGAACATAGCAAGATCTTGTCTCATTTTCCTTCGCTAAGAAAGTGGACGCTCCAGTTAATGTCACCCGAAGGCCTTTGTGTTAAAGGGTTAGTCCCCACCAGTGTTGCTGGGAGGTGTCAGAGACAGTAAAGGGTGGCTTCAATGGGACACTTTCTGATCATTAAGTGTGTCCTAGAAGGCTTTCTTAGTTTCCCTTCCTGTTGCTGTGATCAAATGCCCTGACAAGGGCCAACATGGTGGTGCATGCCTTTAATACCAGGACTCGGTAGGCAGAGGTGGGTGGACCTCTGTGAGATGGAGGCCAGCTGGGGCTACATAGTTTGATATATCACAGTGAAAGATTTATCGTCCTCTTTTTTTTTTTTTTTTTTTTTTTTTCAAAAAAAAAAAAAAAAAAAAAAAAAAAAGAAAAGAAAAAATGTTGTGCAAATCAACTTCAGAGAGAGGGCATTTATTTGGCTCCCAGTTCCAGGTTACAGCCAACCACTATGGGGAAGTCCAGGTGGCAGGAGTTTGAAACAGCTGGTCACATCACATCTGCAGTCCAGAGCAGACAGCAGTGAATTCAGGCATGCCACTGCTCAGCTCATTCTCCACTCTTAGACAGTTAGCATCACCTGCCCAGGAAATGGTACCACCCACAGTGGGTGGGTCTTCCCACTCAATCAATCAAAGTGATCCCCCTTGGTCATTCTCAGAAGCTGATCTTAATCTAGACGACCCCTCACAGGTGTGCCCAGAGGTCTGGCGGCTAGGTATCAAGTTAACAGTGAATACTGAGCATCACGAAGGCATGCGGGACCCCAGCCCCTGCTAGTTCTTATCTCCTGCACTTCCCCACCTTACAGAGAGCAACTTTGCTCTGCGAGGTCCTTCCATCAAGATACTGCCTCACCTCAACGCCTAAGGAAGGGGGGAGTCAATCCTGAACTTGAGGTGTGGGTATGACTTAGCGGCAGAGCATTTGGCAAGCATGCACAAGGTCCTGGGTTCCATCCCCAGCACCACACACACACACGCATGCACGTGAGGTCATGGACTGAAACCTCTGACACTGTGAGCCAAAATAAATCTTTTAGATCATATGTTAAGTTTCACAAGGCAATAATAACGATAATAATAAGAGGGCTGGAGGAAGTGTCTGAGGCTGTGGATGTGTTTCTAGTATTACCTGTGGTGACAGCTTTGTAAGTATATACTTATCTGCCAACTTGCCAAGATGTAGGCATTAAATAGGTGCCGCTCTTTATACATCAATTATACTCAGAAAAGTCGCTCTTTTAAAAACAAAAATCAACAGGGCCATAGAGATGGCTCAGTGATTAAGAGCACTGGCTGCTCTTGCAGAGGACCTAAGTTGAATTCCCAGCACTCACGTGGCAGCTAACAACTGTCCATAATTCCAGTTCCAGGGGGACACAATGCCCTCTTCTGACTTCCTCAGGTATTACACAGCATGGGTGCACTTAACATACACGCATGCAATACATTCATATGTGTAAAATAAAAATATTTTTAAAAATCAATGGACAGAGATTGAAAATTCTGATCTAGACTGCCTGTCAACCCTGAAGATCTTTCTTCTGGTCCAAAGACCTAATGGCATGCAAAAACTGCCATATTCTTTCCATTTAGGTTTATATTTTTACTGCTACTTGTTTTTGTGAGTCAGGATGTCACTGTGTATCTGGGACTAGCTCAGCCTCCCGTGTGCTGGGATTCTAGGCAACAACACCATACATCTTATCTTAAATATTTATTTGTTTGTTTGTTTATTATTTATTGTGTATGTGTGTGTGTTTATAGACTGTGCCATGGTGTCCATGTGGAAGTCAGAGGACAACTTGCAAGAGTTCTTTCTCTCTTTCTACCCTGTTGGGTCCCAAGGATGGAACTCAGGTTCTCAGGTTTGGCAGCAAGTACCTTTACCTGCTGAGCCATCTCATTGGCCCATCTTTTCTTAAAAGGAAGCTTGGGAATGGGATATGTGTGTGTGTGTGTGTGTGTGTGTGTGTGTGTGTGTGTGTGTGTGTCTATGTGTCTGTGTCTGTGTCTGTGTCTATGTGTTGGGTGTGTACCTCTGTGTGTGTGCTTGTATGTGTGTGTGTATGTGACTGTGTGTTGGGTGTGTGTCTATGTGTCTATGTCTGTGTCTGTGTGTGTGTCTGTATCTATGTATGTGTTAGGTGTGGGATTATGGCATTCATGAGTTGAAACAGTGAAATCTATGAGGCTACAACATTTCAACAATTTGGAAAGAATGAAATCACTTAAGTAGACCATGCCTCTAACATGACAACTTTGCCAGACATCTAGTAAGATGGATAACATGCTGAGGCTGATAGCAGGAGACATGTTCATGTGCACAGACATCTAGTAAGATGGATAACATGCAGAGGCTGATAGCAGGAGATCCAGAAGCCAAGTCACCCCATGGGCATGCTGTGTTGGTCAATACATTGTTTTAATTTTTATCCTATATTTTAAAATGTTAATCAGAACTCTTGCTTTCTGCTTTCTCTTAAAAGTAGAGGCACTTGCCAGGTGCCTCTGTGGTGCATACCCTTTAATCTCAACATTTGGGTGGCAGAGGCAGGCAAATCTCTGTGAGATGGAAGCCAGCCTGGTCTATATAGCAAGTTCCAGGCCAGCTGGGGCTACAGGGGGTCTCTGTCTCAAACAACAAAAAAAGTAGTAATACTCTAGCCCCCATGAAAACTGCCTTTTCACAGAGTTCCCGCTCACATCAGGCAGGTGTGGCATCACTCCCCATTCACCCCACTCAATTTTCTCATGGTAAAGAACTATTTCCCCTAGCCAGGTCTCCCAGTGCCAAATGAGACAACATCTATGTGGCTTAACAACTCAAGGCTATCAGAGCAGGTGTGTGGCTCTACAGAGATAAGGGTTACTCCTGCATGAGTCAAGGTACACGCACAGAGGGTGCCTCTATCGTGGAGGAGGCCTGGCTGTTCCCTTGCGGTGTTGGAATCTGTGGCCCTGTCCTGTGGTCTTTCCACATGAATGAACCATCTCATCCATCAGAGCATATGTTCTCTGAGGCCACCTGAGGGCCATCCCTTCACCTGGTTTACCATAGTTACTTCCTAAATTTCCAGGGTCCAAAGACGCTTTGGTGCATAACTGGTTGTGACGGCCAGGATACCTTCTAAGATGACAAAGCACGCTTATTAAGTGCTTGCTGCATGCCCAGCTCTGCTGTGAGTGCTTCGGAGCCATCTCATCAGCCCACAGTGGGCACAGAGTCATGCCTGTGAGGTACAGACAAGGGAAGCAGGCTTCCCAGATTCCAGTAAGGGGTGGTGCTGGGATCTGAACCAAGCTGGCAAGAGTCCAGAACCCCTTCTCCCAAGCCACTAGTCTGGATGACTATTCTGTATTGGTGTTCCATTGGTGTTAGGTCTCTTAGTTTAACTCAGCAGGAGAAACTGAGGCTCAGAAGAAAACTGGACCTCACCAGGATCAGTTGAAGCCCCAGTACCCAGAACTCCCTTCTGAACAGACCTTCAGTGAGTTCCATGCTCTGTGTTAGTAAAGACCTAATTCTCTTCCACCCAGCCTTCCCCACCCCATGCTCATCCGAATATCCTTGGATGCCAGGGATTCAGAGATAATGCTGAGTAATAATCCAGAATCCAGTCAGGAAAACAAATGGTGTTCAGGAGCTCTGTGTGTCTTCTCACTGAAAAAAAAAATGTCTTTTTGATACAGGGTCTCCCTGTAGCCCTGGCTGGCCTGGAACTTGCTATGGAGACCAGGTTGACCTTCTGCCTCTGCTTCCCAAGTACTGAGATTAAAGGTGTGTACCACCATGCCCGACTCACTAAAAAACTTTTTAAAATGCTGTGTCCCACAAGGAGATAAAGTGTAATTCTTCCAACCTCAATTAATCACTTCATTGAAAAGGAGACATTCCCTAAGATGGTAGTCCTGTTTTATAGCTGGTGAGATGTAAGGCTGGCCATGACCGGATATATTAGCAGAAGCAGAGCCCCAGGAGCTCAGCTTCCCACGGCAGCCCTCAAGGGGCCACCATGTACCACCATATGCATCATTCCCTTTATTTCAGGAGTGCCCTTGGAGGTAGTTGGGATAGTGGGAGCTTGGCTCAGAAAGATGAAAGGACATACCAAAGTTCCTAAGGCCACAGCAGAGCGGGGCTGGGATGGGCACATTCCACACCATGCAGTGATTCCTGTACATCCACCAGGGCCTATGTCAGCAACAAGCACCAAGCCTGTGTGGAGATGGATAAATAACATGGGCCCCTCTCTGTGCAGCATCTCCAAGCCTGGGTGAGGAAAGACTGGCCCAGATGTGTACCCCAGAGTAGCCCCACATCTCCACAGAACCAGTCAGAAGGGGCCAGTCAATCCAAGTTTGGCAGCCAGATGCTTGTCTGTCCCAGTCTTGGCCTTCATGAACTCACCCTTGATCCCCGTCTTTGGCATCCTGTGATCACCCCAGTGGTGGGAAGTCTGGGTTCCAGGGAAGTAATGAGATGGTTTGGTGGATAAAGGTGCTTGCCACCAAGTTGATGACTTGAGCTTGATTCTCTAAAATCCACATGGTGGAGGAAGAGAACTGAGTCCTACCAAGTGTCCTTTGATGTCCGCACATGCTCCATGGCACATGCATGTATGGGGGGGACATAAAATAAATAAATAAAATGTTTCTAAAAGCTCCCCTCAAGCACCTAAATACAAGCTGGACCCCTACATCACCCCTCACCCCAAAATAAAGCCCAAATGGATTAAATTTAAACATTAAAGCCATAAAAAGCCTGAGAATGTGGTGGGAGGTCATTAAAAATGCATGTAATCATGGAGAGGAAAGGCAAGTGCAAAACCCACAAGCCATAAAGAAAAGATTAATAGATCCAACTACATAAAAATTAAAGTCTCTATATGGGGAAAAATTACAAACACAAACAATAAACTGGTAAACATATCTGTAACCTGCTTCCTTGGTATTCAGAGAGCTCTTACAGATCTCAAATACCAAACGGCATGAAATACACACACAGTCCCTAAAAAAGTCATTAACGGCCAATAAACACAAGAAAAAAATTGCACTCATAACACATGCAAACTAAAATGAGTCATTTCTCTGCAGTCAAAGGGGCAAAGATGAAGCAGGCTGGTGAGGTGTGGGGTAGGCCACAGTGGAGGGCCCACATTCAGTCATCCTTAGGAGACTGTGGATCTGCATGGCTTTTGGGGGTGAGGCTGACTGATACCTATCAGAACTCAAAGCATGTGCCCCTTCAGCCTGCAGTCCACTCCAAGCACCTCTTCTTTGTACACACTTCCGTGTGCTCTGAGAGGTACTGGTGAAAGCAAGTCAACAGACTCTGAGGTGTCTGTGGGAAGACGTTGGGCACAAAGGAATAGCCTCTACTACACAGATGATGGTAGAACGGATTCAGTATCCAGCCTTGTAAAAGAATTAGGATGTGACTTGGAGAGACCGTCAAGATGTTCCAATCTGTAAAACCAGTAAGATCTGAAGGTGTGGTATGCTGGATGGGCCTCTGATTTCAGCACTTGAGAGGCTGAGGCATGAGGTTGACCAAAAAAAGTTCAAGGCCAGCTTAGGCTACAGCGTGATACCTTATCTCAAAAGTAACAAAAATATCAGGCCAGACATGGGGGGCACATGCTTTTAATCTTAGCACTTGTGAGGTGGAGACAGGAGGATCAGAAGTTCAAGATCTTGGCTACATGAAGAACTCAAGGTCAGCCCAGGACACACAAGACCCTCCCTCAAAAAAAAAAAAATGAAGAAGAAAGCGAAGAAGTAGTCTTCGATTACACCAGGTATTTTTTAAATGAACAAAACAACCAGGCACTGTGGCACATACCTATAATGCTTGAGGCTGAGGCAGGAGGATCACCATGAATTTGAGGCCAGCCTAGAATACACAGAGTTTGAGGTTCACCTGAACAACAGTGTGACCTTGTCTCAGAAAACCAAGGCCTAGGGCTATAGCACAGTGGCAGAGCATGTGTCTAGCATGCATGAGGGCTGAGTTTCATGCCCAGCATTGAGATGCATCCTAGAGGAACTCAGGTGTGTTTTCCGTTCCAGCACAAGGTCAAGCTAACTCACGGAGTGCACTTGGGGTGACTCACTCAACTTCTCTGAGCCCCAGCTTCCTGCCCCATGACACGGGGGGAGCCAAACATTGCCCCTGCTGTAGGATTAAGTGGCAGCTAACACTTGGAGAAGGGGCACCTAGACGCTCCAGTCAGTGGTGCATCTGACAATGAACACGTCGGTGGAGTCTAGTAAGTGCTAAACACCAGAACTTAAAAAATCATCACCATGGAACAGAGGAGGGAGAAGCAGATGTGTGTTCTACAGCATATCCAGGGGCTTGCATAGGCACGAGCTCTCTGCATGAGCAAAAAAATGTGACATTGTAGGGTCCTGGATGGGGACAGCTGTGGGAGTCAAAGTTTTCACTATAGACCCTTTTGAATGTTAAGTCACGTGTATTAATTGACCTAAAGTCAGCACAATTTAAAATTAAAACAGAATTCTAGACATACATATATCCTTGCACATGAGTAGAAAATTCCAGAAAAGCTACACAAGAAATTATTAATGGTCATCTCTGAAGAGTGAGACCAGAGTTAGATGGAGAGTTTTACTGTTTTTCTCGGCTCAATTGCTCTGTGTGTGTGTGTGCATGTGTGTGTGTGTGTTTTAATTTGTATATAAGCATTATGTGAGTTTTATACCAAAATATAATGCTACCCACCCAAGCCAAAAAGAGACAGAAGACAAAATGGCTCCCTTTCCATGGGACTCAGGAAGCTGAGCTTCCTAGGAGTCTGCTTCTAACAGCTGGAAAGCTGGCAGACATCGTGGAAAGCTGATGGGCGGCCGTGGCTCCAGGCTTTGGTTCCACACAGGGTGTCTCTCCCATCCATCTCCCATTGGAAACAGAATCAATATCCACTTAAAAACCTCTGCTGGTTTCCCACTGCCTACAGGAAACTGTCCCAACTCTGTAACCCAGCGTGAAAAGTCCTTTGCAGTCTGTTCACCTCTCCTCCCCACCCCCACAGGCTTCGTCTGCCTACGTTCAAGCCATACCAAGCAGGTTAGGAGAGCTGAGGCAAGCAGACTAGGAATAACAGTCCTCCACTTGTCAGCCCATGACCTTGGCTGAGCAACTCGGCCTCTCACAGCATCATCTGAGCTTCTTTATCTGCAATATTACCTGGATGTTGGAGGATGCAGTGTGCAGTGCATGGCGTAGAATACGGTGAACAAACAACGCTATTGAGTTCTCCATGCCTTAGGGGTCTCCTTCTGGTCTCTGTGGGAGCCCTTCCTGCTTCGTCCTAATCTCCTTTCTACCCAGCAAATTCTTGGTAAACCCTTCCCTGGTCACCCCACTTTGTGTTCCCACAGTGTAAACTCATTTGCTTGTGGTGACGTTCAACAGTTTGATGATAATGTCCCAGGTTCACCTGCTTCCTGTGGGCTTCAAAGTACCCGGGGGAAGAGTCACGGCTTTGTAGCACTAGGTTCAAACTCCAGGAGAGTTGGGAGAGCAAGTGTTCAGCAAACGTTTGTTCTGTCTGTTTGTGGGAATGTTGTGTTTTGTGTTTGTGGGTGTGTTCCTTATTCATGTGTTTGTGGGAATGCTGTATTGTGTGTTTGTAGGTGTGTTGTATTGTGTATGTTGTATTTTGTATTTGTGAGTGTGTTATATGTCTGTGGGTATGTTTGTTTTATGTGCTGTATGTTATCTGTTTTGTTTGGGGTGATTTGGTTTCTTGAGACAGTCTCACTATGTAGCTCAGGCTGGCTTCAAACCTGTGATCCTCCTGCCTCAGTCTCCCAGTGCTAGGATTACAGATGTGGACTACCATGCCTAACCTTCAGTAAACGTTTCTGTTGCTATTGTTGTTTGGTTTTGAGACTAGTTCATGTAGCTCCAGCTGACCTCAAATTCTCTATGAAGCCATAGCTTCCCTTGAACTCCCGATCCTTCTGCCTCTACCTCCCGAGTGCAGGGATTATTGGCAATGCTCAGCTAGTAAACATTTTTTTTGAATGACTGCATTTGCCCACCTATCCTCCCCCAGTAAGCCTCTTGGGCACCTACTTTATTATCTTTATCACAAGAATCAGATCAAAGAGGAAAAGTAAACAGGATTCCAGGGCACAGAACAGGGACTGTCCCCCACGCCCAGCAGCTGGGCTTTTGTCTAAAAGAAAGTCTCTGAGGTCTTTGCTGGTGGGTTCCACAGTGTTCTGCCATTTCCTGCTCTGGGCCCTCTACTCTGTGCACACCTGTTTTCATACAATGTAACCCCTGGGCACGGTAACACTGTCTTCTCTTTCCAATGAAATGTTTATGACAAAACAGAGAGGAGCATTTTCCTCCCCAATTCAGATGCAGCAGTCTCAGAAAACAGCAACCTTGCTCTCTTCCTGTCCATGAGCCGGAAAATGTCAGAACAGATGTTTCCAAGTTGTGAGTGAAAATAAACAAACGAACGAGTGGTTGCCTGGCTGGTCCCCATGGGCCAGTGCGAGCCTGCAGTACAGCTTATGGCCGACGGAAACTCGTGAAATGAAAATCCTACGTGAAGAATGAGCTCTGCAAGAAATGGGTTGACGGAGGGAGGCTGCAGGGGAGGAGGAAGCAAAGGGCAAGCAAGAAACTGCACTGATGTGGCAGCTCTTTTGTGCCCAGTGCTCTGATGGGGACTTTTGTAACTATTATCCCATTTCTCTTTATTTTTTCACATTTATTTGTTTCTGAGATGGGGATGTTGGGGGTCGTGCCGCAGTGCTCCTATGGAGGTCGGAGGATGACTTGCAGGAGGAGGACAACTTGCAGGAGTTGTTCTCTCTTTCTACCATGTGGGCTCCAGGGATCAAACTCAGATCATCAGGCTTTGTGACAAGCACCTTTACAACCCCCATTTCACTTTAATGTCCAATTGAGAGGTGGGCAGAAAAGGAAACTGAGGCAAGGGAGGAACACCAAGCAACCAGTGGATTGTCAGAATCCAGTCCTCTCCAAGTTCCATGCCCAGGCTTTTTTACACTGTGCCCTGGAATAGTGAACAGTGATGAATGAGGAAAGGCTTCTCCCCTGTAAGGGAGGAACCTGCTCCCTTGAGTGCCCATGAGCTTTGAGGGTGGAGGGAGGGGAGAAGAGAATGACAAAAACACAACTGCTTTCATGCCTCAGCCTAGGTATGAAGACACCTGCTCCTAGAGAAGCCCCATGTTCACACAGGGTAGGTGGTGCTGCCCCCTAGTGTTGGGAAGACAAGCACACATCTTGGACCCTACAGGGACTATTGTCCCATGCTCCCTTCCCACCAAGGCTGCCCTAGACTACAACCAGATTTTGACTTCTTAACAATGAAAAAACACTCCAGGCGTGGTGGCACACGCTCTTAATCCCAGCACTTGGGAGGCAGAGGCAGGTGGATCTTTGTGAGTTCAAGGCCAGCCTGGTCTACATAGTGAGTTCCAAGGCAGCTGGGGCTACAAGGAGACCCTGTCTCAAAAGGACAAAAAAAAAAAAAAAAAAAAAAAAAAACCAGTCACTCACCTCTTTCCCCAGCAAGGGTTCTAGAGGCAGTGAGTTCTAGGCAGCTGGGGCTACAAGGAGACCCTGTCTCAAAAGGACAAAAAAAAAAACAAAAAAAAGCAAAACACATGTCATCCACTCTGTCCCCAGTCAGGGTTCTAGGAGTGGCCCTGGCCCCGGTCACAATGCACAGGATGGTGAACCACTGCCACTGCACACCCGAGGTTACATCCCAAGGATCTCTGTCTTTTAAACAATGGGACACGTCCATCAATTATAATACCTACAGAACCGTGAGGCTCTGAGACCCCCAGCATATCTGTGATGAGACAATGTTCCTAGGCAAGCAAACACTGTCCCCACCCCATCATGATACATGTAAGACCTTCCCACATCAGCAGGGCGAGAACTCCATGCCTGTCTGTTTGGGTGTGAGCATGGGGGCTGGTAAGGGGAAAAACCGAAGTCTTGGTGTAATTGATGCAAGATGTCATGTTTTTGAATTGGATAAAAGATTTTCTGGTCTTTGTTCTGCCGAAGAGACTTTTCTTCGCAAGTTTCTTTTAACAGTTCAAGTGCCTGGTAATTAGAAGCCTAAGCTCCAGAAGAGACTCCTAAAGCCCCTCCCCCACAAAGGACCAACTGGTTTCCAAAGACACATTCTTGCCCTGCAGCTTCCTGGGAATTTCCCTTACCTTTGTCAGCCTTGGTTTCTCCTATCTGTAAAATGGAACCATTAATGAAGAGTCAAGGAACTTTAAGGTTCTTAATTAAGACTTTCAAGGACCCTGGATTTGGAACTCTCACCACCAACAGCTCATTTCACTTCAAAGCACCACAACATTAACAAGCCCTGTCTGATCACATTAGACAATATGGCTTGCATGTATTTGACCTGCATGTGACAGAAATCGGGGTGCTCATCTGTCGAAAGTCTCTGCATGAGTGATAAATACTTATATTCTCAGTCATCGTTATCAGTGAAGGGTGTGTGTGTCTGTGTGTGTGTCTGTGTGTGTGTGTGTGTGTGTGTTACCTTTTGTTTTTTGCAATATGCCAGCTGTCACAAGTTTCCAGGAAAGATATGATTTCTGATAAATAGATACAGACAATGGATGATTTCTATATTAATATCACTAAAAAGTTCCCCTGTCCTACAACTCACCCAACATGTGGAAGCCAGGGCATAGAGTCAGGTTGCAGATGCCAGACAGGAGACTTTTGTCCTGTGACAGTTTGAGCCCCTCTGTGCAATTCACTTGCCCTCCCCGCCTCTCCTCCTCCATCTCATGCAGCTCTGAAAAAGGGGGTCTGCATTTTCCTCCTGCTGATGGAAGTTGATTAGCAGTCAGGTGGAGCGATGCTCCGGGGACGGCACAGCAGATTAATTAAATCACTCTGACTGGCTAAGTGGTGACACTGTGATTTATAGTGGCGCTCACTCAACCAGACAGCGGCTGTTCTTGCCCGCCAAAGGAAGAAGGGCCAAGCTGGCCAGTGGTTACAGACCCGGGGTTCTGCAAACTTCCAGGGCAAGTATCCTTACCAATAAGGCAGAGGTCCCCCCTGGGCTCTCGCCTTTGGGGTTGGAGGCCTACTAAAAAGAAGCCCAGAAGGCCACCTACAGAAGCCCAAGATGTCTGAAGAAAAGAGGGCTGGAAACGATGTAGCTGGGCTTGCTCTAAAGAGCAACCCCCTGCCAGTCCCAGCCTGGTCCCTTGGGGCCTTGTCACTTTTCTAGATCAGCACTGTCTCCTCAGTGAGCTGTGCATTGTTTATCTTAAATTTTGGCAAAGGCTGCCTCCACTAAGGAACTAGGTAACTAAGGATTGTATGACAACAGTAGACCTGAGGACCAGTTCTGTGATCACCTGTGTAGGAGCTATTCCTGTACCTTTCCAGAACTTGAGATCAGAATGGGACAGGGTCAGGAATCTCTCTCTCTCTCTCTCTCTCTCTCTCTCTCTCTCTCTTTCCTTCTCTCTCTTTCCTTCTCTCTCTCTCTCCCCTTCTCCCTCTCCCTCTGTGTGTGTGTGTGTGCGTGTGTAAGCATGTGCATATGTGTGCACAATTCTGTATGGAGGCCAGAGACCAACATTGCTCTCCTGGCTCACTCTCCACTTTTGTTTTTTTAGACAGGACCTCTCACTAAACCTGGAGCTCATCAGTTTGGTTGTTTGATCAGTGAGCTTCAAGAATCTGCCCACACACACACACACACACACACACACACACACACTAAACTCCATGCCTGGCTTTTTACATGGGTGGTAGGGATCAAACTCAAGTCCTCATACTTGCATGGCTGGCACTTGGCCCACTGAGCCATCTCACCAGCCCTGGATCTTCATCTCTGACAGTTCTCCTAAGTGCGCCAAAACTTGGGAGCTGATACCTCATGATCAGAAAGCACCAAAAAAAGCCTCAGTTTCTCCAGTTCATAGCAGGTTCTTTCTGACTCCAGGTTTGTTGATCAACCATCTGATGGTCATGTGAGAATTAAATCAGATGCCTATATATAAGCAGACATGTGACACAGTCAGCTGGAAACTGGCCATATTCAAGAAATCTAGATACCCAAATGTCCATGGACACATAAGCAAAATACAGTGGAATCCATACAGTGGAATTTTATTCAATCTTTTTTTAAAAAAACGGAAAATTAGGATGTAGCCCATTTGGTAAGGTTCTCACCTAACATACACGAAAGCCCTGAATTTGATCCCCAGTACCACTTAAACATACCTATAATCTCAGCACTTAGGAGCTGAAGATCAGAGGATCAGACATTCAAAGGTATCTTCAGCTACAAATGGAGGTCAATCAAGACCAGCCTGGGTGGGGCATGTTAGACCCTGCCTCCAAAATATCTTTTTTTAATTTAAGAGAAATTCTGACACTTGCTATGAGATAGGAACATTATGTTAACTGAAAGAAATCAGACAAAATCCTGTGTGCTGGGAGAAACCTACTGTTTTCAAATCACAGGCATGGAAAGAATAAAGTTGGTCGCCAGGCAGGAGAGAAGGGGATGGAGTCTGTGTTTAGTGGGCACCCTGTTTCAGTGCGAGGTGCAAAGGTTCGGGAGTTGACGGTGGTGATGGCTGCCCCCCACAGTGCAAACGTACACAGTGCACCACAAGTGGCTAAAGTGGTAGCTATCATGCATATTTCCATAATTTAAAAAAATAAATAAATTATATCTTAACAACAGCAAACGAAATTTATTCTTTTTTTAATTAGGTTTTAGTTAGCATACAAAGTCACGGGTTTTATTATGATGTTTTCAAACATGTAGCATTGTATTTTGCTTACATCCGCCCTTCACAGCCCTGCCCTGTCGCTGTCTCCCTCTCCTCAAGTCATTTTTCAATACTTCATCTCTGACTTGAGCCCTCAAGTCCTCCACAGTCAGTTTAAACAAGGCATCTGGTTGCAGGGCAGGACATCGGGGGACAGAAGAACGAGGATAAAGTAGCAGAATCCAGATCTTGTGTGGTCTTTTCCTTAACCCAGGAGTCTCCAAAGTCCCCAAGAAGCCACAGGATGCTCATCTCAACTGTGAAGGGAGCCATCAAATATTAAAAGGGAAGAGCAACCAGCATAGTTTTCCATATAAATGACTCTACTTACATATATGATGATTGCTTTTAAAATTCAAATACAATTATTTTTTAAAAGGCATCCAGCAAGCTCTGCCTCTCTCCCCACACTGACACTTCTGGCTGCTGTCATGTTCTTGTGAGGTGCCTGTTGGCAGACAGCCCAAAGCACTTTGTAACATGCCCTCCGGATCCTCAGTGAAAAGTGATCAAAGAATTGGCAGCCACAAAAGAAGGGGCTGAAATCAGCTCCACAAGGGGCGGGGCCGGGCCATTGTCCCTCTTGGTGGGAACAGCTGCTTAACGGGCACTGGAGCCTCATGATTATCAAGGCACACGGACGGCTGGGGTTCTCCAGGGGCCTGCACCTTGCATTTTGGCAGAAGGTTCTTCGAGGATGCTGTGTCAACTCTTTTTGAAAACGTTCCTTAGCCAGAGGGTGAGGGTGGTGCCTAGGAATCTCATTAGGGTCCCCCTGGGTCCTTCTGCCAAGTTCCCCTGGTTTCTTCTAGTGAAGCTCACAGGGAGCATATGCCCCTCACTTTCAAACAACCCAGAGAAATGGCTCTGGAGGTGTGGTGTGGGTTACCTAAGTGACCTGGGGAGCCAGCTCCTGGGTCAGATTGGAAGATCATTTGTGGGACTGCAGATCTGAAGTGAGCAGGTTGGCAATGCCCTGGGTGGCCATAGTGTTCTCTTGTGGGTCCACAGATGGGCAGGTTGGCAATGCCCTGGGGTGGCTATAGCATGCTCTCAGCCAAGGAGGACCTTGAACTTCTGATGCTCCTGCTTTCACTTTCCAAGTGCTGGGATAACAGGCCTGCACCGTGACACTCGGTTTAGGGGTCATTAGTTCTTACAAATGGTAAGTTACCACCAATGAGCAGCTGACCTTCATGTTATCAGCATGGACTGGAGTGGAAGAGGAGGCCTGAGGGTGGGGTGCAGCAGCCAAGAAGGATCCCATGGACCCATCTGACACCCTCCCCTGAACCTATCTCCTTTCCGTGGGTCTCAGGAGGGTCTCATAGCTGAAAGTATGCAGCTGCACGCACTGTTTCCGTTCCTTGTCTAGCACTGTGAAAGTTAAGCTGATCTGCATCTACTGTCCACCGAAGGGGAAGCTGAGGACGTCAAGGCACCCTGACCCCTATGTGGCAGGGGCCTGAACACCCCAGGGCTTGGCCCCTCCAAGTTCTATTGGTTTGGTTGCTTGGGTTAGTTTTCACTTTCACGTCCAAAGGAAATGGGGAGGCTTCTGCTCCTTGGGGACATGTTGGCTACACCAAGCTGCCTGGTGGTGCCTGGGTTCAGAACAATTTCAGCACCTTGCCTTCCACCCACTGGCAGCTCAAAGGCCCCTGGCCTTGGTCTCCAGAGGCAAGGGCAGGTGGGAGGAGGGCAAGTTGCAAAATGAATGCATGCGTGGGTGTCACACACTAATCACCAGAATGCATTTTCAGAGAGGTGAGCAGAGCTGCGGCGGTGGGACTCCCATTAATGTTAACTTTATTTCAGTAATGAGATGCCAGGCCTGGAACAATCACTGCGGCTAATACCGTGTAATCACAGTGATGAGGTCTGCATGCTGGGAGAGGAGGGGAACAGGAGGGGGAGGGAGGCAGCTTCAGGCTGGGGTTGCCTGACAAGAAAGAAACTACAAGAAACCAAGAGGCTAAGAGACATGTGCTAGCCAGACAGGGCCCTTCGGAAAGTGGCCAAGCCAGAGGATCGAACGTGCAAGTTCACCCTCATGTAAATCTGGGAGCCCAAGCACTGGGGCTTATCCGCAGTTCACAGATCAGTGGACTGAGTCGAGAGAAGTTCAACGACTTGCCCGAAGATGAACCTCAGCAGGAAGTCAGACGTCTCCCAATCACCTTGTAAGAGTCTGCCCAGGCTACAACATGAACACACAGAGAAACAGAAAATCACAGGTGCTGGCACCCAAAGGTAGCAAGCAGTCACTCTCACAGCGGCTACCCACTCACTGCCCAGGCATTCACAGAGCACAGACCATCTAATCCATGGCTGTGCATTCAGGTGGCTTAGCCAGGCTGAGTGAGGGGAGCAAAGGAAAGAGAGGAAGTCACTTTCACAAGGATGTTCTAGAGGCCAGGGGTAGCCACAAGGAAGTTAAGATGTGCCCACCTCCAAAAAGTTCCAACTTTCTGAACTCCTGACACTCCTAGCCTCTAGCAGCTGGAGTTAACTCCTGACAGAATCTGGTGTGTCTCCCAGTGCAGTCTGTAGGGTTCTTCAAATGCTTGCTTAAATAAAGCACAGTTTTTGATTGGGGTATAACTCAATGGTAGCATGTTTGCCCAGCATGCAGGAGGCCCTGTGTTCCTATCCCAGCACTGTGGCACACACATACATATGCACACACAAATGTGCATGCATGTACAAACACAGTTTCTTGGGCTCTGCCCCCAAACTTCCCATAAAGCACCTCCAGGGAAAGGCCAGGAGCTGCCCTATAACTAGTGCCCCAGGTTTCTTAGTGCCCTGGACTAGGTTTTCTAGGGGGTTCTGTGTAAATAAGTTCTCACAGGAGTCTAAGGCAAAAGACTTAGATGTATAGCCAGTCAGAAGAAGCAAGTTCCTACATTCAACAGTGATTGGGCAACTACTGCGTACCAAATACGACTCGATGACGGGAGATGGACAAGGAGCAAATGGTGCCTGGTGTCATGAAGCTTGCATTCCAGTTAGGGGACCAGGCACTGTGTAGCATACCTGCCATCCCTGATCTCAGGAGGTTAAGGCCAGACAGCTTGGTGAGGCCATATGTAGGAAAGAAGGAGGGAGGGAGGGAGGGAGGGAGGGAGGAGAGGAGGGAGGAGGGGAAGGAGGAAGAGGCAGCCAGAAGGAAGGAGGACACCCCCCTCGCCCACCAGTAGCAAGGTCTTCAAAATGCTCATGCTATAATGATCCCA
>NW_008350324.1:1165154-1193272 GCF_000622305.1 Nannospalax galili | reverse complement strand
GAGGGAGGGAGGGAGGAAGGAAGGAAGGAAGGAAGGAAGGAAGGAAGGAAGGAAGGAAGGAAGGAAGGAAGGAAGGAAGGAAGGAAGGGGGAAGAGAAATCAGAGACAATGACTCTCTGCATAGGTGGGGCTGTCCCCAGGTGGCATCAGCAATGTGTGTGGGGTGGGGGGTTGGTTGTTACATTGAGGGAGGGATGGAACTATCATCTGATGAGTAGAGGAGAGAGACTGTTCAGTATCCTACAATGCCCAGGACAGTCCCCTACTCCACAGAGTCACCCAGACCCAAATGTCACTTGTGAGAGGCAGAGGACCCTGGCTGGGCAAGGCAGAATCATGTTCCTCAGGATAAGCCCTCTGGGGTCAGAGGGCAAGCTTAGAACAGAGACCCAGAAAGTAGAGGATGTCTGTGGGCAGGGGGTGTCAGGCAGTCAGGGTAGAGGCTGGCAGAGATGCCCATCCTGGAGGAGGAGGTCAGACACAGAACAGCCTGCAGATCCCACAGAGCAGTAAGTGAGTGGCTCTCACCAAACTTCCACTGGTCCCTCTGGTCCTTGTGTGGGGAAGCCTGGGAGAGTCCTGATATGACCTGAACAAGTAGGGGGACTAGTGGGAGAACAGGAGCAAGGGGAGGAGGTACTTGGTTCAGAAAGGACCACCCTGGCTCCACCTCCCCTCCTGGGTTGGGAGATAGGAGGATGTGAGGCAGAGGAGTCAAGAAAGCCAACAGCCGCTTTCCGTGGGATCTCTGCTCATGTGTGTCCCTGAAAAGAAGACACCTGACCCACCCCTTACCCTAGCCCTGTAATTATCAAGCAGGGGCAAACTATGGTCCTCAGATGACCATGGGCAATGTCTGAAGGCCTTTTCTGTTGTCCTGACAGGGATGAGAGTTGCCACTGGAGTCCCAGGCTGCCCAGCATGACCCTAACCATGAAGAACCGTCATCTACCAATGTCAGGCCTAGCATCCTGCCCTTAACTGGACCCCTGGACCCCTGCCAGCCCCTCCCCACCTGACCCAGCCCTTCCAATTCAGCCGATTGAGCAGGCACCTCGTCAGAGGGCAGCGGTCTCCCCACCATTGCTCCTCGTAGTTTAGGTCCACATTAACTACATCTCACTAGCTGCTGACAGTGACACGGATCAGCTGCTGCTGCTGTCACCACAGCTACCACATGAGAAACAATAGTGTTGGGAAGTCAATTCATTACCCAGCTGTTAAGAGCGACAGAGCAGGCACACAGCTTCCCCTGATCAGGCTGCCCGTGAGAGCTGGCCCTGCTGGTTAATGGAGTGGCTGCCAGCCCCCTCCTCTCCGTAACCTTCACACAGCAGAGCTGGGCCTCCTCTGCACCAGCTGCAGGTCCGAAGGGCAATGTCCGAGACAACAAATGGATGGATGAATTTGTTCCTGCCCCTGTCCCTGCCAGATATACACACAAAGCCAGACACTTCCTCCCTTCTCAGGGCTTTAACACAGCAGGTACTAAGTGAGCAGGTACTAAGTGAACTGCTGTTGCTCTTAACAGCAGTTTCACAAAAGCAAGAAAATGTGACATCAGCGGGGGATGCGTTTATTGGGGTCTGTTCCCTAAAAACTCAGGTTTCATCTGCCGGTTATTCTTGCAGTCTTAGACCTCAAGCAACACCACCACCACCACCACTTCCAGTGGTACCTTTAAGAAGAGTTAATTAGGACTCTTGACACTTAGAACAAGAAACGTTTTAAATTTTCTGCAAAGCAATTTGCCAAACACCCAGCCTTCCACAGAGGGGTGGTGGGAAAAAGTGGGAAAAGCAGTTCTGGTCATCTGTTCGAGGGTTAAAAATCCAAATACCTGTGGCTTCCAGTGTTGGTCAAGGTCCTTCCCCGAAGGCTGCCCTTCACTGTGCTTAGCAACATGCTCAGAAGTGGTTAAAAAAGATCCCAGCTTTCTTAGCACTTAGGATTGATAAGGGACAATATGAGCAGGAAGTCTACTCCTGTACTAGTGCTGAATCTGGCCCTTGACCTGTGTTTGTAAATGAAGTTTATGGACATATGCTCAGGCCCATTTGTTTACACATTGTCTTTTGTAACTTTGGGGCAGAGAGCCACAAAGCAAAATGCATTCACTAGTCCTCCCCATCTGCATGAATGCTCTGTGCTCAGCTGCCTGAGTCTGTCTGACAATGATCGTGACCTTCTACCCCAGCAGGGAGACTGAGGAGACGATTAGTTAGAAGGCAGAAGAGAGCCCAAGAAAGAACACGGGTTGCCTTCATTTGAACTCTTCACAGGGCTCTGCTAGACTGGGAGACAGGGAAAAAAAGGCAAGCATTGACTGGGAGCCCCATGTTCCCTTTCCAGCAACTCAGCCCCGGCCACACCACCTCACTGCCTCGGGCTTGGTAACCGAGGGTGTCAAGTGGGACACAGCACCTGCTTTGTGGCATGGTTAGGTTTCACTAAGTCTTTCCAAATACCGTTGTCAAGCTGTCACACGACATTCCATCTGAAAGAGGGCCAACAAGGAAGGTGACCTGTTCCCCGGATCCCCTGTGGGAATGGAAGCCCCATTCCTGGTACTAAGCTCTATCTACCAGGTCTCATCACTGTTATGAGCACTAGACACCCCCCCTCCCCAGACGTGTATCTCTGACCAGCAGAGAGAAAGCAAATAAAGGGGATTTGAGTACACGGCCCCACTATACAGAACAAATTGGGTGACTCAAGGTTCAATCCGATCTTTCTTCCTTTTCATTCCATTTTGGTAGGAACTGCAGGGCCAGCCCCACTCTGCAACTTACCCAAAACACACCAGTCTCCACTGGCCCCACCCGCCCAACCTGGAGGCTGCATGCTGAGGGCTTCCTTCCCAATGGGTGGACTCTCTGCTCCACACACACGCAAGCCTCAGTTCTTTGGGAATAGAATTCACAACCACTCAGATGCCCAGGATTGATGGGAAGAAGAGTCAGGGATTAGGGGTCAGCCTGGGATTGTAGTCCATGGAATGGTGCTGCCACATGCACGGTGGGCTTCCCCTTCTCAGTTACACCTCTCTGGAGACACCTTCATAGACACACCCAGAAGGGAGTCTCCTAGGTGATTCCAAGCCAGCAAGTTGACAGTCAAGATGAACCTTCACAAACTGCATCTCAAAGAATCTGAATATGTACACACACAGTGATGGATCGGGGTGCTGTGGGGCAAGGAGTGGCGCCCACAGAGAGCATGGATCAGAATGGCAGGTCTGAGTGAGCTTGTCAAGTATTTGATTAGAACAGTGAGAAAAGTAACATAAATCAATAAGCTGTAAGATTCAAACCTATTAGGGGTGCACTCTTAGCACTGAGTTTTCTTAGTCTATTGAGTTACACAACCTTATGCACACAGTCAGTTTAGAATCTTTCTGTCACCTATCAGCATTCATGCCTCAGGCTACCCCAGGCCCCCAGCTCTAGCCAACCAAAACATTCACCTCAGCTGCTATAGTTACTTGTTCTAGATCTTTCTTATCATTGGCATCATACAACATGGCACCTTTGGGCTCTGGCTTCATGTGTGACTTAGTGTGGTATTTTCAGGATTCATTCATGTTGTGGCATGTGCCAGTCCTCTGTTCCTTTTTCTAGCCAAATAATAGTCAGTTGCATGGATAGACTACACTTTGGTCCTCCATTTGTCTGGTGATGGACACATGGGTTGTTTTCACTCTGAGGCCACTATGAATAGTGTTGGTGTGAACATCCATATACAAGTTTTCTGCACACTTAGGAGATCAGGTCTCAACATGTACCCTAGGCTGGCCTTCACCATGTGATCCTCCTGCCTTCACCTCCCAAGTGCTGGGATTACAGGTGCACTGCCCTACAGGGCTGGCCACTTTAAAAAAAAACCATATTTTTATTCTTTTTGTTAAGAACCAAAGGAAAAGTTATAAACACGTGTTTCTCCATGAACAAGATGTGACTTACTTACTGAAGCTATGGAGGCATCTAGGACATGAGTGGAGAGTCGTGAGAAGGGAGGACTTTCCCACCAGGACACAGAGGTGACTGGCTTCTCCATCATGCAGTAGACCCAACCAAACACAACTGAGTAGAAGAGTGCACACCTGTCATCCCATCTCAGGAAGTAGAGTCTGAGGGTCAGGAGTTTAAGGTCATTCTCAGCCTGGGCTACATGAGACCTCATCTCAAAAACAAAACAACACCATACAAAGTGTGAGTGGTTCCATACTCTGACAAGTCTCATTTGTTAAAAAAAAAAAAAAAAAAAAAAAAAAAAAAAAGGGCAATGTGGACATGTCAATCACCCTTTTTGGAGCCTCATGCTCCACATCACCAACATGGGGATGATGCACAGACTTGGGAGGGTTGGAGGAGAAGCAAGGATAATTGACCTTCCAGAGAGAATTCTGCATTCTGTGGAATCAGAGATTCAAAAATTAACATTGATAATAAGATTGCCACACAAGACAAAGCTTCCAACTCCAGGGTGAAACTTTTCAAGTACTATAGCAGGAAGCAGATAAGTGGCCTCGCCTATAGAAAACAGATTTCATCTTACTAGTGGTTTAATATTTAAACACTCCCTGCAATGGTGAATGGACATACAAAGGGCTCAGAGGAAAAGAAGCTGCTGATGGGCCTGGCAAGGCACCACTAAGAAGTCCCCGAGGGAAGAGTGTGCCTAGAGGTGGTGTCTGGCCCTGCACACATTGACCACACTGACCAGCAGGTTCTGTGAGGTGCATTGGTGCCTGTTAGGCAATAAGAACACCTGGAGGCCAGGTTACCTCTACCTGGCTTGGCAGAGAACTGGCACTGCTAAACACATCTGTGAGGGGAAAAGAGAGCACAGGGAGCTGTGGCAGTCTGGTGGAACCATGGGCTTTCTGCAGATGCCGTGGCAGTCTGGTGGAACCATGGGCTTTCTGCACAGGCCTTGGAAGTCTGATGGAACAAGCAGCTGACTGGAGGTCCACACTCTCAAACAGTCTCCAGAATGTGGTGTGGTAGTGGACAGTTAAAATAACAGCCTCGATGCAAGCTAGAGTCAAGGAGTCATCCCCTTATGGCAGTCTACTACAAGGAAGATTATCATTCTTTAATAATCACATGGTAACAGTATAACACAAAGGGCAAGCAACAAAAGAAAAATTACAGAAATTGAAAATCAATACTAAATTTCTATGCTTCTAAGAACACCATTTTAAATGTTGAAAAGGGTAGCCCATAGAGGAAATATTTGAAAATCAGATTCAGAATATATAAAAAAATCAACTCAAAAATAAAGACACCTGGGTGTGATGATACCTGTAATTCCAGCACTTGGGAGATGGAGGCAGAAGGATTAGGACTTCAAAGCCAGCCTTGGCTACATAGCAAGTTTGAGGCCAGCCTGAGCTACATGAGACTGTGCCTCAAAAAAGCAACAACAGGAAAGGAAGGGAGGGAGGGAGAGAGGGAGAGAATGGAAGGAAGGAAATGGGAAGGAAGAGCGGGAGGGGGGCAGGCAGGTAGACAAGCTGATTTTAAAATGGTCCATAGACTTGTATGTATGTGGTACAATGATTATATGAAAAGATAATCAACACTGTTAGCCATCCAGGGTATGAATATCAAAACCACAAGTGGCCACTTCATACCTACTAGATGGTTACATTTTTTAAAAAGCAACAGATAATAACAAGTGTTGGAGAGAATGTGAAGAAACTAGAAGCTCACAGTGCTGGAGGGTGAAACACGGCAGAGAGACTTCGGAAGAGTCTGACAAGTCCCCAGAGGAGAAACAGTCGCCTGACCCAGCAATCCCACTGCTAAGAATCCACAGGAAAACTAAAGCTGTAGATTCGCAGAAAATTCACACATGAATTCTAGAGCAGCATGATTCCTAACTTCCAAAAGGCAGAACTGACCCAAACGTCCATCCACAGAGGAACTGTGCATATATACACCCCTGCTGAACACATTCTGATACACACACAGTAACACACATAGATACACACCCATCCATACATATGTACACACACTAAATAAGTGTGATAAAAAAAATCTTAAAAACTGGGTCTGGGGAGATGGCTCAGCAGCTAAGAGCACTGACTGCTCTTGCAGAGGACCCAGGTTCGATTCCCAGCACCCACATGGCGGCTACAAACCACCCTTAACTCCAGTTCCAGGGGAATCTGAAGCCCTCTTCTAACCTCTGCTGCATTGTGCGACATGGATGTACTCACACGCAGGCAATACACTCATACACATAAAATAAAAATAATAAATAAAATACTTTTTTAAATCTTAAAAACTATGGTGAGCCGGGCATGGTGGCTCACGCCTTTAATCTCAGCACTTGGGAGGCAGAGAATGGCGAATCTTTGTGCGTTCAAGGCCACCCTGGTCTATATAGTGAGTTCCAGGACAGCTGGGGCTACAGGAGACCCTGTCTCAAAAACACCAAAAAAAAAAAAAAAAAAAAACAAACTATGATGAAGTGCCTGAGTTCAAAGGAAGTGTCAGGGTGAGTTCAATGTGCCTGGTCCTTACAGAAAAGGAAGAGAGGCCAGTGACACTGTGCACAGAGGGATGACTGAGAGAGGACAGAGGGAGAGGGCAGTCATCTGCAAGGCCAGGCCACAGGAGAAACTAATCCTGCCACCACCTCGACCTTGGACTTCCTCCACACTAAGGACGCCGGGAAAATAACTGTTGTTTGAACCACCCAGTCTGTGCAGCATTGTTACGGCAGTGCTAGCTAACCAATGCTTAGTCTTTGGAGGTGCCGAGTTCTGAGTTGATTGCAAGTCCAGAGCACAACTGTCTCCTGGCTTTTCCTGGGTCTGCTGTGTCTCTGTACTTCTGTGAAGGGTGTAGACAAGATAGCACCTGAAGTCTTTCCAACCTGGTATCCTATGATTGTAGGTGGCTCTCAGGACCAGAAAAGATTGGTCCAAGCTAGTAAAGTTTAACTGGAGGGAGGCTTTGATCCCCAATGCTGCATTCAGCAATATCTGAAGGAATTTTTAAAATAACATTTATTTATGTGTGAATGTGGTGTGTGTGTGTGTGTGTGTGTGTGTGTGTGTGTGTGTGTGTGCACTATGGTGTTCCTGTGGAGGTCAGAGGACAATAGTGAGGTCTGTTCTCACCTTCCACCACATGGGTTCTGGAGATTGAACTCAGGTCCTCAGGCTTGACTGTAAGTGCCTTTTACCTGCTGAACCATCTTGCTGGCCCTGAAGACATTTTTTGATTGCCAAGGAATCTAGTACAGGGGAGGCCTCAAAGCTGCCCAGCATCTTCCAGTGTTCAGTTGGTCCGCTCCAAAGAATTGTGTGCCCAGCATCAGGCATGCTGAGGTCAGAAGGCCAGGTTACACTTTGTGACCCCTGTGGGAATATGTTTGCAGTGTGCGTTTGTGTATGCAAATGTGTATGCATGCAGATGTGTGTAAGCATGTGTGTTTATGTGTATTATGTAAATGTGTGCGAACATGTATGCCTCTGAGTACATGTAGAAATTAGAGGACAACTTGTGGGAGTCAGTCCTTTCCTTCTACCATGTAGGTCATGAGGATCAAACTCAGGTGCTCATGCTTGGCAGTAAGCACCTTTTATCCATCTCGCCAGTCCATCAATCGCCTCTTTTTTTTTGTTTGTTTTTGGTCTTTTTTGAGATAGGGTCTCCCTGCCTCTGCTTCCTGAGTGCTGGGATTAAAGGCACACACCACCACGCCCAGCCTCATCAATTGCCTCTTTAAAGGCCCCTCTCCCAACAGTCACCTTCTGCAGTCCTGGGCTAAGGCTGCCACCTGGGACCTTTGGGGATTACAACTCAGCTCATGACAGGACTACAGGATCCTAAGATTCAGCAGAATCTTAGGATCGGCCCTTTTTTAAGAGGGCTGCACCAGAATGCTAAGTTCCCCTTCTAGCACATTCTTCTAAATCTCCTTGGTGAGGACCAAAGGAAAGAAATGGAGCATTTTGCTTAAACCGAGAATGAAGCAAAGGGCCAAAGAGGAAATTTCAGGACAAACACCTGACTTGCCAACCCCAGTCCTGATGACACACTTGCATACACAAACACATACCCACATAGGTACACACATATACATATACACACACTCACACCCATACACACATATGCATACATGCTTGCATACGTACGTACAGCAGGGCTGGAAACACTCATTCAGGAGCTAGCAAAAATGTTCACATGGACACCTTAACTGAAGCCAGCAGACAGCACAAGCCACCTCTGAGTTCATTTCCATAAGATGGGCGTGGCAAGATCTGCCTGGCTCAGGAGGGTAGATGTCAGATAAGCAGCCTTTTTAGCACCATGATGCTACAGGACACACTCACAAGGTGCCTAGGAGGGCACTGTCCTCCACACCTCAGTGTTCCAGAGAGGCCTGAACTGGAATTCCCACAAGGAAAACTGTGACCTTGCGCCAACAGGAGACAGAGCACCTGTGTCCTCCTCCACCAGAGGACCAAAAGGAGCGAGTGTGTCTAGGAGGGCTGTGAGTGCCCAGCTGTTCCTGTTCTTTGTCCCCCAGGGATGGCCAAGAGGCCTCGCCTACATTTTGTCCTGGTGGAGGCAGAGGCAGAGAACGGGGTGGCTGGGGACAGCAACTCAGCCTGTCTCCTCTTCCCCAACGGTCCTGGTTCCAGAACCTGCCAAGTGCAGGAAGGACTCCTGACCTGCTGTCCCACCTCTACCCACGGTCCCAGTTTCAGTGTTTTGGGGAAGGGAGCTCCATGCAGGCCTGGGTCTCAACCAGCACAAGGCACACGCTGGGGGTGGAAAAGCTATGCAACTGGTGCCACCAAGTGGCACAAACAGCAACTGTCAGTGTGCGTGCCACCAGCCACCAGCTCTGCCTTTCTGTCCTTCCACCATGAAACCTTCTCTTTCTCCTCCTGAAATTGCATCCACAGTGGGTGTCATCAACACTGCTGCCCTTGGGGGCCTGGAAGGGCTGCAGCGAAAAGCAAGTCCTTTAAGATCACATCTGGCTAACTCCAAGTTCCCTTCTCAAGGCTAAATCAGGTCAGCAAATTTATGTCAAATAAATTAGCTCAGCCAACTGCTAAGCTGCAGTGAGACCATTTGTCTCAGGTTGGCTTTAAGTGGACAGCAGACAGGTTCAGATGTTATGGGCAGAACCCGAGAAGCTAACCCTAAAGGGTGCCCAGATCCATAACCACCAAGGAAACTGAGATCAGCAGGGGCGCATGCCTCTGAAAGACAGCACAGCACCAAATAGCCTGCCACTGAATGCCAAGGAACACATAGAGACATCTTCACAGGCTGGTCCCCAAACCCTTAAAAAATACCAATAGATGATGAGGCTTTTGCTGGAGCAGAGCTGGCACCGGGCAAATGCGGGCTGCCCTGAGCTTGGCTCATCTTCCCCAACGCTGCCTATTCAGGAAGATGTTCCACGGAGCCTTCCCTGGCCTCTTTATTCTCTTAATGTCTTCATTTAGTGATTCGCCAGAATCAACAACATGCCTAGGAGATCCAGGGTGGAGAGAATGTTCTTGATTTCTTGCTTAGCTCTCCAGGACAATGCAGCCATCCCCCAAGATGTTTGGTGCCAGCGCCAGCCTCGGAAAATGCCTGGAATTTATTTGTGAAGAATAAAAAGACTTTTCTCCCCACTGGGTAGAATCAGACAAGGAGAAAGGACCAAAGAATGCTGAGCCAAACGCGTATGCAATTATAAAAGGCTCTAACCTCTAACCTGGCTTCAATGCAAGGCAGGATGATGTAAATGGAACTAGAACTCGTGCTTTCCTGCTCTGGGATGAATTAGCTGTAATTGGATTAAATCAATCTACCAGGAACTCAGTATTTTAAAATAAATGTACAGTGGGATTCCACTTTTATTTATGTACAAATACAAAATACACACTTAAGTACAAAAGGTGGGCAGAGCTTTCTATTGGAACCTTGGTTATCTTTAGAGGACAAAGAACCTTATTTGGCCCAATTTGATTTCTAAGGCATGTTTTAAGTTTATACCTTGCGATGTAAGAGACATGAGTGACAGTCCTTAGGGTGAGACACCCAGAGAAGGCCTGCCTAGGAAGTGGACAAGCTCTGGGTGTCTCAGGTTAAGCCCACCTGAGTAACAGCACTGTATTAAGGGAGGTTGTACTGCATGGCTCTGGGCTTCCCAGCCCAAAGGCAGATGCATTTATGAGTACAGCAGCTGTCCCCACAAGTATGGGGCAGTGCGCATGATACGCCGTCCCAGCAGAGAAAGAAAAATCAAAGAAGATGCATACACGGTTGGCCAGATTTGCTGTATTTGCAGGCCAGAGCAGGGAAGGTCTATTTTGAGGACAGCTGGGCCCCTGATGGCTAGGGCTTACCTACCCTGTGGGAATCGCAATCCACAGTGGGCGATGAGGAGACAGGGGTCTGGTCCTGTTTCACTCAGTGGTGGGATCCTTGGATAGACAAAGTCAAGATCTGTAAGATTGCTTAGCCACCACGCTTGGTTGATGATGAGAAAGCAAAGCCAGAAGGTTGAGTTTATTCAAGGTTGTGGATGTCTGGACTCATGTCAGTCAAGTGAAGATGCTGTTCACAGACATCACACAGCTGTTTTACTACACACTGAGCATGAACGTACATGCACACACAGATACAGATACATATACAAAACAGGTAATGTATGGGTCATACCTAGAGATCTCATTTTTCCACCCAAATTATTCAATCTTAATAAACTTTTTGTGTATTTGAGACAATTCTCAATATGTAGCCAAAGTTGGCTTCAAACCTGGATTTCTACTGCTTCAGCCTCCTGAGTGCAAGATTTCAAGGCATGTGGCATCATGCCTGGCTTACTACCATCTTTCTATTTTGATATCCCCTAGTTCCATCCATATAGATCAGAGTGCGTACACACACACACACACACACACACACACACACACATATTCATACCTACTTAGTAACAGGTATCACACACACACACACACACACACACACACACACACACACACACATTCATACCTACTTAGTAACAGGTGTGGTCAAGGGTCTGTACCCTTGGGACCCCATGACACTGACTCTTTTCTTATTTAACCACTACCACGCTGCAAGTTATCTGGGTTGCTCTGACCAGAAGTTTATACTCAATACCAATGAAACAGCACATTTCTAATACTGATATGTTTGGTCCCTCTGGTCCCATTGGATGTACAGTCCTGACAGATTCTATAATACACATTAAAACATTTGAATAGGGACTGGAGAGATGGCTAAGTAGCTGCGCTTGCAGAGGACTCACGTTCAAATCCCAGCACCCACGTGGTGGCTAACAACTGTCCATAACTCCAGTTCCAGGGGATTCAATGCCCTCTTCCAACCTCGGTGGACATTGCGAGACATGGGTACACTGACATACATGCAGGCAATACACTCATACACATAAAATAAAAATAAAATATTTTACAAAATTTGAATAATTACTTCTATTTGTTATTTCTTTAGAGTCAAGGTCTCATCATGTGTCACCCAGACTGAACCTGAACTCATAATCCTTCTGCCTCAGCCTCCCAAGTGCTGAGATTACAGGCAAGTGCCACCAGCACGGCCAGCTCCATCTGTTTCTTTGCACTATGAAAGGCTGTGCTTCTTTTCTTAGCAGTGCGGTAGCTCCTCTCTTACACAGGCTATGTCTGCAAAGACGGCCACTGAGGCTCAGCTGAGTCAAGAGCTGGCAGCACAGATGCAGCCACTTAGGTCACAACCCAGCAGCAGACCACTTTACATCTGCCACTTTACATCTTCGAAAATGGATTGGGCAAATGAGTATACTGACACATGACTGGGTGAAACCAGTGCTGCTGGTACCCAGAGCTGTAGTCATACCTGATAGTATGTCAAAAAATGCCCAGGAAGTAGTTAAGGTGGTGAATGCCTTTGATCCCAACACATGGGAGGTAGAGGCAGGCAGATCTCTGTGAGTTCAAGACCAGTCTGATATACACAGGGAATTCCAGGTCAGCCAGGGCTACACAGTGAGACCCTGTCTATAAATACATATAAATAAATAAATAAATAAATAAATAAATAAATAAATAAATAATAAATCAGCCCAGAAAGCCCCTTATGTGGAAGGTAATGCACTGGTCAGTCAGAGGCACGCTATACTGGGGAAGAAAACCCTTTGGCTTTTCAACTCACTTTCACTCTTTCATATACACACACAATACCTTTTTATACAGAATGCCTAGTTTTCCTGAATTCCTGAGAATCTGCAGACAGTCCCACCCCCACCCTCAAAGTCACCCCACTGAGCTCCTGTCATGTTGGGGTTCATAAGCTCCCAGATCATTCTGCAGTGTCTGCACTGGTGAATGGTGAGCTCGGGAAGGACTTAGAGTGGCAGGGGAACAACACCGTGCCTCGAGGAAGGATGATGCCTGCTACATGGGAGTCCTGTGGGGATCACAGCGTAATTTAATCAGCACTTCAGCACTGCAGAACTCAGGGGTGGGGACATAATGAAGTCAGCTTGCTGGGAGTTCTCTCTTCAGCCTCGGGTGCAGCTGTGACCTGGTGCCAGTCTCAGTCACCGCGACACTGCCAACCTACATCGTATACCATCCTCGGCACAGGATGGTGGGCAGCACCCCTGACCACCACCCACCAGGGGCTAATGGTACTTCCCCCACTCTGGCTATAACACAAATATCCCCAGACATTCCCAAATGTCCCCTGGGGTTGGGAGGAGGGGTGTGCGCCTGTTGAAAACCCATTGCCCTAAATCTATCAGAAAAATAGTTTGTGAATTTGTGAGCTACTTGCTTCTGAGTGTCACAAAACTGAAAAGGAAGAGAAGGGACTTAGCTGTGTGCTAAAATCCCAGCACTCAGGAGACTACGACTGGGGGATGGAGAGTAAGCCTGGCATATACACTGAGACACTATCTCAAAAGACAGGAGAGAGAGGAAAGGAGATAGGGAGAGAGGTGGATAGAGAATTAAGGCTTCAATCATTTAAAAGTGTCAGGAGTGGTAGCACACACCTTTAATTCCAGCACTGAGCAGGCAGACGCAGGTGGATCCCTGAGTTCCAAGCCAGTTGAGGCTATACAGTGAGACCATGTCTAAAAAAAAAAAAAAAAAATCCAGTGGTCACTGAGAGGAATAAAAGATTAAAGAACTGAACAAGTTCCTTAGAGGTGACATCATAGGTGAATAAATGGTCAGAGTGTGGAATGGAATTCATTTGACTGAGTTAATACAAACTGATAGCACATTTGGGTATTAGCATTTAACTACAAAGACTTATGATAGGGTTGGCAAGATGGTGCAGCAGGTAAAGATGCTTGCTGCTAAGTCTAGCAATCTGAGTTCCATCCCCAGAACCCACATGGTGGAAGGATGGAGCCAACTGACAAAAGCTGTCTTCTTACCTTCACATGTGAGCCATGGCACATGCCTCTCCCCACCCTAATCAATAAATGTAAATTTTATAAGTTAATATATAAATCCTTTTTGGCAACCTAGAAATCACTGTGCAGTATACATTGATACACATAAGGGTTATTATGTTAAAAATAGTAAGATAATGCTGGGCATGGTGGCGCACGCCTTTAATCCCAGCACTTGGGAGGCAGAGGCAGGAGGATCTTTGTGAGTTCAAGGCCAGCCTGGTCTACATAGTGAGTTCCAGGACAGCTGGGGCTACGAGGAGATGTCTCAAAAAGACAAAAAATAAAAAAATAAAAATAGTAAGATAAATACAAATCAGGATACTAAAATCCTTTAGCAAACAGTTTTTAATATGATTGACACACAGCTACTGGGAGGCATGACAACAGCCCCTCCCATACACACAAGGTATGTTGCAATAGTTGAGACAAAAAAAGTGTGTAAAAAAAAAGTGTGTAAAAGCAAACATCAACAGTCAGGCGTGGTGGTGCACTCCTTTAATCCCAGCACACAGGAGCAGAGGCAGGCAGATCTCTGTGAGTTCAAGGCCAGCCTGGTCTACATAGTGAGTTCCAGGACAGCTGGGGCTACAGGGAGACCCTGTCTCAAAAAGACCAAAAAAAAAAAAGCAGACATCAATGCGTGATCCGTAATAGCAAACCACCTCCCTTGAAAAGGAACTAGACTCCTTCAATTGCCAATAGCTGACACTGTAGTTGTCTGGCCACTTAAGATCCCACACAGGTCTGTAGACAGGACACACACAGGATTGCCTGCAAGAGGAAAAAATGACCTCCTTTTTGCCTGGAAACTCACAGACAGAAAATAGCTGGTGTTTATCTCTAAGTTGTGTGATTTTAGGTTATTTTATCATTAGGTAGTTATGAATTATCGGAATTTTTTTTTAATCTTGGCATAAGTTCTTACAAAGAATTAGAAAAATACTACCAAAAGGCCCCAAATTAGCACCTTCCCATCCCAGGCGCCAGTGTCCCCTTATCCCTGCCTACTACCTCACATTGCTCCCCAAGAGCTGTTCCCTACAAGCTGATGCTGGCTTCTTGCCAAGCAGTAGACCGGGGCTCACAGACACCCCAGGGCAGTCAGGCAGGCAACCAGATGACCCTATTTTACAGATAAATGGCCCAAGCCTCAAAGAGATGCAGTAATTCCATGTTATAGCACTTTCTCGGTGAGGAAGAGGTCAGTTTACAGTTTACCTGCAGATCCCTAGGATGGGAAAAGTTGGACCAGAATCCCAATGGTGCCAATGCCCCCCACTTCCCTGAGGACCAGCGCCTGCTGAGGCCTTCTAATTCCTAAGAAGCCCAGAATCAGCCTCCGGGGAACATTTGAAGGGTTCCTATCATTCTGTTTCCATTACAGCCCTGGGGCTCACCTTTCAGTCCCAGAGGCTCCCCATGGCTGTGGCCATAGGCCACACCTCCCCCAACACAGTAACATTAAATGTTCTTCTCTGAGTTAAGGATGCTCCCATCTCCTCTGGGGTCTTTCCCTACATGCTTCACTAGACTCTGACACACAAAACTACTTCTAGAAACCCCATCAAGGGAACCCGAAGCACACATACCTTGAGTGGGAGGTGGGCCCAGGTGCATCACCGCCTATGTGGTCCTAAATACTGGGAAATTCCGAAGTCGTGCACACACCTCTACTTGATGGAAAAACAAAAACATGTTCCATGGCCAACTGAAAATGACTTTCAGATTACTGACCTCGCATGGTCACCTCTCCTGGCCATGACAAGTGAAAGCCATCCTCAAGCACTGCAGCTGGCAGGGCAGTGGGGAAGATGTTGGAGCAGGATCTAAGATGAAGTCCTTGTGACCCCTCTCCCACTATTCCCTCATCTACCTGGCGAAGCACAAGCATGCTGGATCCTTGACTGCAAGGTCAGTGACTGAATCACACACACAACCTACAGCTCAAGTGCAGAGTGGCTGAGGATTTGCACACAGGCTGACCTGTGATATGAGCTGTTCACATTCAGCATCACTGCGCTTGAAGGTGGAAGGGAGCTTATAGAGACCAGCACTCACGCCAATCAAGAGTAGACTGACACTCAAACACCAGGGATCCAGGCAGGGGCTGCACACCTGTGATCCCAACACTTGGGAGATGAAGGAGTTTAAGGCCAATCTCAACTACATAACAAGTTGAGGGGCCAGCCTGGGCTACAGTTTTGAGACCCTGTCTCAAAACTTAACAAAATACAGCTGGGTGTGGTGGTGCACACATTTAATCCCAGCACTTGGGAGGCAAGAAGATCTCTGAGAGTTCAAGGCCATCCAGGTCTACATAGTGACCACATCTTAAAACAAAAAAAATAAATAAATAAAACACAACAAATCCCCTAGTTACCAGGAAGGGTAATTATGCCAGAATGAGTCCAATTCTTTCTGGAAGTTTGAGTCAACACTCTGAACACACACTCTGAAAAATCCAGAATTAACAGGTCAGATTAATGGGGATTTGACATAAAAAAGAACTCTCTAGCTGAAGTGTGGCTCAGTGGCAGTGAGTTTGATACCCAGCACCACAAAACAAGATTAAACATCCAACTGCCTTCTTCAGAGGTGACAGAATACTTCAGAGGGAGCTGGAAGTGGGTGGAGGGAACAGGAGGGAACTCAAGGCAGGTCTACCCCGAAGGGGAGGAGCTGGGAAGAAAGGCTCTACCAGACTGCAGAAAGGGGACCATCATTCACAGCAAGGGCCAGAGCAGGTCTGAGAAGGTGTGTCTTAGTAGGCATCCAGAAATCAAAAGGCAGTGGAGCCAAAGGCACTATCCTGATCGCAGGCTTTAAGGCAGTCTCAGTATACTACAGCTGCAAACAGCCCACCCCTCACATGAGGGCACCCAACACTCTCTAGGCCCCAGACCTCGCATGCATCTCCCACTGAGGGTGCACGTAAAACTTTTTAGCCCTGGCGTAGGAAGTTGGGCTTTCTTTTCTTACAAACTACAAGGAAACATCTGCCTGTCGCACAGATGACAGTGGTAAGGAAGAGCCACGTGTTTCAGGCCGAGCCACATGCATCTGTTGCCACCTGCTTCTGAGAGGGACAAGGGCAGAGTTCCCGTTTCAACAGGAGCATGGTGAGCGTGAACTCCACTGGGACAGCCACCGGGGATTTAGGCTGAAGCAGAGCCATGGCTGCAGGCATATGAGCACCCCAGGCACAGAGTGACACCAAGCCTGCCGCTGGCAAGTCCACCAGGCCAGCAGGAGCCACACGTGTGAGGCTATAGGTACCTTAGATGTCGGGATATGGATATGAAGCTGTGGTTAAGAGCTGCTCTTCAGACTCCAGATGTTAGAACAACACCCAGAGCAAGTACCCAGAGAGAGTACCCACTCCCCCGGAGACAACTTTCATCTGTGTGACAGAAGATTTAACGTGCGACATTCGAGACCACAAGCACATCAATAACATGGAATATATTCAATCAGAAAGGTGAAGACTCTTACAGAAAATACTGCCCCTTCCCACAGTTCCAAAAAAACTCCAATAAATAACTGTATGGGGTCGGGTCAAAACAGAAGTGAACACTGGCCCCTAATCAGCAGTCCAGAGCCCTTGTGGGCCTTGTCCAGCCCACATTCTTTCCTGACTATGTGTGGCTGGAGGCTCCAGGTTTCAGTACACAACAGCTCTGCCCATCTTCTCCAGCCAGCAGTGAGGGAACTGGAAGACAGCAGGTGCCACAGGAAGTGGTCAAAGCCAAGAAGTCCATGTGTGGCTGGCCGTCTCCTTCATCATCTCACACAGACCAGACTGGCTGTGGGTGCCAGTTCTCCAGTGAGCTGTCACGCAGGGAAGAGCTCGGGTGGACTTTCTCCATAGCAGAACTTGGCTATGGGGTCTCGGTAGGTATTTTCATGCTGTACACTCTGTTGGTGAGGAAAGACAGAAGTGTGTGACAGAGGGCAGAGCTACAGACACTCCCTGTATGCCTCCCAGCATGCCTAAGGGCTGAAAGGAACTTTCTGAAAAAGAAGGATGCTCAGCACTGAATGCTACTGAGAATGAAAACGGCCCAGGCACTACCCTGTCACCACTTCTGTCCACCAGGGAGCCTTTTAACAAACTGACCATGAGCTGGGCAGCTGAGCCGACTTGTTCTCAAACTGCCAAACAGGCTGGAGATGTAACTCAATTGGTGGAATGCTTGCCTAACAGTCACCAAGCTGTGGGTTTGATCCCCAGCACCTCACAGAACTGGGGGGGGGGGCACCTGTAATCCCAGGACTTGGAGACAGAAAGATCAGGAATTTGAGGTCATCCTCAGCAACTTAGTGAGTTTGAGTCCAGCTTGGCAACATGAGACCCAGCCTCAAATCACAAAACAAGTGCCCATAAGATGGCTGGGTGGGTAAGGGCACTGGCCACCAAGCCCGACAACCCAAGTTTGATCCCTAGGACCCACATGGTGGAGAGAGAAAAGTGATCCCTACAAGTTGTCCTCAGCCCTCCACTCACATGCGTTGTATGCCCACATCCACATAAATAAATACAAATAATAAATATAAACCAACAAATAAAACCAAAAAATCTGCAACAGATTAAAATGCAATGGGTATTTATACCCAATCACGTGGGCAGAGAGATCCAGTCCATGGTGAGGAGCCTGCAGAGGGACTAAGGAGATGCCTCTTCGAATTACAGTCATGAAGTTTACATGCTAAGGGCCTATGCATGAGCGAAGCCTCCCATGACCACAGGCGCCTCTTCGGCTGTGCACACACACACGTGGGGTTGAAACCTGGCAATCTTCCCTGTTGGGGAGTTTTCCAGCAATTTGTTTTCATACAAGCAACTTGAGTTTGGGGTTGGTCTAGAGCCCATTAATTAGCCTCGGACCAAAGCTAAGCAACCGCAGTGCAGCATTAATCCCACTTAACAGAACCTCTCCTCCCTGGGCTACTGGTGGCCAAGCACATTGAGTGGCAATCTACAATAAAAAGGCAGCAGGAGGAGGATGGCAGCTTCTCTCAAGGAGCCCGATAACTTCTCTGGGATTAGAAATAAATAGCTTCTCTTAGGATTAGAAACAACTTCAGGGTTTTATCAGTTACAGGAGGCTATTTTATCAGTTACCCTGCCAGCATTTGCCAAAAAGAGAGAGTGAATCAAAGTTGAGTCATGGCTGAGCCTCCCCTCCTATTTCCCTTTACGTCCATTCAATTAGGAAGCGCACCCTGAGAAGCAAGACTGGCAAGAATGTGAGCTCTCAAATGCTCTCTACCCCTTACCCATTCCCCAAAGGACGCTTGACGCTCTCAGAGCAAACCAGAGCTATAAAAGGGCATCAAGAAACAACTGCACAAATCCGGTAAAGCTTATAGAGTGCCGGACACTGACATGAGTCGGTTATCTCAGATGAAGCCAGGAAAATCTCTGTGGCTCCAGGGGCAGCAGCCAGAAGGAGCATGCTTGTATAATAAACGTGTGCAGCAATCTTAGAAAGAGCAAGCGCCCAGCCACAGAAGCTGGGGGTGTGGGCCAGTGAGACCGCTCAGCAGGTAAAGGCACTTGTCACACCAAGCCTGATGACCTGAGTTTGATCCCCAGGGCCCACATGATGGAAGGAGAGAACTGATTCCTACAAGTTGTCTTCTGACCTCCACACACATGCAATGGCACGTGTGTTCCCCCGACCCCAAGTACGTGTTAAAAACAACACAAGTGGGGAGCAAACAGAAGGGAGACACTCAGTGGCAAGCAATGTGAATTCACTAAGCCTGACAAGCCTCAGATTTACCCCAGTGCTTTTAAATGCCTAGCTCCTTATACCCTTAATCCTAAAGCAAAAGACAAGTCCTTCTCAGGACAAGTCACTTCCTCTCAGCAGTGGCTGATAGAAAACCTTAATCAAATTTCAGTCTCTTGGGAGCTGGGCTCTCATTACCCCACCCAGACTGAAGAATTTGATACTTGCCACTTGTAAACCTGCCTTGTAGGCAGGAACTCAACAAGGTGACTGTGCCTCACTTTCCCTGTCTTGGATAAGCCTCAGGCCACCAGTCTACATATCACCCCCAAATAAAGAGGGGTGTGTCACTGTGTCACTGAAGCCCCCTTTCCATTCTCCCTCTGTCCAGAGTGATCTGCCAGTGTTCAGCTTGGACTCTCGAGTGCTGCCCCCAGCTAGGGCCACCCCACTTCAGACCTGGGATGAGGTCCTGCACTTAGCCAAGCACAATTCAAAGTGGTCTTCAACTGCCATGAAGAGGTTCTGGAAGGCTGCTGCTGCCCGGTTGAGGAAGCGCTCCAGGAGAAGTTGCTATGGAAACAGAAGTTGTACAGCACTGGTAGTTAGTAACTGCAGACCAAGTCAGCCCAAGGCAGACTTGGGAATCTCTCCTTCCCAAGACTATGGTACAGGGGATGGCAAGAGGGAGCAGGTCTCAAATTCACCAGACTCCAGTTAGCAACACGCTGGTCCTTTCTCAATAGAGACCACTGCACAGATGTGATTTCTTGCACCTACAAAGTTCCTAAGAGTGTCCCAGGAGGTACCAGAACTCCTCCCTTAAAGGCTGGAAACCGAGGCAGTGGGGAGCAGGAGCCCATACCTTGCTGGGCTGCAGGCAGCAGGAAACACAGTGCTCGTAAGCACCACAGCAGCCATTGGCCAGGCACCCATCACAGCAGTACTGCTTCGTGCTGGGGACGCTGACATCACAGCAGCCATTGGCCAGCAGGTCCTTCCTCTCACAGATGTAGCCTGAAAGCCAGAGACCAATGTCAGCAGGAGACTGCAGCCCCCACCTCCCTCCTAGGATGAAGGACTGCCAGAGTCCAGGGCACCCTGAGCACCAAGGGCCACAAGAGGCTTGAACGTGACCAGTGGCTTCCTCTGGGCAGAGACTGACAGGTAGGATTTGAGTGTCAACTTAGCTCCATATTGTTACCCCGTAGCCATGCTTTGGTCTGCTGTCAAACATCTGAACTCATCACCAGGTCAAGCCATGACCTTGCTTCCTTCCTGCAAGCCCATCTTTCATTTGGGCCTCTTTCAAAAAAAAAATACAAGATAGAGACAGGAAAAACCACACACCTGTTCACAAAAATGAAATCTTTCCAAATTTAAAAAGCAAGCAAATCACTTTGAGCAATTTTTAGATGTCTGCTGCTAACCTAGTAATTCAAAGGACTGTTAAAATAGGAAGCCACAGTTTACCTTTATTATATCTACTTTAGGGTGTTTGTGCATAAACATTCCAGGAGTATAACTACGCAGGAATTAGGGAACAAAGGTCTCCAATACTCAAAGAAGAGAAAAATCTCCCAATTTCTATACAACTTAGAAATCCCATCGTGTGGCTATGCACTTCCCTACAGCCCAGTCACTTTGTGTTCAGTATTAGAGATCAATTTCCTTTTAGAACTAATTCATTGTTCAGAGTTGCTAAGCAGGCATTTCCCCGCAGCCTTCTAGTAGTAGGACAGAAAAATGTAAGCTCCAGTCCATAAGAGCCACCATCACACTAGAGAAGCTCCAGGGGCACATTCAGCCCCTCAGGTCCATGCATGGGCCTGCAGGTGCATTCATGGACCCTCAGGTGCACAGGAGCTGTTCCAAGCACAACCCATCTGGAATGCCCAGCTCCATCTTCAGAGAATGAGGCATGGCAGAGATCTGCTTGTTTTCAAAACTGCCCTGGAAAATCAAGTCTGGAGAAGTAGAAGGCACTGGTGGAAGGTGACAATGGGCCCTCACTCAAAACTTGGGAGACTTCCCCAGTCACTTGGGAGCTGCCTCTGTTTACTGTTTATGCTGTTACTTGCTGAATGAAGAGAAAATCATCCTGCTGTCCTAGGAAAAGCTTCAGGGGCTCTCCCCAACCACTCCCACACATGCTGTTTACAGGGATTCCTTTTCAAAAATATTTTATTATTTTTATTTTATGTGTATGAGTGTATTGCCTGCATGTGTGTAAATGCACCTGCTTTGTGCAATGCCCGAGGAGGTCAGAAGAGGCGTTGGATCCCCTGGAACTGAAGTTGCGGATGGTTGCTAACCTGGGTCCTCTGCAAGAGCAACCAGTGCTCTTAACTCTGAGCCATCTCTCCAGCCTATTTGCAGGGATTCTAAACAAAATTCCAAGGTAGTCAGCACTCTTCTGAGGATTCTCCCCAAATAAGGACACGGCAACTCTTATGAGAGAGATGCACACTACCAAGCAGCCTACACTCTACTTGCTGATATTATCTGTCTGCTCTTCCTGTCCCAGGTTACGAGTTAACATCTCAGGCTCTTTTCCTCCCGCTGTAAACTTTCAGCCTTCAGTCCTCATCCCTGAATTAGTAGGTCTAACTTCTGGGGAGAGCACGCTCACCCAGGCTCCTCATAATCATGAATCCACCTATGCAAAGGTTATTCATTTTTTATATTTTAAAGGTTTAAGTGTGTGTGTGTGTGTGTGTGTGTGTGTGCGTGTGCGCGCGCCGCATGTGCACATATGTGAATGCAGGTACCCATGAAGACCAGAAGAGGGTGTCAGATCCCCTGGAACTGGAGTTACAGACAGTTATAAACTGTCATATGGGTGCTGGGAACGGAATCCAGGTCCTCAGCAAGAGCAGCCAGTGCTCTTAACTACTGAGCCATCTCTCCAGTCCCTTCTACTTTTAGCTAATAAGTAGAAACACAAGAACTGTACATGGGAATGGGGTAATATGTTTCAATAAATGTATAAAACTGTGCTATTTGTCAGTTAGGCAAAGGCTTCTACCGAGTCTTGTGAGATCACAGTCTGCAAACCCTTGCTCTTGCCTGGGAAATTAACTTCCAGCCTTTGAAAAGTTAGTGACTGACTGTCATGTTTAATTATGTTACCCCAGCAACATTCACAGTGGGATCTCATTGTTAAACAGCATAAACAGGTACAAGTTTTCTCTATTAAGCTACTTTTCCCATGTCCATGGAGGTAAAATACAACCCATGGCTCTTGGATTTTTATGGATTTAAGATGATTGTTGGAATTTTTTAACTAGAGTCTGTGAGTCCGAAATTGCTCAGAAGAAATTACTATTTTGGTAGCTATGGTAAAAGAAAATGATAAATTGTGCCCACATGATGCTAAGATTTCCTGTTTTTTGAATCTGGAAACAAGTCCTGGACTCTAAATCAAAGCATTCAGTCTAGCCCTTAGCTAACTGCATCTCTTTGTTACTGGTGTTTAAGGTATTTACAGGCAGGCAAGGTGGCTCAGTGGGTAATAGTGCTTGCTGCCAACCCTGATCTGAGTTTGACATCCCTCAGACCCACCTAGTAGAAGAGAAATAACTCCTGAAAGTTGTCGTATGACCTTCACATGCACTGTCTCTCTCTCTCTCTCTCTCCCTCCCTCCCTCCCCCCCCCTCTCTCTCACACACACACACACACACACACAGTGCGTGCACATCCACACAAATTAATAAATGTTAAAGTTCTTTTAAAGGAAATTTACAGCATGACCTGCTTTCCCAGCATGACCTGAAACTCGGCTCTGACTGGCATCCCTGCTGCGTGCACTTTTGTGTGGTCTCCCAGCTCTTCCCCTCTGGGTGCCAGGCTTCCTCTCCTTCCTTCATTTCTTTTAAAATTTAATTTACTTATTTTATGTGTATGAGTGCATGTATATAAGTGTACCCATGTGCAATGGCTGCAGAGGGGGCATCAGATCCCCTGGAACTGGAGTTATGGATGGTTGCTAGCCACCATGTGGGTGCTGGGAACTAAATGGGGTCCTCTGCAAGAGCAGTCAGTGCTCTTAACCACTAAGCCATCTCTCCAGCCCCTCCTTTCTTTATTTCTAAATAATTTTATTCCTGGTTTGATATTTAGAGATCTCAGTATCTCCCCCTACCCCACAAGCTTCCTAAATGGCCCAAGCTGGCCTTGACCTCTCAACCCTCTGCCTCAGGCTCCCAAGAGCTGGGACTACAGACGTGTGCTGCACAGGAGAGCATCCATTCAGCTTCTTTTCCAGGAAGCTTTGCTCTTCATTGTGCAGGGGGTGCAAACTTTTTCTCTTTTAAAGCAAATACAACTGCTGTCATCATTTTAAAGACACATGTGGCTTCACTGAGCAGGGAGTTTGTAGGTATAGATGATGCAAATGCAAGTTTACCTGGAGCAGCTCCAAGACGGCCATTCACAAGCTATTTGTTGTATAAGACTTTGAAATAGGGGAAAATTTACTTTGTGAACCACTCATCGAAAGTAGAAAAAAAACTCAATAAGCCAATCAGGAATTTTCAGCACTGTCTGAATATTAGACATTAAGGAGAAACTGTGGCCTTTGATGATGACAGGCTGTGTTTTCACTTTGAACAAGAGTCCTCCACAGTCTTAGGCAAGTTCCTTAACTTCTTGGTGCCTCTCTCTCCACCTGTAAAACATGGCTTGCAGTATCTATTCTCATGGGTTTGTTGCAAAACTCAAATGAGGTGCTGGGCATGGTAGCGTGTGCCTTTAATTCCGCATTCAGGAGGCAGAGGCAGGCGCATCTCTGTGATTTAGAGGCCAGCTCAAATGAGGTCTTTAATGAATCCTGTAGCCCATACCCAGCACACAAGAGGAGCTGTTCTAGCATAGGTTAAGTACAGACAGGGGTGAGACCAAGAGTTGGAGCGCTAGCAGGTGGGTAGCCTAAAAGTTCGCCTGGGCCAGAATCTCTTTTCTTACGGCTTAAAGGAAATGATTTTCCCTGTAGGAGGAACATGCTCTAGAGATGTCCTAAATTCCCTGGATAATATCTGTAGCAAGCACATTCCTGCCTGTCAACACTGTGGGCTTACGTAAAAGTTGCCAGGGAGGAAAACGCAGCTCTTCCCTACAGAGCTCAACACCAAGATGAGAAGCAAAGACTGTTAAGATCAGAAAATCCACCCAGTCACGGGACTCACTCCTCAAAGCCTAGTACTTGGGTGTGACACTGAGGCAGGAGGATTGCTGTGAGTTTGAGGTCAAAGAGTGGAATCTATGTCTCAAAAACAAAAAACAAAGACCAGGGCTGGGGAGATGGTTCAGTGGGTAAAAGTGATGGCTACACAAGCGTGAGGACACAGTTCAGATCCCAAGAACCCAAATAAAGCTGGATGTGATGGGAGGCAGAGACAGGGAATGCCCAGAAGTTCATGGGACAGCTAGCCTGGGGTATGCAGCGGTGAACCTGAGACCTAACACACACGTGCACACACACGCACACACACGCACACGTACACACACACACACGCAGGCACACACGTAGGCACACACAATAAACAACAAAAGCTGATGACTGACACACACACACACACGCATGCACGCATGCACACAGGCACGCACACACAATGATAAAATAACAAAAGCTGAGCACTGAGCTGCAGGCAAAAAGGAACTATTAGGAGTCAGGGTCCTCAGCCAAGCTTCCTGTGTTGAAGGAAGCCTGGAATGGCGAGGAAGGTATGGAAGACAGACACAAGTATTCCTGGAGACCAGGAAGAAGGCCACACATATTGTGGAGGATGCCTATCAAGCCCAGAGTCTTGGCATGACCTTGCCAGGCATCACGAGTGCAGGGAAGAAAGGCCGTACCCAGCTCATCCGTGATGAGGTGTTTCCCTTGGATGGAGTTCCGGCACTGGTTGCTGGGACGGCTGCTGTTGCCCAGGTTAAACTGCACCTTCCAAGGAATAGGCTGGTCATGGTCTTGAACTTGGAGGAGGTTCCGATCTCTCACTGCCCTCTCGTCCTGCAACAAGACCACAAGGGAGAGGAAGGTTCAGTCACTTTTCCTGCAACCTCACTGATTCTACTTAGACAACAGCAGGATGGTCAGAACACGATTAAGCTTGCCCTGCAGGAGTCTGTGCAACCCTGGCATGAGCAAAGTCTGAGCAAAGCCACAAAACAAACCCATAGGAATTGTAAGTTTTGAGAGGATGGCTATGGCTTTACCGTTCTCCCAAACCGGTGCGTTGACATGCATGGCAACAGACAGACCAAAAAACTCTAGCAAGACATTGAATTTTTTTTGGTCTTTTTGAGACAGGGTCTCCCTGTAGCCCCAGCTGTCCTGGAACTCATTATGTAGACCAGGCTGGCCTTGAACTCACAGAGATCCGCCTGCCTCTGCCTCTTGAGTGCTGGGATTAAAGGTGTGTGCACCACCATGCCCAGCCTGACATTTAATTTTTTTATTCCAAAACACACACCATAGAACAGAATGCAAAGCCTGAGTGTTTTCAGAATAGAAAAGTCCTTAGACTGTCACCTGACTAGACACAAGGTCCCAGCCTTTTGCAGTGACAAGTGCTCATATAGATACCTGATCAAGGGGCAAGAAGACAAAGTCTGTCAACTAGGAAAAGGTCTTCTGTGAAAAAAGGGTGCACTGAATAGCTTTAGTGTCAACTTGACACACCTGGGTAGGAGCCTCAAGTGGGGAATATCCTCCATTGGACTGGCCTGTGGCCATGTCAGTGGGGTATCTTCTTGATTATTGAGTGACGTGGGAGGACACAGCCCACTATGGGCAGTCACACACACACACACACGGCTGTATAAGAAACCAGGCTGAGCATGGGCCAAGGGAGGAAGTCAGTAAACAACGTTCCTCCATGGCCTGTGCTCCAGCTCTTGCCTCCAGGCTCCTAGCTTGGGCTCCCTGATGAATTGTGACCCAAGAGATGTAAGCCAAATAAACCCTTTCCTTCCCAAGTTGGTATTGGTCAGAGTGTTTTGAGAGAGGTGCAACCCTTACAACCTACCTCTAGAAGCCATTTGGGCTGCACAACACTTTGCCCAGCCAAGCAGAGGAGAAGTTGCCCGGGGCCCGAGCCTGGGGCCCGTTCTCTTAGCCACCAGCCATTCTGTATATCTTGGAAGTGCTCAGATCACTGGCTTCTGGAAAACCAGGCAAGCATGAAGCTTCTAGTCATGCTATAAAACCAAACAACTATACAAGACTCCCACTGCTTGTTTGGAGTTTTACTGATTGTTTTTGCTTGTTTGATTGGTTGGTGGGGTGGCTTTGGGTTTTGAAAGAGGGTTTCTTATCCCTAGCCTGGCCTGAAACTCACAGTAATCCTCCTGCCTCAGTCTCATAAATACTTGGATTATAGGTGTGAGCCACCATGACCTGATGGTTTGGAGTGTGTTCTAAGGCAGTATCTCCCTATGCAACCCAGACTGACCTCAGGATCCTCCTGCTTCAGCCTCCCAAGTACTGGGATTATGGGATCACGGTGTAAAGGTGTGCACCACCAATCTGGCTGTCTCTCTGGCTTGTGTAGTTAAGCATTCCCACTCTCCTGAAACCTTTACCCTTAACAATGGTCAGGTGTTGTCTGTCTGCTTTTTAAGCTAAGGGGATAACTCTTGAAAATTTGGTGGCAAAACTTAATACACTCGAGAAAATTGGAAAAGATCTTTGTAATCACAATATAGAAGTCTACAAACGCTCTGGTCCAGCAAACTCTCTTGAGAAGCATCCTATAAAAGTCACAAGTGTATGAAAGACACACAGTAGGCTTTCCTACAGTACCATTTCAGTGGGGGGAAAAACCCAGAAGCCCAACAAGAAGTGACTAAGCACTGGCCTGTACACACCACTGTCATCAAACCCAGGTCTGCCATTCCTCTAAAACCTTCTCCAACTTTCTCCACCTGCAACCCTTTTTTGCTCAAGAAATTTTTACATGATTCTGGGTATATACAGATATAAAATAGGTATACAAATCAAACATACTGATCAAAAACTTACTTTAAAAATTCTTACTACAGGTAATTTTATCACTTTTTGTCAAAAATGAAAGCGAACTGCACACTAATGAGAAGGATGGTCTCGTTAATTTTTACATAAAGAACGGGGTCTGGGCTGAGTATCCGACAGCACAGGGTGGGGTGCAGAGCATCCACATTAGAAGGCTTGCCACCTCCTGTAACTGCAGCTCCAGGAGCTCTGACCCTCTTCTGACCTCTCAACGTGTATACACCACCACACAGACATACACACAATTTAAAATTTTTTACATCTTAAATACATCTTTAAATCATCTTTGGAATGTTTTAATTTTACAGGAAAAACTAAGTGGTTTAGAGAAGCTTCACTAGCCCCGAACCTTTTCTGTTAAGCACATTATTCCAATTGAGAAGGTTCACTAAAACAATGCTTATCAACATGAAATCCAGAAATTACCCACAATCCCATCACTTACATAAACCTACTCATGTTTCTGCATATTTGCTTCTGGCCTCCGACCTGGTTTATACTAGAACTGAGGACACTGTGCAGTCGGTTCCTCTTGACACTAATTGGATGGTAAAACATTTTCAAGTACCTACAGTATCTAGATAATCACATTTTCACAGCTATGTAATAATCCATCATGGTGATAAGCCATCATTAAGTAAACAGCCTCCACAGACCAACATCTGACCCCAAGTTCTGCTATCATAGATGACTCTGTGATTAAGTGTGGGGCTTCAGGAAATGCAGTAATAACAGCTAGATAGTGCCAAATAGTGTCCCCAAGTTTTATCCACCATCTGCAATATTACCAGCAGTTCAGTAACAGTGTCCACCATTCCACCAACAGCCCAATTAGGACTGGGTCCTCTTCTTCAGTTTGTGGTATAAAATAGTCCTTCAAGATGGCTTTCAT
>NW_008350324.1:1062839-1165125 GCF_000622305.1 Nannospalax galili | reverse complement strand
CTCTCTCTCTCTCTCTCTCTCTCTCTCTCTCTCTCTCTCTCAAAGAAAGAAGTGGCTAACAGGTGCAGAACAGGGCAGGTGGCAAAATCAAAGCCTGCAGCCTCAGACAAGGAGCAAGCCGATGCAGAAGCCCTGGGAGGTGGGGATTCCCTTAGGTGCACCCAGCTTGACTCTGCAAATTCATACCCTGTGGCGCTCCTAGAAGCACATGCTTTAGCTGATAGCCAAGCTGAGAGCAATCTCAGAGGCGGAGCAGCACAGGCTACTCTGGGTGAATGGATGGCCACCAAAGGCCAGTCAGAGGTCAGCAAACCAGCATCAGCATGGGGCAGGTGGTGGCCACAGCAGCATACTTAAGTTACCCCATTTCCTCTTCCTGAAAGAAAACAAGTATTCCTGGACCAGCACATCCCAGAAGGCTCTCTACCAGGACTCTATTGCTGGAAAAAAGGAAGGTCATCCTTTAAGCACATGAACTTGTCACACATGAATATTTAGAACCTTGCCCAAAGGACTGTGTATGGGCTGGAGAGATGGCTCAGTGGGTAAGAGTACAGGTTGCTCTTGAAGAAGACCTGGGTTCAGTTCCCAGCACCCACATGGCAGCTGATGACCATCTTTAACTCCAGTTCCAGGGATCTTTTGTCCTCTTCTGGTCTCTGCAAGCACTGAACACATGTACTGAACTTACATACATGCAGATAAAACAGGCATATGTGTAAAATTCTTTTAAATGCAAAACAGATTTTACCGAAGGACAGTGTGAGTGGAGATGGTGGAACGGTGAGCCAGCTGTGGAGGTCTGGCTGAGCGTGGGGAAGGGGTGTGAGGGCACGCTCTATCCACTGCATGTTGAGGCTCTCCCACAGCCTTCTCTCTGCCCTGCTAGGCTAGCTCATCTTTAAGATTTTCACCACATATATGTACTTTTTCATTCAAGATCCACTCAAAGATAGGGAAATTTCACGAAGTGCCACGGTAAGAGACAAAGGCAGTCAGGTGCTCCGACAGGCTGCCCGTAAGGGTGATACATACAAATCAGAGCTGCCATCCCTAGGAGAGGCTACGTGTCCGCACAGCTCTACTGCAGCAAGGAAAAAAGAGTGGGACAAAAGTGAGCAAAGGCCACAAGAGCGTTTGTCACTGCTGTAGCTGAGGCACTGGCCTCGCTTCCTGTTGTTTGTTTTGTTTTTTTGGCCTGTTAGGAGTTCCTGGTGCCATTTCAGATCTATTATAAGGTCAAATGAGAGACACGCCTATGTAGGCAGTACAGCACACACACAAGGCGTGACCTAAAGATCTGCTCATGCATTTCAAAAAAGGAGGCGATAAGGCCAGATGGCCTCACAAATGTAGCCTGATGGCGGAGGATTACCAAGAACTATAAAGAGCTTTTTAAAATGACTGTGTGTGTGTGTGTGTGTATGTGTGTGTGTGTGTGTGTGTGTGTACACGTGCGCACACTACATGAGTGCAGTACCCATGGACACCAGAAGAGGACGTCAGGAGCTGGGGTTACAGGCAGCTGTGAGCTGCTTGACCTGAGTGCTGGGAAGAGTGCTCTCTGCAAGGGCAGCAAGCACTCTTAACCACTGAGCCATCACTCCAGCTTTTAAGATGTAGAAATACTTGTACGTAGGTGAAGAAATTGGAACTCAATTGAAAAAAGCAAAGAAGAAAAAAAAACAAGAAAGGAAAGAAAAGAAATACCTCATGCACCACAGTGGGCAGCTCTGGTGATGAGAGGTCATGGACCTCTCCCCTGCTGTGCAGTGAGTGTTCTGCAAACTTTCCAGAAAACAGCTCTATGTTGGTAAGCAGAAAAAGGTGGGGGGGGGGCACAGATTAGCAGCTCTCTCCACTCACCCCACTTCCTTTTCCATAATCTTCAAGTGGGCACCAATTTGCATCCTTAACTACTTTCCAGCAGAATATATTAGATATCTTCAAAGAGTTCTGCAGACAACCCAGCAGATTATGGGCACTGCATGGCTGGGACAGGGAGGAGGACCTTTGCTCCAGGGAGGACTCAGGGCCCCTCACACTTCCACGATGGGATTCATCTCAGACCAGAGGCATCTGAGCTGCCCAGCCCACGACCCACCATGCCACCCTGTAATAATGCACTGCACATCCTGAATCACTGTGTGAAAGCATCTTGCCTACCCTCCTCCTCCCCTAGCAGCTAAGTACCCAGGAAGCAGACTTTTCCTGCCAGTCTACCTCCACTCTCACCATGAACAGTGCTGCATCCAGGTCACCTGGTGCCAGTCACCATCCCTAACCCTCTGTCCCAATGGCATCCCCTCTCCTGCACTCCCATCTCTAACAATTTAAATTATCCCCAAAAGCATAAGATGAAAACCAAAGAAAAGAGGCGCCAAGGATCCCAGGTGGCACAGTCAGGGGCTTTCTGAGTAAAGGAGTCTCAGATACACAGAGCTAAGCTCAGGGAAGCCCTGTGTCATAGCCCCTCCATCTTCCACAAACATCTCCCCTTCTAGCCCACTCCTCTCATCACCCCCACTTTTACAGATGAGCAGTGGAGACAGGACAGGTAAGGCAAGCTGCTACCCAGATTCAGGGTGGCAGTCAACCAAGCTACAAGTCCCATGCAGGACAGGCGGAGGTAGAAAATGTAAATTCTGAAAATGTTACATTTTAAATCAAGTATTTATTTATTTACAAATAAAAACAATGAGCTCATGACATGTTAGCACTTGTCTTATTGGTTAAAAAAAATGCTTTTAGCTGGGCCTGGTGGCACACGCCTTTAATCTTAGCACTCGTAGCACTCGGGAGGCAGAGGCAAGAGGATCTCTGTGAGTTCAAGGCCAGCCTGGTCTACCTAGTGAGTTCCAGGACAGCTGGGGCTACAGGGGGACCCTGTCTCAAAAAGACCAAAAAAAAAAGAAAAATGCTTTTCAAAAAATAATAGCGAAGGCCAGCAAGATGGCTCAGTGGATCCTCAGGTCGTCCTTGTGTCCAGTCTGCTGCTGGCTGCTGTATGGGCTGAAGAGTGGGAGGGAGCCCACCTCTTACAGGTGTAGGCAGCTGAGAAGAGGAGAGGCTGTTTGGCAGATAACAACAGGAGCCACCATGCAACCCTCGACACCGAGCTCTATGTCTAAATTTGACAAGTGTCCCTTTTTACAAGTTCATCACAGACAGTGTAACCATTGCCAAGGGCCAGAAGGACCCTCAACAAGCCAGGTACAGGCTTAACGTCTGACCCAGCACTTCCTTCCTAGGCCTGTGTCCATGAGCAATGAAAACATACCAAACACACACAAAAATTCACTACAGGGTCCTTTTTTAGAGCCCTATTCAGAGCCGGGAGGTACGTGCCTTTAAACCCAGCACTCTGGAGGCAGAGGCAAGTGAATCTCTGTGAGATCAAGGACAGCCTGGTCTACATAGAGTTCCAGGCCAGTAGAGACCCTGTAGAAAACAAGAAAAAAAAAGCGCTATTCATACAGGGGACACTAGGTCACACAATAACACAGGTGAATCCCCAAAACAGCACGGCAGTCCCAAAGGCCATGTGTTACATGACTCCATTTAAAAGAAGTACCCAGGATGGGGCAAAGAGATGGTTCCACGGGTAGAAGAGCTTGTCACACAAGCCTGTTGACTGAAGCTTGACCCCTGGAACCCACTCGACCAGTGAGATGGCTCAGCAGATAAAGGTTCTTGCCACCAAGCCTGACAACCTAAGTTCAATCCCTGGGGGACCCACATGGTGGAAGGAGAGAACCAATCCACCAAAGTTGTCCTCTGACCTCCACATGAGCATTGTGGCATGTGAATACCTCCTCCACACCAATCATAGACACACACACACACACACACACACACACACACACACACACACATCCCAGCACTCGGGAAATAAAATGCAGTTTAAAAAAAAGACAGAATATAGGGGTAGTGATTATTTAGGGCTTGAGGGGAGGGATAGCAAGTTGATAAAAGTGTAGGGAAATGTGGCTGTGGAGACAGCTGCCCAGCTGTGACTTTACAAAAACCACTGGGCTGCATACTTTGGGTGAGTTATACCATTATAGAATGTGGACTGTTTCTCAGTGACCCAGTGTGGGTCTGAGACCAGTGGATGTGTTTTTCCTGCACTCTAACGTATCCTCCAGTCTGCACTGTGCTGTGAACAGATCTTCACAGATCTACCATGTGGTGAAACACTTCTGTCACATAGCATCAAAAAAAAAAAAAAAATCACATTTGTATCACCAGTGAGCTGATGGGAAAGCCTTCAGTGTTGGAAGTTCACAAGCTCTGGTAGCAAATGCAGTTTCCAGAAGTCTCATTTACACTTGGAGCCTGAATTTTTATCTCAGGCAACACATAACATCGGCTGTCTGTGAGGGAGCAGGCTTGCTTCATTCACTCTCAAGCAAAAGTCTAAACACCCAAGTCTGATCAACTAACTGTGAGGAGGGGGGGTGTGTGCTAATTCAGCCTGTGATTCAACTGCCGAGTGTTTTTCACACTGTGGACCCAGCTCCCATCTCAGTGTGCAGAGCAACAGAACGCAAGGATCACAATTTAGCACAATGAGTCATTTTCCCTGCCTCATCCTCAAGCAAGAAAGCAGGTTCAGTTACAGCCAGTACAGGAAGACGGTCCCAGACCCAAAAGACCGTCACCAGTCAAGGATGGAGACTTTCGGTGATGTCTAATCCTGGTTATCAGCTTGACACACCTGAGAAGAGAGCATCTCAACTGAATTGCCTCCAATAGATTAGCCTGTGAGCAACTGTGGGGCATTTTATTGATTGGTAGTTGAGGCGGGAGGGTCCAGCCCACTGTGGAAGGTGCTATCCATAGGCATGTAGCCTGGGCTCCATAAGAAAGGTAGTTGAATCTGAGGCTGGGAGGGAGCCAGTAGGAAGCATTCCTGCCCTGAGTTCCTGTCTTGGATTCCCTCGGTGATGAACTATGACCTGGAAGTGTAAGGTGAAACAAACCCTTTTCTCCTAAGTCACCTTTGGTCATGGTGTGTACCACAGCTACAGAAAGCAAACTAGGACATCTGGTTTCTCAAAGGGGAGCCAGAAGAAAAATGTATTTGAAATCTCATAGTTTTGTTTTGTTTTCTGAGACAGGGTCTTCTCGTTCCAGCTGGCCTGGAACTCACTATATAGACCAGGCTGGCTTCAACTGCCTAGAGATCCAGCTGCCTCTTCCTTCCGAGTGCTGAAATTTAAGGCACGCACCACCACACCCAGCCAGAATCTCATATATTTTTAATCCCACTTTAAAAACATTGCACACAGTAGGCATTGGCTAGTTCATCGGTCACCTTGCTACAGAAGAAGCCAAGCTTGAAAAACTGGCTATTCTGCATTAGATTCCCAGCCCACACCTTCTCAAAGGTCCCTAACCACACCAAAGTCTTACAAAGGGACAAGAAGACACCCAAAGGTGAGAACAGAATAGCCACAGGCTAGAAGGGCGGGAGGGAGTACAAGGGACCAATACCGCCCCCCCACACACACACACAGGCTACTCCACTTCATCCACAGACACGAGGGCAAACAGCCCAGGAAATAAGCTCCACACAAAGACTGGAACGCGAAAAATAAAGAACCATCAATCTCAGGTAAGCCAAAATCAATGGCCTGTGGCACAGGAGAATGTGGTGGGGCAGAGCAGAGGCTGAGGGTGCAGGGGTGCAGAAGCACCTCCTACAATCTGTTAGGGGTGTCACCTGATGTGACTGTCCTCCGACCCACTTCCAAGACCTGAATTTTTGGGGCAAAGCCAGGTGGAGCAGCATATGACACGGTCCCGGGGCCAGCTTCATCACAGGCCACCTGAGCAGCTGCCCAGCTAGTAACTGAACACCCATCCTCCCAGAATCCCAGCTAAAGCCCTCACTCCCAAGGTGACACTAAGGGACAGTGATACAGATTTGGAGGTGGAAACTCTACTAAGTAATTGGGTTTCCATAAGATCATGGGCTGAGTCCTGAGAATGGACTCAGGCCCTCATAAAGGGTTGAAGGGACCAGTGTGCTTTCTCCACTGTTGTGAGGGTAAGCCAGCCAGGGTGTGTCCACCAGATGCACAATCTGTTGACACTCTCATGTGTTAGGCCACCAGTCCATGGTAGGGTCACAGTAGCCTGAACTGAGTACAAGTTCACCCTAACCCCCAGGAGACTTAAACAAGCCCTGAGCTGGGCTCCAGGCCCTTTTTACGGTCTTCGGTCATCTACTGAGGAAAGATCTATCATAGAAATGGGATAACCCAAGAGGGTAGTATGTCAGCACTGCCCACTGTGGAGGAAGTAGGCCCAGAGAGAGTGAAAAAAAAAAAAATCTGACTCAGTTCTAGGGGTTTCAAGGTGATCCCTTTCCCAAACACAGACACAGATCACAAATCTAAAAACACACATAAAACACACCACACACACAGAAGACGGCGTGTGGGAGTTCAAAGATGGCTATTGGGACAGTCACAGGGTATAGCACATGTGAGTCGGAACAGTTGGCAGCATACCGGATGGGAGGAAAGGCAGTCATCCTAACTAAAAAGACTTACTTGTTCAACATATTTGGTTCCCACAAAGCACCTGGCAGTATTCTGGAAGGGAAGAGTCTCTGAATGAGACACACAGGCCCCTGTTCTCAAAAAAATATGTTGGAAAACAGAGTGTGAGGTGAGGTAGACAGACAAGCACATGAACAAGAAATGCTGGGCTAAGTATGTACCACAAGGGGAAAAGCAAACTCATGGGCAAGGAACTGCAATCAGACACACAGCATGGCCTGAGTCACCAAGTGTGGTCAGTTAACCAGACCCAAAAGGCCCCAAAGGGATTCAGTTACACAGAGAACCCAGAATGGATTCTGGAGTCTTGCCTGAGCAAAGAATCACAGGAGGGGAGCCCTATGGTGGGATGGTTGTTAGAGTTGATCACACATGCTACTGTGTAGAGAAGACTCAAACAGAAAGCAGAGCCCTGCTGGGCTACCACTCTAGTTCAGGCAATGGAGAGATGCAGGACACAGTGTAGAAACAGAGCCAGTACTTTGGAGATGAGTAATGACAGAAGAATAGTGTAATTATGGCACTGAAGACTGGGAGGTACAACACTAGCAGAGGAGAATCAAGAGTTCTGTTCAGGGGCTGGAGCAAAGGCTAAGGGTATTTCATGCTCTTCTAGAGTACCCAAGTTCTGTTCCCCGCACCCACACCAGGTGGCTCACAACCATTTGTAACTCCAGGTCCAGGGGATCTGAGCCCCTCTTCTGACCTCCATGGGCACCTAGACACATGTGATATACACTCAGTCACACACATAAATAAATAAAACATTTTAAAAATAAATCTTTTTTGCCGGGTGTACACCTTTAATCCCAGCACTTAACAGAGGCAGACGGATCTCCGTGAGATCCAGCCTGGTCTACATAGTGAGTTCTAGGTTAGCTGGGGCTACAGGGAGACCCTGTCTCAAAAAGACCAAAAATGAACAAATAAATAAATAAATACTTTTTAAAAAATTGAAAAAGAGCTCTGTTCTAGCTGGGTGCAGTGGACACAACTGTAACCCCAGCACTCGGGAGGTAGAGACAGGAAGAGGAGAAGTTTGAGGCCTCCATGGAATACATGAAACCCTGTCTTAAAAGAGCCAAAGGCTAGGGGTGTAGTTCAGTGGTAGAACTCTTGCCCAACATGTGCAAGGCCTCATCAAGAGTTGTTTTCATGCTTGGTTACAGGTGAGCAGGTGGTAGAGAGGCAGCCAGGGGCCAGTCCCAGCACTTAACACTCGAAGGTCTACCAGACAAAGAAACACCGGCTGTGATAATGAGTCTAAAGGCGGCAGAAAACACAAGTCACAAAGGCAGCAGCTCGTATGATCATACATATTCCAGCCAACAAGACTTGTGACACTTGGCCTGTGTTTGGGATACAGTTCCTTACCTCCCCTCCTCACGGCTCTCCTGCCCATCCCCTAAAGCTAGGGTGACAAGAAGCTTTATTTACACACTACTTATTTAACCATTTAATGCATGAACTTGACCTTTGAGGACAAATGCCTCTCTAAAGGCTGTCTTGCACACCCTAGGGGATGCTCTCTCTCTAAAAACTCAAGTGTTCAAGATGGGCTTCTGGGTAAACTTCAGATAACATTTCCTATTAAAGCCTGCTGCCAGTTCTCCCCAGAATTCTCCCCTGGAACAAAGGAAAAAGAGTAAGGTTGGGGAATGAAAAAAAAATTCTACCCAACCAAGTGTGCACAGAAAGTGGCATCGCGAGGGTCCTGCTGGGTCACCAAGGTGGAGAGACCACAGAGCCCTTGGCCATTTGCTGAACCAGCCATCTCCACCTCTCAGGCACCAAGCCTGGGTCCTCCACGAGGAAGTGAAAAAGAACAGAACCCTCTCCTAGCCCATGACCTGGACAGGTGCAGAGTAGAAAGACCCCAATGATACAGAGGGTGAGCCCGGCTTGAGTCCTGTCTCTGCCCTGGCCTACCGGTGCAGCCACCAGTAACCAGGTAAGACGGGGGCCGAGCTCCGAAGTGGGAATGACCTCCTCTCAGGGCCCTCAGCGGCCGGAGGGGGTTGAAAATTAGGAGATCTGAGGTCGGACCAAAGGATTGGAGGACCGGAGGAGGGAGGACCAAAGGGCTAGAGGATCCTAGGGAGGAGGAACAGAGGAGGACGAATAAGAGTCAGAGGGAGGAGGGCCAGAGGGAGGATGGATGACTGGAGGAGGAAAATGATCAGGGGGAGGAGGCCTGGAGCAGCAGCCACTGACCTGCTTGAAGGTGCTGCTGAGGAAGTAGACCAGCGAGAGCCCAAAGACCAGGGCGAGTACCCAGCGCTTGCGCAGCAGCCGGCGCCACAGCAGCGCCGCCAAGTTCAGCATCCCGGTGCAGCGCCGCCAGGCTCAGCATCCCCGCGGCATGGCCTCGCCGCCCGCTCCTTACACCGCAGCCCCTTCTGTGCTCAGTGCCCGCTTCGGTCCAGCTCCCCGCAGCCGGCGGGCCGCCCACGTGACGCGCAGCCCCGCCCCTCCCCGCTCCGCTGACGTCACCGCCAGGCCCCTTCCATGTCTCCTCTCCATTGGTCCCTGCGGATCCACAGCCTTCCATTGGCTGAATCCGGAGACCGGAGCGGGTCATCATGAACGAGTGACTGGCGTAGCCACCCCCAGTCCTAGCGCCGACTGAGACTGGACTAGCGGAGGCCGGAAGCACTTGGAAGTCACGTGCTGCCCGGGCCGCGCCAGTGATTGGCGAGCTGGACGTGAATGAGGCGGCCGTGATTGCTGAATTGTCTGGGCAGGTAAAGAGAGAATGCGCCACTTTCTCTGCCAAGCGGTGTGGTCAGGTGTGGACCCCGGTCCGTACAGTCCCCTTGCAGGGTTTTGCTCTATGCATGGGTGGCAGGAATGAGATGCGACCGTGACCTTGTTTGCTCAGTTCTGTGCACTGCTTCCAGGGCGAGCCACGCAAGAAAGATGCTATCTTACTGGGCTTGGCGGTGCGGTCTTGGAACGGCCTGGAGACACAGCTTGAGACTGCGTAGACTGGATGTGGTCTCTCATAGGGAGGGACAGGATGCATGGAGTAGAGCCTTAAAGGAAGCTTCATTCAATCATTCATTTGCATCCAGCATGCAAGATGTATTCCAGGATTCAGTATAGGAATAATTATATATTGTTAACAAAGGGTCTTAGGCATTAGCTTTAGAACGTCGTGTCAAATTTCGGATGGAAACTGTGGCTCTGTGTTTTATTTTCCCCAAGGATGGGGAGTTAGTTAGCCAGACTGCAAGTTCTTGAAAAACGTTTTCATACTGATCTTGTCTTTCTGTATGAAGATGGTGGAGTTGGGGATGTAGTTCAGTGATACACAAGGATGATGCTGAGGACTTTTTTCCTAGCTAATTTTCCAGAAAAGAAAGGAGACTTAGCTGGTGGGTTGTCTGGCCACCTGGTGGGGGGGCCCTAAGGAGGCCGCTATTCAACAGCCTTCTGCTAAGAGTTAGGTACATCTGCGTAGGGAAAATACTCCAGGAAGCTCAGCCTGGCTACAGAAACCATCTCTCCTTTTCTACTTTCCTGGTCCTTTATTGGAAAGTGCTGTGTTGAGAACAACACAGGGCAAGGCCAGGAGGTGAGACCAATGGAGGAGGTGCTTTTTGCTACAAAGCCACCACCTGGCAACCTTCATCTGGTAAAGCGTTCGGTGGGAGGAACAGCAAGCCCAGAGGCTGTGAGGCAGGGGACAAGCCAACATGGGAGAAGGAATGGAAAGGCCAGTGGGTCTGGAGGTGACTCACAGGATTGAGGTTGGAAATGAGTGATCCAGTATCAGGCAGAACCTGGAGGCTGTGGACAGAGATCAGATTTTATTCTGGTTTTAGTGGGAAGCCTTTGGAAGTTCTAAAATTATTTTCTTTTTCCTCAATCAGGTTTTGTGATTTTCTTTTTTCTTTTTGCCTCCGTGTTATATGTGTGTGTGTGTGTGTGTGTGTGTGTGTGTGTATAGAGGTCAGTGGACAGATGAGAGGTCTGAGGTCAACTTTGGGAGTCATTTCTGTTGAAACATGTCTCTCACTGGGGTGCTGTGTGTGTGTGTGTGTGTGTGTGTGTGTGTGTGTATAGAGATCAGAGGTCAAAGGTCAACTTTGGGAGTCATTGCTGTTGAAACATGTCTCTCACTGGGATGTGGGACTCACCAATTCGGCTATACTGCCTGGCCAGGGACCTTCCTGTCTCCATCTCCCCTGTGCTGGGATTACAGACTTTTTACACAGGTAAAGGAGATCAAACTCTGGTCTTCATGCTTGTGTGGCTAGCACTTTATCAACAAAACCAAAATTCAAATTATAATAGTAGGACAAAATATATTTAAGCTCATAACCAGCCATAAGTCTCAAAGAAAAAGTACTAAGAAACTACCCAGAGACACTGGGCAAATGGAAACACCTGTTGAAGTTTCCAGTGACGTCCCAAGTTTTGTTATGTGACACAATTAAGTGCTCTGTGCCACCCAAGGTCTAAAGTCTCCAGTGAACCCTCTGACCTGTGCTTCCCTCTGAAGAGGAGGAGGGGAAGGCCTGCTCTCTAAGGGACCCAGTGACCATATCCCCATCAGGAACCCTGAATGCTCACAACACGTGTCATCGCCATGGAATTCTGAAGTCCATGTGGCTCCTCGCGGTGCACCAGGTGACATGTCCCCATGGGAATTCTTACCTTCACTTCTGCTTTATCAAATTATGAGATGCAAGGAGGATTTGAATCTACCCTTTCCACTCCCTCCTGTGGGATAGATGACAGGCACAGAGAAGCTACTGATTTGTTCAAGGTCACACAGCAAGTTAGCAGGTAGCATCAGCTCACCTGGCACCTGCATGCGACCCCATTCCTTGCTTTGTCCTTTTGCATGTGGCCCACCTCCACTTGTGGGTCCGTGTAGTGGGGTGATACTTCTCCTTTGTGGGACTGAATGTGCAGCTGAGGTTTGTGCAGCAGAAATGATAGAAATGGTTTGGAAGTTGTCAGGAGCTGTGGCTCACATGTGTGTCGGCTTTCAGGTGCTAAGGAAAATGCAGAGACGCCACAGTAGTAACACAGACAACATTCCACCTGAAAGGTAAGAGTCTCCCATTTCCATCCACCTGGGGCTCGGGTGGTGAAAGGCAGGCTGGAAGTGGATTGAGTACCTGCTTCTCAGGGTTGTTGGAAGCATAGAAGAGATCCATTAGAAAACTGCTCTGCACGGTGTTTGTTCAGTTTTGCATGCCTAAAATACCCAAGGTAACTGGCCTTATAAAGAGAAAAGGTTTACTTTGGTCACAGTTTTAGGGGCTGAGAGATCAGATGACAACTCAGGTTCAGGGGCTACCTTGACCCCATCACCATGTGGTGTGGATGCCAGTGATGGCTTTGTGCACAGGTACAAGTGATTATTTCTCAAAACATGGCACAGAGTGTGGGAGAGAGGGCTTGGTGAATAAAGTGCTGTCCATACATGCGTGAGGACCCGAGTTCCGATCTCCAGAATCTACATAAAAGCCAAGTAGGCGTGGAGGCTGCCTGTTAACCCAACACTTGGGAATCGGAGACAGGGAATTCTGGGACAGGTTGACTGACTACACTAGTGGGAATGGGCATGCTCAGGTTACTGAGAGACCCTGCCTCAATAAATACAGTAGAGAGGGAGTGAGGAAGACCCCTGATGTCAACTTTGGGCCTCTGCATGCATGCACATTGACACACTTGTTACCACGTGTGCAGACATCGTGTGCAGACATCATATACACACCACACAGATGACCTGACACATGAAGATATTATGCCATACACATGTGACCTCACACATGCAGACATCATGCATACCACACATGTGATCTGACACATGCAGACATGCCACATGTATGTAACCTCACACATGCAGGTACCATAGACACACCATGCATGTGATTTCATGCCCACCTGCAGACATCATACATGTGAACTCATATATGCAGGCATCATACACATAGCACACATATGACCTTGTGCATACAGATATCATATATGCAGACACTGCATAAATGTGGCCTCACACATGCAGACATATATATTACATGTGTGTCTTCATGCCTGCAGATGTACACCACAAATGTGACCTCATGTATGCAGACATCATACACATAGCACACATCTCATGCATGCAGACATCATACATGTGACCTCACATATGCAGACACCTACCATACACATGACTTCACACATGCAGATATACACAGACCACATACATAGGTATGACCTCATACATGCAGACATCATACATATACCACACACACAGATGATCTCACACATGCAGACATCATACACACATAGCACATGTGACCTCACATATGCAGACACCAAACACACGTGACTTCACACTTTCAGACTACACACACCGCATACTCAGTGATCTCACACATGCAAACATCATCACATATGGGTGACCTAGGGGTTGGGGATTTAGCTCAGTGGTAGAGCACTTGCCTAGCAAGCGCAAGGCCCTGGGTTCGGTTCTCAGCTCCAGAAAAAAAATAATAATAAAGACAAAATAACAACAACAACAAAAAAAAACCAACAAAGCAACTAGCAAACTAGCACATATGGGTGACTCACACATGCAGACATCATATACACCACACATGTGTGACCTTATGCATATAGACATTACATACATGTACCCTCATGCATGCAGACACCACATACACACCACACTGTGTGACCTCATGCATGCAGACATACATCTATGACCACACATGCAGATGTGCACACAACAGATGTATGACACATGCAGGCATCATACATACACCACACACATGTGTGACCTCACACATGCAGACATATGCACACATACCACACAGATATATACAAAAACAACTTTGTTAAATAGAAGAGAGGCTGAATTCTCATAATCCTCTTCCAGGACATGCCCCCAGGGATCTAAAGTCCTCCTGCTGAGCTCTTCCAGGCCCATAGCACTGCCTCAGACCAAGCCTTTACCACTGGACCTCTGGGGACACACACACACCCAAACAGCACAAGGAAACTGCCTTACTGGCTACTCAACACAGCGTAGCTGCTGTTGGTCCTAGGAAGGTTCTCAGACCCCATGTGAAAGATCTATGTGACTCATTGGATCATGACTATTCTGGTGGGATTTTCATTTACAGAGACAGCATATTCTATTCTAATTGTGGTAAAAAAGATATCCCAGCTAGGGACTCACACCACAGACATCTGTTTCTCACAGTTCTGGACGCTGGGAAGTCCAGAGTCAGGGTCCTGGCAGATCCCTGCCAGATCTGATGAGAGCTGCTTCCTGGTTCCTGGATGACAGTGGTCTTGCTGCTTGTGGTGTGAGGGCAAAGGGTTTCTGTGGCCTTTTCTCTGAGGACATGAATCTCACCAAATTCAAGTGTGCCCCACCTTGCAGAGCCCCACCTCCTAACACCACCGTCTTAGGGGGCCAAGGACTTCAGCTAGGAATCTAGAAGAGACAGACATTCAGTCCATAATGGTGAACACCACAGAGAACTGATGTCGGTGTATGTGAAAAGTCAGTGGGTGTGGTGGATCTAGGTGGGTGGGTTTGTGCCTTCATATGTGAATGGGTGCATATGTGTTTACATGTGCACATGGAGATCAACCTCAGGTGTGGTTCCTCAGGAGCCATCCACCTTGTTTTTTGAGACAGGGTCTCTCTCTGGGACCTAGCTCACCAATTAGGCTAGGCTGGCCAAGGATCCCCAATGAATCACCTGTGTTTCCACCTCCTCAGCACTGGGATTACAAGCACATGCCATCATGCCTCTTGCCTTTGTACATGGGTGCTGGGGATCGAACTCAGGTCCTCATGCTTATGCAGCAAGCACTTTACCTACTGAGTCATCTCCCCAGCCCCAAGAGAGCTATCACCCACCAAGGACTCTGGAGAAGTAGCAGAGCTGATCACAGGACAGGGAAGGGGGAGAGGAGAGCAGAGACCACTGTCTCTGCCATGTTTGCCCAGGAAAGACCAGGCAGAACAGACAGCGTAAGACTGGCCAGTCTGAACAACCCTGGTGGCTCTGGTACCTAGAGTAGTCTCTAGCTCTTTAGTGTCTAGCCCTGGTGGGTTTAGGGCCACAAAAATAAATGGACTTCACGTGTGGAGGTTAAATAGCAAGGAGGGGGGCGGGGGGGTCAAGGGAGGTTTAACCTATTTGGACACTTGTTTGGCCCTGGGCTGTATGAGTCCAAATGGATAGATACAGAATATGAAAAAACAAACTCAAGGGCTAGTTTCCCTGTGTTTCAACCTGAGAGCACACCCTGGGGGCAGGGGGGCTGTGCTCAGGGGGTGACAGTCTCCCAGCAACAGAGTCTCAGCTAGCGCCTGGGTCCACATCGTATGCGGCCATGCTCTGCCTTCTCCACCTCCCACCCCATAAACACTGGGGTCAGCTGCAAAAGCATACCTGGTACCCACCAGTCCTGGTACCCACCGGCCCAGTCCCAGCATCAGGACCACTCTTGGTTCAGGGAAGTGCCCTGGTTATACATCAGACAACTTTTTAAAAATATTTTATTTATTATTTTTATTTTATGTGTATGAGTGTATTGCCTGCATGTATATGAGTGCACCTGTGTCATGCAATGCCCAGGAGGTCAGAAGAGGACTTCGGATTCCCCTGGAACTGGCGCTAAGGACAGTTCATAGCTGCCATGTGGGTGCTGGGAATCGAACCTGGGTCCTCTGCAAGAGCAGTCAGTGCTCTTAACCGCTGAGCCATCTCTCCAGCCCCCAGACAACCTTTTTTTAAAACCCCAGTTCAGCCACTCCTCACATGCCAAGGTCTGAAGGCGGGGTTCCCCAAGATTCACAATTGGGCAGCTTCATCTCAGAGTCTTATGTTGTTGGGGTTTTGAGGTAGGGCCTTTGGGGATGAGGAGGAGCAAGTGATGTCTTCAGGATGGTGTCCCACAAAGCCTTGAGAGGCTTTAGAAGAAGAGGTAGAATGTGATGGTTAGTTTTAATTGCCAACTTAACAGAATCTAGAACTTCCTAGGAAGGGAGTCTTAATGAGGGACTGTGGGTATCATGTTTGCCTGTGGGGAATTCGGGGGGAGGACTCACCCACTCTGGGTGGCACCATTCTCTGGGTTTGGGTTCTGGCCTGGTCCTGTGTAGAGAAGGGCCTGAGCAGAGGACTTGCATGCATTCATGTCTCTGCTCTTGACCGTGACGTGACTAGCTGTGTGAAGCTTCTGCTGCCTCGACCTCCCTGCCATGGTGAACTGTAACTTGGAATTGTGAGCTAAAATAAGCCCTTTTCTCCCTAAACGTGAACTTTTTTGTCAGGGTATTTTATCACAGCAACAGAAATGGAACTAGAACAAAGGAAGACCCTAGCTAGCGTGTTTGCTGTCCCATCACAGGATACCCTGGGTCATGTTAGGAGTCGACACAAGCGCTTATCTTGGAATTCCCAGCCTTTTGATCCAAATAAACCTTTATCCTTTCCAAGCATTGTGTGACTTCTCTTGGGGATTGTATTTCTGTCCACCCTGGATGGAGAGACCAACAACAAACAAGTCCGCCCAAATCTCACCTGGGAAACCATGAGTTTGTTACTTACAGAAGCATGAGTGACTCAGAGGCAGGGCATCACCAAAAAGCCCAGCCCAGCATGGGGACAACTCATGGAAGCTGTTTCACCAGCGCCCCCTTCCATTAACCTTGCAGCACCTAAGTACTCTAACGCCTCCTGAGACCAGCTGTGGGAGGCAGGAGGGAGGGAATGACTGGAATCTCGGGTGAAGGTCTGATGACCTTCCCCCTCCTATGTCTGTAAGGCCCAGTCTTGTGAAGATCTAACAGGGGTGTCATCCCCAGAGGACAAAGTTCCACAGCACTGTTTTCTAGTCTTGGGCATTTTGTTATAGCAATGGATAGCTGCCATCCATAGTACCTTTGGCAAGTAATGACACCTCAAAGTCTCAGTTTCTCCAGCCATAGAGGACAGATAAGAAATGTTGGAGTTGCCTGCAAATAAGCCTGAAGACAGCAGCATCTGTCTTATGGTTAGCCTGATGGAATCTTCTGAGCAGAAGATAGCTTTAGCACTTGCTCTCAAGTGAACCCAGACATCTTTGGGGGCAGAAACTACGGCAGAAAAATGCTGACCACCGGGCATATACCAGGTCACCATTTTACAGATGAGAAACTGAGGTTCAGGCAGGGGAAGTTCGTTATCTAAAGTCACACTTCTAGAAAGGGACAGGGCTGATATTTGAGTATTGATCCATTTGATTCCCTCAAAATTTTACATTTTATATTACATTTTATTTTTCTCTCTCTCTCTCTCTCTCTCTCTCTCTCTCTCTCTCTCTCGTCTTTTTGATATAGGGTCTCCTCGTAGCCCCACTTGCCTGGAACTCACTGTGTAGACCAACCTGGCCTCAAACTCACAGAGCTCAGCCTGCCTCTGCCTCCTGAATGCTGGGACTAAAGGCGAGCGCCACCATGCCCAGCTACATTTTACTTCTATATTTTGTGTGCACGTGTATGTCAGTGGGTGTACACATGTCATGGTGCCCGTGTAGGTCAGAGGACAATTTGCTGGAGTCTGTTCTGTCCTCCCACCATGTGGGTCCCAGGGATCAAACTCTGATTGTCAGACTTGTTGGCAGGCGGTGCCTTTACCTGCTGAGCCATCTCACCAGCCCAAAATTTGTGCTTTTAAGACACCACATCTTGGTGCCTGTATCCAGGTAGATCTGTTCTCCTGGGCTATCTAAACTGTAGCCCTTAAGTGGTTAAGTTAAAAGTACACCACCCCCCAACCCTCCAAGGACTATTCTTTCCAGTTTAGGCTACAGTCCCTGCAGGATACAGGAGAGGGGCTGAGGGAAGGGGGTGCAGCTAAATAAAGCCCTTGGTGGGTTGAGCCTTCCCTAGTTATACTGGTGTTCCCTGGGGGACCAGGAGTTCGGGTGAGCTCAGGGGAATAGGGAAGGGCTTCCCAGGGTCCCCTGGGGGCAGGAGCCTCTACCCAGGCCTGGGCACCTGGCAGGACTCATGGTTTCTGAGCTGAGCTTTCTGAAATAGAAAGCCCAAGGCCCTTCGAGGCTCATAGCCGTGGCTTCTGTTGTTGTTGTCACTAATATCATCAATACTTTTATCCAGAGCCTGAGGGAGGAGGTGTTGGAGTCACCAGGGAGAGGGCCTGGTGGAGAGAGTGATGAGGTAGCCACCTGCAAGCTGTGCCAGCTTTAGCATGATAGCCAAGTCCAGTTTGTGAAACCAGGGGAACAACCTTGAGACATCATCAGACCAAAAGGTCCCTTCATGTGTGTCACTGTCCTGCACAACATTAATAGGTTTTCTGATCCATGATCAAATGAGTTTTGTGAATACCAGGCTTAATCAAGGGCTTTTAAAGAAAATGACATGTTTATATATAACACAGTGTACATGTAGAGGTCAGAGGACACCTTGTAGGAGTCAGTCCCACACATCAAACTCAGGTCAAAGCACCTTTACCCACTGATCCATCTTGCTGGCCCCAGAGGTATTTTTTTTTCTTTTTTAATGCAGGCCTTCTCAAAGCCTTAGTGTGACCACAGGTTCCTTCAGACACCATTGAGTGAGCATGCTGTATGTGCCAGGTGCATTGTGCTGTGGCACAGCCACAAAAGGAGCAGGCAGTGGCAGCTTTTATCCTTGTCATTGACTACAGGCTGGGATCTCCAGGGGCTTTAAGAAGTCAGGGTGCAGGGTCCACACCCAAAGATTTGGGTACATTGAATCTATGAAGGGATGAGGGCACATGCATTTTCCCTGAGCTCCCCACGGTGATTACAATGTGCAGCCAGGATTGAGAGCCTTGGGTCTCTAGGGAAAGATGTGCAATAAATTCACAACCAAGATCAATCCCATGTAAATGGGCACTAGGTTCAATAAGGCATGGCCACTGTCTATCCACTGAGGAGACCTGTCAGCTGACATCTAATGGATGGGCTAAGGCAGGGTTGGGGGACAGCCCAGTGACCAGAATAGCCTGAAGCAGGAGGCCTTTGAAAGATGAGAGTGGTCCAGCAGGAGGTTGGAGTCTGGGACCAGATACACCAGGACTTCTGGCAAAGCTTGCCTCCTGGAAACCTCAGTTTCTTTCTCTGTAAAATGTGAATGAATGCTATTGGTACCTGTCATTAGGACTTAGTAGAGACTTCAAGAACTATTGAACGGGAGTCTCTCAGAGGGCTTTCAGTGTAATAATGAAGTGATCAATATATATGGACTAAAAAGAGGCTGGGTGACATAAGGTCAAGTGTGAAAATGGCTTTGGGGGGAGCAAAGTGGTTGTAGGAAGGGCTTAATGCTAGGTATGTGGCTCCCTGGGTAGAGAACTTGCCTGCCACTCAAAAAGTCCTGTGTTTGATCCCTGGCGCCCTCTATCCTTATGTGTTGGTGCACGCCTGTAATCCCAGCATTTAGGAGGTAGAGGTAAGAGTCAGGAGTTCAAGGCCAGCCTCAGCTACATAGAAAATTCAAGGCCAGCTTAGGATTCATGTCTCAAAATAAAGAAATGTAGGCTCTGGAGTTAGTCTGCCTACAGCCAAATCCCTGTTCTCTGTCCCTCACCAGCCATGCAGCTCTAGCCAAGTGACCTTGTCTTGTGTGCCTCAGTTTCTTTACCTGGAAAATGGGGTTGTTATGAGTTCCTTGCCCAGGGTGATAAGATTTCATGGGTCAGTCAAGTCATAGAAAATACTGCAAAGTAAGCTGTCAGTAAAAATTATGACCCTCTTTGGGGAGGTACTGGGAATTGAACCCTGAGCCTCATACATGCCAAGCAAATAACCTACCACTGGGCTATAAGCCCCTGCTTTCTTTTTACTTATTTGAGACAGAGTCTCACTAAGTTACCCAGGCTGGCCTTGAACCTGTGATCTTCCTGCCTTAGCCTCTGAGTGCTAGGATCAATCACAGGCCTGTTCAAGCTACCACACTGGTGGCTGGTGCCATGGGTGGTTTCATTAACAGATTTTCTTTCTCATAGTGCCAGAGGCTGGTCTCCCACTGTGTGCCTGTGTCTTAATTTCCTTAAAGGGACAGCTGCCATATTGGATTAGGGTTCACTATTAATTCTTTAAAGACCCTGCCTCTAAATAAGGTCACATTCTGAGGTGCCAGAGCTTAGGACTTCCATCCAAAGTTTTGAGGGGTGACAGTTGGGGGTCAGCCACACTATTGGTATTATCTGTCCACCATCCCCATGGGGGTGATAGCTTTCTGCCTCTTTCCTTGTATGTTAATCCATTTTGCTGTTGCAAGAATAGACCTCTAGAGGCTGGGTGGAGTTACAAAGAAAGGAGGTTTGTTTAGCCCACGGTTCTGGATGTTCATGGGCAGCATCTGACCATAGGGTTCTTCCTGGCAGAGTCCTGTGGGGCATGATTGTAAACTGCATAAGTTGTAGATTGTGTGTGCACAAGCATGTATGTGCATGTATATGTGTGCATGCATGCATGTGTTGTGTGTCTTCTAGCTCTCTCAATCTTCCTATAAAACCTTCAGGATTCACTTCTGGAGGTTGTACCCTATGACCTCATCTAATTCTAACTGTCCCTCCCCAGATCCTCTCTGGATACTGTAGTGGGGTTAAACCTGCACCCTTCCAGCACCTTCCGTGGGGATTAAACTGCAGTGATAGTTTGGTGTTGGGCCTCATGAAGACCTTGTCTGTCACCCTGTCCTGCAGGAGCCGTAGCCAGGCCCTCAGCCCTGAGACCAGTGTGGATGAGGGTGGCGTGTTTGAGAGCCTGAAGGCAGAGACGACCTCCCCACCTGCACTCTTCTCGGGCCTGGCAGGCAGCCTACCTACTAGCACCTTCCCAGCTGGCCTGGTGTTGGGCTCTGCAGGTGGAGGGGACGTGTTTATCCCCATGCCTGCCACCAGAGATGAGGCAGGTGGCCGCAGCGCCGAGGGCGGCACTTACCATCACCGCCCACCCCACCACCACTTCCACCACGGCTCACACCGCGGAGGTTCCCTGCTGCAGCACGTCGGTGGGGATCACCGCAGCCACTCAGAGGACGGTGGTGATGAGCAGCCAGGGACACCTGCACCTGCACTGTCTGAACTGAAGGCCGTCATCTGCTGGCTGCAGAAAGGACTGCCTTTCATCCTTATCCTGCTGGCCAAACTGTGCTTCCAGCACAAGCTCGGTGAGTCCAGTGGGCCTACAGCTCTGGGGCAGGATGGGACCTGCCCAGAGCCAGGATGAGGCAGCAAAGGAGTCATGGTGCACAGTGCTTGAGGGCATGGGTTCCAAATCAGACAGGTTCAAATTCTAGTCTAGCTTTGTGACTAGAGGCCAAGTGACCTGGCCTCTCTGATCCTTGGTTTCCTCTTTCCAATGAGGCTGAGATAGAAACTTCTTTGATCTATTGTTGGGAAGAAAGGAGTCGAGTGTCATAACTAAGAGCTTAGACTGCTGGGTCTCAGCCCCATCTCCAGCCCTTCCTATCTATGTGATGGCTGGATCTGTTTTGAACCTCTGTGCCTTAGTTCCATCATCTGTCAAATAGGGGTTAAATTTGTGCAGTCATCCCTCTCAATCTGCAATTCTGCATCTGGAGATTCAAATAACGGCACATGGAAAATATTCGGGGAGGGGGATAGGAAGATGGCTCTGATAAAGTACCCGCCCCAGAAGCATGAAGACTTGACCTCAGTCCCTAACACCCATGTAAGCAGCTGGGCAAGTGCCTGTCTTTCCAGAGCTGGGGAGGCAGAGACAGAAGGATCTCTGGAGCTCGTGGCCAGCCAGCCTGGCCAAGTCGGTGAGCTCCAGGTTCAGTGAGAGACCCTATCTCAAAAAATAAGGTGGAGAGTGATGGAGGAGGACTCCTGGTATCAACCTATGGCCTCCATATGCATGTACACATGAGCACACACATGAACACACACATACAATATTCAGGAAGGAAAACCACCTGTAGTAAACATGTACAGACTTGTGTGTGGCTATCCCCTCAGTGGTCTAACAACCCTTCACAAAGCTCACCCTCACATTCAGGGTCATCTGGAGACTATCTAACACTCACAGGGAGCTGTGTGACCATTTCATAGTCAGGACTAGAGCAGCCACAGATGGGAATATCTATGGAGATTCTAGAACAATTCCCATAAATGGGGCAGTTGTATTTCAGGAACTGCAGTGAGAGTATTTTTGAGATAACATATGCAAGGCACACAGGTCTGTGCCTCACACAGAGGAAGTGCCCTGAAGGTGTGTGTGATCATCTCTGTTTTAGTCACTACTGACACACATTCAAATAACAGGGCCAGTGAGATGACTTCGCAGGTAAAGGCGCTTGCTGCCAAGTGGTGTGGTGGAAGGAGAGAACCAGCTCCTGCAAGTTGTGCCCCCCCCACCGGCACACAACATTTAAAAAAAATACCTGACATAGAACCTGGCACACAGCAAGTACCCAGTAGGTATCCCCTGCTGTGTTAGGATGACAAGCATTCAGCAGTCCTCAGCCCAGAACCTGGCACACACTTTTCCACAGTGGTCTCTGTAGAGTGCCACTATTTGCTACCGTTGCTGTCACTGGTGATGGTGATGTTGCTGTACCTGCAGTGCTTACAGGCTTGGGCTTTAGTCCTGCCATAGAGATGATGGAAAGAACAGTCATGACTGTCTCTTTACCTAAAGAGAATCTCAGGGCTGGCCAGATGGCTTAGTGGGTAAAATGCTTGCAGCACAAGCCTGATTTCCTGAGTTCGATCCCCAGATCCCATGGTGGAAGGGGAGAACTCATGAAAGTTGTCCTTTGACTTCCATACGTATACCATGGCACATGTGTGGCTGCAATGCCCACATTCACACACACACCATACACAGCACACACACACACACACACAACATACATATACATCCATCAAACATACATATATACGTCACATTCACACATACATCATACATACATATCACACACACATATCACATACATATATATATCACACACATGCAGGTATGTGTCACCACGCCCAGCTTCAGTGTGTTTTGTTTTTAAAGTACATGTTTGTGCACGTGTGTGTGTGTGTGTGTGTGTGTACACATGTGCTTGCACTTGTGCTCCAGTGCTCATGTGGAAGTCAGTGGATAACTTGCAGGAGTTGATTCTCCCCTTCTACCATGTGGATCCTGGAGATTGAACCTGGGTAGTCAAACTTGGCAGCAAGTGCCTTTACTGGCTGAGCCATCTTGTCGGCCATTGTTTTTTCTTTGGTCCAAAAGTAGAAAAAAAGACTGTGAGTTACTAGTTCCTACATGTTTCCAATGAAGAATCACACCTATGAAGTAGATCTAGAAGAATCCTAGACCATACCTAGTTGTGAAGAAATAATCCATTGCCACCTAGGCATATCTGTGTGAAAGCCCAGTGCTATCCCAAGCTAAACAGAGCAGGAGTCAAAAGTCATTAAGGGGGAGCATGCCCCGATGCAACTGGGCAGACAGTGGTAATTAAATGAGTTGTGGCATCGAATCCAATTCCATTCTCTCTTCCTCCTGACTCATCTTTGTCTGTTAGCAGAGATTTTTATTTTCTCCTTTAGCATTAAGTTTTCATTCCTTGTGGTGTCCTAGTCTTCTGTGTCTGTCTTCATTACAAATAGCTCACCTCTGAGTCTTTTTGACAGCAGGAAGAATAATAAGGACTAGTGACTAGCTGTTAGAGGTTCTGTTCTATTGTGCTGCCCCTGCTGTCCATTGCAGAAGAGGGGACGGGGTTTCAGAGAGGTGCAGAGACTTGCCCGTACTCACACAGCCAAGGTGACAGGTGGGATTTGAACTCTCATCTGGCCACAACATTTTCTTCTTATCCATTGCTATATGATAGCCCCTCAATCCTCTCCCTAATGAATGGCTCAGAGTTCCTGCCATTTGCCTGGTAACCCCAACTCCCTGGAAGGAAAGTTTTTTTCTCCCACTTATCCATAGCGTGCCAACTCTGAGAGCCTGAGGGATAGGGTCTTTTCCAGGATTGCTTGGGTTGGGGTCTTGGCCAGACTTGAGAGGTCTGAGTGGGTGGCAGCCAATGTGTCCCTTGTCACCTGCTCTTCCCACAGGCATTGCTGTGTGCATCGGGATGGCCAGCACCTTCGCCTATGCCAACTGCACCCTCCGGGAGCAGGTGTCACTGAAGGTGAGTTCCCTGTGACTGTCGGAACAATGACCTCAGACATAGCAGTTTAGAACAACCTAGATTTCCTGGCTCACAGCTCTACAGAATTGATGCTTCCACATGGCTGTATAGGCCAACAGTAAGGTGGCCCCAGGCTGCGTCCCTCTGGAGGCTCAAGGGACAGGCTCCTTCCTTGTCTTTGGTCAGGCCACAGTCGTCACCTGTGGGCCTTTTCTTCAAAGCCCCTGTTTTCCTCTTCTGTCTTTTTTTCTACTTTCAAGATCTCTTGATCACACTGGGCCCATGTGGGTAACCCAAGACACTGTCTCATCTCAGGGTCAGCTGGTTGGCAATGTGAATCCATCTGCAACCTTGATTCCCATTTGCTATGTTCCTGGCCATAGACTCGGGTTTGGGAAACGAGGCCTGGGACCCCTTGGAGTGTGAAATGGTTAATATTGTCAACATGACAGGATCTAGAGTCGCCTAGGAGATAGTGTCTAGGTTCTGTTCATTGAGAGGAAGGTCCACCCTAAATATGAGTGGCACGAAACCATGGGCTGGTATGTTGGACTGCATAAAAAGGAAAAAGCCTGCTGAGCACCAGGATTCATCTGTCTCTGCTTCCTGACCATGAATGCAGTGCAGCCAGCCACCTCATGCTCCTGTAAGTTCCAGGACTTGGAAGGGTGAAGCTAGAGATTCAAAGAGGCCAGCTCCCAACCAGCCACATGATCCCTGAGGGAGACAGCCAACCCGCTACAGTGTGTTGGCCTGCCAAGCAGGGTGTTTAGTAGGTTGTGTATGTTCAACGTGTTGCTGACTTAATGATGTTCTTCAATTTGTGGTGGGCTCATTAGGAAGCCAAGGAACTATACCAATTCAGACCCATCTAAGTGAGGGCAATAATATCCCCCAAGCTACCTCTGCTTGGATGTGGGGGCTAAGAGGATGCCTGGACCCCTAGATAAATCACCAGGAGTCTTGGTGCTCCATGAGAACCCAGGTGACATTTTGTTTATACATGAATATTTTAGAGTGTATGTGTGCTTTGAAGCAGCCTCATTCCATGGCCTAGACTGGTCTTTAAATACCCTATGTAGCTGAGTCTGGCCTTGAACTTGTGATCCTCCTTCCCCAGCCTCCCAAGTGCTGGGATTACATGTGTATAGCACCACACCATATATGACATATTTCTTGTAAGCAGGGAGCTCCATGACCACAGAATACTTAAGAATCTGGCTTCTTCCTAGACAAATTCTCCTTGCTCTTCCATCCTGTCACCCCAGGGCCTTCTGGATTCTAATTTTTACAGAGAAACTAGGAAGAAGGGGCTGCTGAGTGGGCTAATCACACTGACAAGTTGCTGGTTGGTTGGAGGTGGGGTGTGTGTGTAGGCCAGAGGTCAATTATCAGGTGTCTTCCACCTCATTTTTGGAAGCAGGGTCTCTCATTGAACCTGAGTTCACCGATTAAGCTAGCCTGGCAAACCAGGGAGTTCCAGGGATTCTCCTTGCTGTCTCCCCAGCACTGGGACACACCACTGTGCCTGGCTTTTTACATGGGTGCTGGGGATCCGAACCCCGGTCCTCATGTTTGTACAGCAGGCACTTTTCCAACTGAGCATCTCTGTAGCCCCTGGAGATGGTTTCTGTTTGTTGACCTCAAACACTCCTGGAACATTGGGGAGGGTGGAGATGAAGTTGTTTGGTCCTTTCTCTGGAACTGTGCCTTGCAGCAGAGCACAGGGCTCTAGGCCATGTCTGGAGACAGTGAGGAGGGTGGGAGGACGTTTACCGAAAGCACAGGGGAGGGTCAGTGGGAAAGCTATGATCTCATCTTGTTCCAGAAAAGCAGCCACTGTGGGCAGAAAGATATGGGCTTTGGCGAATGTCCTAGTTTGCTTCTCTGTTGCAGTGCTAAAACACTGACCAAAACAAACTTGGGGAGAAAGGGTGCTATTTGGCTTACAGATTATAGTCCATTATCAAGGAAAGCAGGGCAGGAACCTAGAGGCAGGAACTGAAGTACAGACCATGGAGGAACACTACTTACTGGCTTGCTTCCCCTGGCTTGCTCAGCTACCTTTCTTACATAGTCCAGGCCCACCAGTCCGAGATGGCACCACCCACAGTGGGCTGGGTCCTCCTACTTCAATAAGCAATCAAGAAAATGTCTCTCAGACATGCCCACAGACCAAACTGATGTAGGTAATCCCTCAACTGAGGTTCCTTCTTCCCAGGTGTCTCTAGTTTGTATCAAGTTGACAAACACTAACCAGTACAGAGTTGGCAGCAGAGGGGTCTGGGCTTGCCTCCCAGGGTGCACGGGCAGGAGCAGCCCATCTTTGTGAACTACAGGCATTTCCTGGAATTGCCCTCAGACCCAGAAGCTACTGGGAATCAGCAGACACACAGAGGCATTTTTTGTTCTTTGAAGTAGGGTCTTACTGTGTAGCCCAGGCTAGCCCCAAACCCATGCTCCTCCTGCCCCCACTTCCCAAGTGTTGTGATGACAGGCATGCACCACCATGCCGGGACAGTCTTCCAGGTGTTGTTCTTAGAGATTTGGCAGGAAGAAGGCTGCAGCAGGAGAAGGAGGGTAGACTGCGAAGGGTTCCCAAAGCTACCTGTTGGCGCCTCATCTCAGCAGAGTTCCTGCTGTGAACCATGGGTCAGGGAGGTAATGCAGAGATGTGTGCACAAAGCACCGTCTGCTCCTATATCTACTGCTGGGTTCCAGACTCTATAAGAGGTCCTGCTTCTTAGTGAGTCATAGTGAACGCAAGCCAGAATGAGGGTTTGTGTGACCTAATTTGACTGCACCCTCATCTTCAAATGCAGACAGTGGTGACCTTGAACAAATTACTTAGCCTCTCAGCTGGCCATGGTGGTGCATGCCTTTAATTCCAGCACTTGGGAGGCAGAGGCAGGTGGATCTCTGTGAGTTCAAGGCCACCCTCGTCTCCATAGAGAATCCAGGCCAGTTGCAACTGGAAAAAAAGAAAAAATTTGCCTCTCTGTGCCCAGTTCTTTTTATGTTTTAATTTTTATTACATTTATTATGTATGTATATACATATATGGTATATGTATGTATATATGGGCTTGTACATGCATGTGGAGGTGAGAGGACAGCATGTGAGACGTGGGAGTTAGTTCTCTCCTTCCACCATGTGGGTCCTGGGAATCCAAGTTAGGTCATCAGGCTAGACAACAAGGATCTTTACTTGCTGAACCATTTTGTCAGCCCTGTTTTGTTTATTTTAAGAAAGGGTCTCGTGTAGCCCAGGCTGGCCTCTTGATGTCTAGTAGAGGATGGCTTTGAACATTCTGCTCCTTCTTTCTTCACCTCCCAGGTTCTGGGATTACAGTATATACCACTATGCCAAGTTTGTGGCCAGTTCTTAACAGTAATTATAAACTGACACTGTGTCAAGCACTCTTCTAGGCATTATGAGTCCATTAATTCCCATGACCCTGTAAGGTAGATAGAGGTGTGGACCCATTTCACAGATAGGGAAATGCAAAGAATGTAAGTAGCTTGTGCAGGGTTGGACAGGTCTCAGGTAGTCCAGAGCTCCAGGTGGAGCCAAAGGAAGTATGTCAGATAGGTGTCAAATGCAGACTCAATTTAAAGTCATGCCATGTAGCTCCAAGGTGTGTTCTGTGAACATGTGCTCTGACCTTTCTAGATGGTTCTCCAAGCAAGTTCCCACCTTTCTGTTGCATTCTTTGTGACTACACCCTGAGTCCCAGTGAGATGGGAACTGCCAGAGGCCCCACCTTACCATCAGTTTTGCTTCCCTCAAAACTCATCATAGAACATTCTGGAATGTTCTGGCATGTGTGCCTTTGGCCTCTCAGCATACCCACAGGTCTCTTGCTTTGTCCTCAGGAGAAGAGATCGGTTCTGGTCATCTTGTGGATCCTGGCCTTTCTGGTGGGGAATACCCTGTATGTCCTGTATACCTTCAGCTCCCAGCAACTCTACAACAGGTGAGAGGATAAGCCGCCCCTAGTGGTGGGAGTGGGGGGCCGGGGACACACACACACACACACACACACACACACACACACACACACTGCACTGGGCTGTGGGTACACATCTGAACATCATGTGAGACCAGCACAGCCAGCTTCATGTCCTTACTCAGCTCTCAAATTCCACCCTGTTGTCACACACATTTAGGATGGTGCACCCCTAGAGAACTAGAACGCCAGCCATGTATGCAGCTTTACGTTTTCCAATTGCCACATGAAAATCAAAAGAAACTCATGGAATTAATGCTAATAATAGGTTTCATTGAACCATTGGCTTTCCATTGCTGTGGGTTCGGCACCTGTGGTTGCAGCCAGCCACAGATAGAAAATACCCAGAAAGTTACATCTGTATTGAACATGTGGCGACTATTCCCTTGTTATCCCCTTAGCAATGCAACATAACTATTTACATGGCATTTACATTTATGAGCTATCTAAAACCAGGCATGGTGGCATACATCTTTAATCCCAGCATTGGCAAGGAGAGGAAAGTGGAGCCCTGTTGAGCTCGAGGCCAGTCTGGTCTACATAGTGAGTTCCAGGCCAGCCACTGCTACATAGTGGGACCCTGTCTCAACAACAAAAAAAGTCATCTAGAGATGGTTTCGCCTGTACAGAAGGGCGTGTACCGATTATATGCAAACCCTGGAACATCCTGTATAAGACACTTACACATCCTTGGATTCAGGCATTCATGGAACATCCTGGGACTAATCCTTCATGGATTAATTCATGTGCATCCAAAATATTAGTTTGATATGTAATCAATGTAAAAATATTGCTGATATTTTACATGCATTTCTGCATTGTTTTCTAAACTATTATTTACATACACAGCTCCAGTCTATTGCAACTAGCCACATTTCAAGTGTGCAAAATGATAGAGATGAAACAGGTCTAGAATATTTCCATTTGGAGGCAAAGTTTCTGTGTTGCCTAGGTTGTCCTCGATCTTTCTGGTTTCTGGAATACTGGGGTGTGGGCATGTGCCACCCCACCCAGCTTGTAATAGTTGGTTAAAGTTCTTTTCGTGTACATATGTCACCATTTAAAATCTATAGCTAGACCCTAAAACAGGGCTGGCAGCCCACCCATTTCTATTACAGCGCTGTGTAAGAACCCAGCTCCACCATCCACTTCTGTCTGGTCTTCGAGAGCTTTTGTACCTACAGAGTTGAATGTTTGGCCGGACACTGCACAATCTTCAAGGCCAAAATATGTAATATCTAGAATTTTATAGGAAGGTTTGCGTCTTCTGATCTGAATTATTAATTGGGCCCCTAGATGTTAGATAGTGACTAATTCTATTCTATTCAGAATTGTTTTCATTTAAATAAATTTGTTATGAACACACATTCATTTCATAATAATAATGCTTTCTAGTTTCTTGCCTTCTGTTTGAGATAGGGTCTCCCTATATATCCTAAACTGACCTTGAACTCAAAATCCTCCTGCCTCTGCCTCCTAAGTACTGGGATCACAATCGTATACTCCCAGGCCCAACTTTTGTATTAAGGGCTGAACTTATCTTACTTTGAGCAAATAGAAACAAGGTCTCCCTGCCACCACAAACATGTCACATGACCTGGTGACCTTCCCCTCATGAGACTGTTTGGAGCTAAGCAATCTCTACCCCTCTTTATAAGGTCCCAATGACAAACCGAAGTTTGATTACAGCGTGGTTCACCCTGCAGAAGCAATGAGTTCATTGGGCTTGCTTACACTGCATGGGTGAGGGGTTATTGACAGGAATAGAGTGACCCTAAAATACCCACAATGAAAAGTGTGTGCCCAACATTGATGATGGCCTCCTCGTAGCCACATAGAGAGAGCCCCCTTCTCCTAATCCCCCAACATATGTACTCTAGCCCCTCCCCCAGGACCCCTGGGGTCATGAATAATTAGGGCAAAGTTGCATTCAGCTGGTTGGGAGGAATGGCTGGCTACTCAGGTGAGGGTTGGTGTTACCCTCCCTACCCCCTCTTTCTGTGAGGGAATGCCAACAGTCATCGAGCCTTGTTGTGATGATGTGTGCAAGCAGGCACAGCTGGTCTTAGGAAGATGGTGATTGTTTGGCTCTGAGGATAACTGCTGGCTAGAAGTGACTTAGGACTAAGTTCTGTGCATCTGGGTAGGAGGTGGAGCCAAAGAAATGGAATGGATTGCCCAGCCCTGAAATAGCGCCAGCTTCTCTGAAGTGCTCCTGCCCCCTGCAGTCAAAACACTTAGAAATTCCTTTTGTTGCTGTTTTCCATTTTCATACGGGGGTGTGGCTAGGGCATGTGTGTCGGCACACGTGTGTGGGGGTGTGAATGCATATGTGTGCGTGTGCATGTGGAGGCCTGAGGTCGATGTCTTGGGATCATCCTTGATAGCTTTTCTACCTTGTTCTTTGAGTCAGGGTATCTCGTTCAAATCCAGAGCTCCTGCTCTGCCAGTCTCACTGACCAGCCAACATGTTCCAGGGATCCCCTCTCCTTCCAAGGCTGGAATGACAAGCAGGCTGCTAGGCCCTCCCATCATTTTAAGTGGGTTCTGGGGATCCAAACTTCAGTCTTCATGCTTGCACAGACCCCTGAGCTGTCTCCCCAGGCCCTGGAAATTCTTCTGAAACCAGTAAGCCTGCTGCCCAGATCCAACAGCTGCACCAAGCAGGGTAAAGCCCCCTTCCCTCCCTCCTTCCCTCCCTCCCAGGGGCCTGCCCAACAGGCAGATCTTTTCCTGGCTCCTTTCTGAGGCACTGCCCACCTCCCGTTTTCCTGATGCATCTTTCCCAGGTCCCTGTCTATGCTTAGTCCAAATTGTCCAATTCATATTTATCAAATAAATAACTGAATTTTTACAGTACTTTATTTTTATAATTTGAAAGGTAATTTCTTTTTAATGGTAAAAAATTAGAAAACATTGCCAGGTTGGAGGTACACACTTTTAGTCCCCGCACTCTGGAAACAGAAGTAGGCGGATCTCTGTGAGTTCAAGGCCAGCCTGGTCTACATAGTGAGTTCCAGGCTAGCTGGGGTACAGGGAAACCCTGTAAAGACCCCCCCCAAAAAAAGAAAATAGAAAGGGGGTTCTGCATCCCCCTCAGTCCTGTCAACTAATACAGCTGTGTGATTTCATTTTTCTCTTTGAAGATCTGGGGATGTAGCTCAGTGGCAGAGTGCTTGATGGGAGGCCCTGAGTTTCCTCCCCAGCACTGGGACAAAACAAAACAAAACATGGTGGGCTTTGTAACACAGGCCTGTAATCCTAGCCTGAGGCAGGAGGGTAGCAAGTTCGAGGCCAAATTGAAGAGATTTTGTCTCAAAATAAACCAAACCAAACAAAAAATTGTTTTTCTGTGCATATTTATGTGCATTTGTTATGGGAGATAACATGGTAACATGTAGAAGCTGTCTTAATTTAAATTTTTAATTTCCAATTCCCACCATGTCTACCTTCCTTTCTTCCTTCCGTCATCCCTTCTTCTTTACTTTCCTTCTTGCGTGGCCTATGCTGGCCTTCAAGGTCCAGTTCTCCTGCCTCAGGCTCCCAAGTGCCAGGACCTCAGGATGTTTGTACCCAGCTTCATGGTGTCACTTTATATCAAGTCCTAATACTGATGCCTCCTATACTGGCACCGGGACCATACAGACTGAGGATCCCTTATCCCAAAGCTTGCTAGCAGAAGTGTTTCAGATTTTAAGTTTTTTTAATTGTAAAATATTTGTTAGACTTTACCCATTGAGCATCCCTAATCCAAAATCAGATGCTCTGCATGACTCCAAAGGTTTCAGTTTGTAGCACTTTGAGTTTTCAAATTGGACATGCTTGACCTGTATTAAAATCATCTTGTCAACAAGCCATCAGGATGTCATTTCCACTGGGCCGTCCTCCCTGCAAAGCTTCACTCATTATTTTAAAAAGCTGAACATGCAGGCCCGAGGCTGGGCAGGAACCAGGACACCCCTGGTGTGACAGCCAGAATCCGTAGATGCTCGTTTTGGTGTCAGCTCTTAGCATGCCTTAGCCTCTATTTAGTCTGTTTCACCATTAACATTCAAGAGAGAGCACCCCTGATGGGTTGGAGGTCCATGCCTGCCCAGGCAAGGCCAGGCCACAAGTTCCACCTAGGACTGGAACATTCCCTGGAAAAGGCAGAGGGCCATGTGCCCAACAGATGCTCCAAAGGCAAGTACTTCATAGAATGAGGACCATTTGAGGAGAGGTCTGAGGGCGAGCAGAATCATAGATCTGCATCAAACAGAAAAGGGTTGTAAGCCAAATACCTGGAGATTTCACCAACCAGTAAGGCCCCCCAAAGCTCAAGCTTCTCTCATACAACCCCAGCTTACTTTATGCAATTGAAAACATACTTATAAATGGTCATCACGTACCAGCCCAACTGCCAGAATAAGCCTATGCATGAGTGAAGGAAAGGTCTGTACCAGCACAGTAGAGGTGTTCCGCCTTAAAAAGGAAGGAAATCCAGATACAGCCACAGCATGGATGTATGTTAGGAATGTTTTGTGAATTGAAATGAAAAGTCACAAAAGACAAGCACTGCATGATTCCACTTATAGGAGACAGAGTAGTGGATTGCATAGAGCTAGAACGAAGTTGAATGCATGCCTGTGATTCCAGTGCTCAGGAGGGGTTCAAGTTTGAAACCAGCCTGGGCTATATGGTGAGACCCTGTCACAAAAAAGGATGGAGGGAAGGAGGGAGGGAAGGAAGGAAGGAAGCAAGCAAAGAGTGAGCCAAATAGTGGTTGCCAGGACTTGGGGAGAGAGAGGAAGAAGGGAAATGATGGCTTGTTTAATGGCTTATGGAGTGTAAGTTTTGAAGAAATGAAAGGGTTGTGAAGTTGGATGTAGTGGGACTTGCCCAAGAGTGTGGGTGTGCTTATGGTAAACCATACCATGATAAATGGAGATGTCATGTTATTCGTGCTTTACCACAATTAGGAAAAACATATGTGTGCCAGCATCATTTTAGGAGGGAATGGGTGTTTTAACACCAAAAATTAGTTAAGCGTAAAGAACAATCCTGTGGGTGGAATAAATTTCACCTCATCTTAGAAAAATCATTTAGAAATCATTGAATAAGATAATGTCACCAGAATGTTCTCAAGTGTAGTGATGATCAGGGTTTCCTGTGGGTGGAGGAGAGGGTTGGACTCTAGACAGGGTGGAAACTCAAGTCAGGCTTCCCAGTCATGTTCACCTGTCTTGAAAATGGACCCGGGGTAACAGTAGTCCTGACGCTTAGAGGCCACCCCTTAAACACAATCTTGGGAGTCAGTCTAGGTACCCACACACATCCCAGGCCCTGCATTAGTCCCATGGTCCAGAATGCCAAGGCCCTGGCGGGGCAGAGGAAATGGAGTTTCCCAGCAGCTGGGTTGAGTTTCCCACTCATGCTGTTCTCTGGGCACAATCATGTTCCAGGACTCAGACCTCAGTGCCCCCGTCAAACCAGGGCTGAGTCAGATTGGCAGCCCAGTAGGAGAATGGGAAACAGGCCATAAAGAAAAGCACCAGGGTGAGACTTTGTCCTTCTTGATGCCACCTATCTCTAGTGTGTGTGAGAGTGATTCCAACAGCCCCTGCCTTGTCTTGCCTGCCCAGTGACCCAGCAGGGTCACTCTCATTTCATTAGGGGGAAAACAGACCTCACAAACCCCTTCTGTATCAGTCTGTTTTTCTGATACTGTAATAAAATACTTGAGGGTGGGTATTTTTTGTCTTTTAGACAGGTCTCATATAGCCCAGATTGGCATCTAACTTAATACATATTTGAGAATGACCTTGACCCTCACATATGCTGGAATTACAAGCAAGTGCTATCACATCTAGTTTATATGGTGCTGGGGATGTAACCCAAGGCCTCATGCATGCTAGGCAAGTACTCTACCAGCTGAGCCACATCCCTAGTTCAAGACTGAGTGCTTTATGAGGAAAAGAGGCTTATTTGGCTCTGGTTCCAGAGCATGACTCTTTCCTTGGCATGACTCTAATGAGGACCTTGAAGCTGATGGTATCAAGATGGGTAGAAGAGAGAGATTACATGATGACACAGGAAGCCAGAGAGGGCACACCTGCCATCCTAGCACTTGGGAAGCTGAGGCAGAAGGATAGGATCATGAGTTCTAGGCCAGCCTGAGCTACACAGGAAGATCCTGTCTTAACAACATAAAAAGATGTGGCTGTGTATGGAAGTCAGCCAGTGAAGTTGGGGACTTGGGGGTCCCCAGGAGGGGGCAAGAACAGCCTAAAAAGAAAGTACCCAGGCTGGTTGCTCGGTTCCAGGAATGGACACTGAAGCTGGAGCAAGGAGTCCCACACAGGCAGGGCTGTGGGATTGGAGGGGTGTTGAAGTTGACGTGAGCAACTGCCAGCATAGATTCTTAGGTTGCTAGGGTAGAGCAGCCTCATTCCACACTCCTCTGCTCTCCCTGCAGTTTCTGAAGCATTGAGCAAGCATTCTCTCTGTTTGGTGCATGCGGTGCTAGGAGAGAGGAAGCAGGTAGGAGCCTGGCCAGCCCTGTGTCCACACCCTCTGGCTCCAATCCTAACACCATATTCCAGCTGAGACAGCAGGAGGCAGTGACTCCACCTCTCTGTGCCACATTGTCCAGAGCTCAGAATGGGATAACCTTAGGACCTGCTTCATGCTTCATGGCGCCCTGGGGAGGCAAAATGAGTTAAGACACACAAAGTACATAGAGCAGGGGTGGAATAACAGAAGGAGCCAGATATTTTTTACTCTTGATGATATTATGAATATGGTCTTGAAGAGCAGTGCCATGCTACATGCAGGCCAGGAACTGGGACCAGTTTTCAAACTTGTCTGTCTGCAGTGTGAACTTCAAATTGCAGAGTCATAGACAGGCACAATGGGTTTTCAGTGTGCCTGCTTATAGGCATGTGATATGAGTTTGCAACGACCCCAGTCGTGGACAAGCGAAATGGTTTTCAGTGTGCCTAGTCATAAACAGGTGATGGGTTTGCAGTGTGCCCAGTTACGGGCAGGTGAAATGGGTTTGCAATGTGCTCAGCCATGAGCAGGTGCCATACATTTGCAACTTGCTCAGCACAAACAGGTACAATGCATCTGTTCATGCCAGATCATGGAGAGATGTCACAGGCTTACCCTCTCAGTAGCTGGACTGCACAGCATGGACTGATTGACAGCACTCCCTGCAGCCAGGATGCCTGAGCCCTGGCTCCCTCGTTGCAGGGCTTGTCTGCTTCTTTACTTCTCTGTGCCTCCGTTTCCTTATCTGCAAATGGGCTGGATGACAGTGTTGGCCTCAGCATTTCTGTCGTCATTGTCACCACTGCACATGTGGGGTCTATGGTACATCTGTGATCTCATCCAGGCCTGACAGTCATGCCAGGGGAGAGGGAGCGAGCCCCAATTTGCTGATAACACTGAGGTGCACAGAGTTAACTTGATCTACTAGGGCCAGCCTAGATTCAAATGCAAGTCCCTCTGATGTTGAGGTCTGTGACTTTGAGCTTCGATCCTCCTCTGTGAAGTGGTGCTGAGCCACACCTACTGCAGAGCCCCTCGCTGGGGAGAGTGAACGAGAGCCACTATACTATCCTCCCTGGGTAAAGTAGCCTACCACCTCTCTTCCCTTTTCTCCTTTCCATGATGACTATTTTAGATGCATAACACTGAAGGGGAGGACTGAGGGGATGGCTCAGTTAGTAAAGTGCAAGGACCTACATTCGATTCCCAATACTCACATAAAACACCAGGTGTGGTGGTGCATGCTTAGAATCTCAGTGCTGAGGAAGTGGAAGCAGAAGGGTCCGCCTAGGGTTTGCTGACCAGCCAGCCTTGCATAATTGGTGAGTTCAGGCCAGTGAGGGACCTGTCTCCATAAAAAGGAAGAAAAAAGGTGGATGACAACACCCAAAGTTGACCTCTGACCTGTGCACGTGCACACACACACACACACACACACACACACACACACACACAGAGGAGAACTTAAGGATGCTCCAGGCCAATACAGCCATTTAATCCTCAAGGGAACTGAGACACGTGATTAAGAGACCCAGCTGAGGTCACTCAGCAGATCAGGAAACAGAGGACTGCTGACTCTGAGGTCAGTGTACTTTCTCTTGATGATATTTACAAGACTCCCCAGTGAGAGGGAGATCTGCTGGGCACTGGACCTAAATGTGTGACTTGGCTTTATAACGCTCCCCAGCCTCATATTCCTGAAGCCCAACCTGGAGACACTGGACTTCTTCGATCTGCTGTGGATCGTGGGCATCGCAGACTTTGTGCTCAAGTACATCACCATTGCCCTCAAATGCCTCATCGTGGCCCTGCCCAGAATCATCCTTGCCGTCAAGTCCAAGGTAAGCACTGGTTGTTGCCACCAGAAGATCCAGTCACACCAGTCATGCGTGGGATTCTGGGTACCTTCTGGAGATGGAAAGAAAAAGCTGGAGCAGAGCAGATGTCACACCTGTAGGCCACCACCATAATTCCTTGCATTGTTTTTGGATGTCTCCACCCTCTGCCCCCTCAATACATATCCTTGGTACAGTTTCATTTAATTTCCCCTGAGGGAGGGAAACAAGGCTTGTTGACATGCCCAGGTCCTGCTTCTCTCAGGGAAAAGTCACCCTAATAGCTTTTGACTCTCTGCATTCCAGGAAATTGTTTTGTAAAGGGGATTGAGGCTTAGAAGGAAAAGGCTCTGTGATCCATTAGTGATGTCTGGCATGGATAAAGGAGGGGAAGCAGGAGTAGTGGTGCTCTACAGTGTGCAGTATGGAAATACTTTGGGATGAAGAGGTCTTGAGGAATGGCCATTGAAACTCAGAGGACTGAGCCAGCCCAGGACAACATGTCACCCCTAGGATATGACCACAGTGCTTCTGTGATATGACCCATAGGGAAATTGGACAGAGGCAGGTGGATTAAAAGAATTCGAAGACCCTTGCATTCTATTCTATAAAAACAGCCTCTTTTTAATTTTAAATATTTTAATATTCAATATTTTAAATATTTAACTTTAATATTTTTTAAATTTTATTTTTCTGTGTGTATGAGTGTTTTGCCTGCATATATGTAAGTGCACCAGATGAGTGCAATGCCTTCAGAGGCCAGAAGAGGACATAAAATCCCCTGGAACTAGAATTTCAAGGACAGTTGTAGCCACCATGTGCATACTGGGAACTGAACCCAGGTCTTCTTCAAGAACAGCCAGTGCTCTTAACTGCTGAGCCATCTCTCCAACCCCCAAAATGGCATCATTCATATTCAGAGAGCTCAGCCTGGGTCCCACGCTTTTCATGACAGAACAGCAGGTTGGCACTGACCCTCAGTCGTGTGTGACAGCTAACCCAACCCACTAGCTATTAATCTGAGCAGGTTCCTCCCCTCCCCACCATGCATTGATCTAGGTGAGCCCAAATTTCACACTGTTGATGAGGCCATAGCTCTGGTACCCTAAGGCAGTGCCAGAAGTCTAAAGTGGCCTGAGACCTGAGGCTGTCTGCTGTAGGTGGACAGAGGTACTGCAAGAGGGAGGGTATTGCCCACATCCACTTCTGAAGGTGACTGGGAGCTAAGAGTGAGAAACCAGAGGAAGCAAGGCATCCCAGGTGCCTCCTGGCTACAGTGCAGCTTAGGTCTGTCATCTATGGCTACACATCTGTGGTGTCCACTGTCACCTGCCTTGTCCTCTTGGAATTCCTCAGTTCAGGTCTCTGGGAGAAAGGTCTGGTCTTTCAAGTTCTCCTTTTGCAACAGGGATGGGCAATGAGTGAGCTTCATCCTGGGCATGTGCTCCCTGTTTATCTAATCAGCTTCCAGCATAGAAAGTCTGGAACATGGTTGCTGAGGAAGGCTCTTCCAGCAGGGGGCCTGGTAGGGCAAACAGTGGGTTGGTTTCCATGAATGAGCTTGGCATCCCCACCACATATGGGCCCCTTCCCATTGTTTGGATCTCAGAGCCTGGCTCTCCATGAGCCCCACTGCTCATGTTCACAACCTGCAAGTGACTTTGAACTCTTCCCATCCTTGCTCCTGGGAGCAACCAACTTCTGTCTGTCTTATGTCCTAAATGACTCTGAAGTCCTGCTTCATCTCACATTCCTATTGCCACCACCCTAGACATTGCCATCATAGACCAAAGGGGCCTTTCTTATCGCTCTTCTCTGACCTCCTCCTTGTTCTGTCCTTTGTAGTGAGAGCAGCCTTTTAAACCAACTAATCTGATTGTTCATCTCATTGCTTCTCTTTGCCTCCCTACAACTAAAACCCCGTCTGTAGAAATGAATGCATCTAGTTTTGTTTTTGTTTTGTTTTTGTTTTTGACGAATCACCAGCATCTCTCTGCATTTATAGAGGGGTGTGTGTGTGTGTGTGTGTGTGTGTGTGTGTGTGTAGAAGGGTGTGTGTATGGATATACAGATAGATAGGTAGAGGAATTAAATGAATGGGAAGGGTAGTGGATGAGCAGATTGCTGTATAGGTAGGTGGGTGTATGAACAAGGGAGAGGGAAAGAGAAGGATGAATCAATAAATGGATGGATGGGTGGGTGGATGAAGGGAGGGAGGGAGGGATAAGTGAATCAAGGGATGGATAGATGGATGGATGAAGAGAGAGATGGATGAATAGACAGAAGAATGGATAGATGGATGCATGGATAAAAGGATGGATGGATGAAGGAAGGAATGGATGGATATATGGATGGAGGGATGCATGGATGAATGGGAAGATGGATGGATGGATGGAGGATCTAGCCAACTATACTCTTACCATCTCCTATTGTGGTAACAGTAAGAGCTTAGATTCCATTCTCAGCTCACATCACACCTCTTCTATGTGGTAAACATCCAAGCAAGTCTATCATGAAAACAGAAATCTATAAGCAAGGTAACTAGACTTCTCTGTACTAGAAAAGACCACGTAGAGCCTCTCGAAGAATCTGGAGGCCCAGCTGACAGTCATGAGCATGGCTAAGCATTGCGGAGCAGGCACCAGGAGCCGAGGAGTCTGTCAGCAGTGCTATGTACTCAAGAACTGTTTGTGGGATGGGTTCTACAAGCAGGCTGTGTTGAAGGGCACAGGGGTCACCTCAGTCAAAAAAGTTCAAGAAACTGCCTTCCTTGTGGTATTTAGAGTCTTCCTAGACATTATCTCATTTAATCTCATGAGTCCTCAGAGGGGAGATGCCTCTGACCTCTGCTCACAGAGAGGAGACTGAATTAAGTAACTTGGCAAAGACCACAGACCAGCCACAGGAGCTGTGGTGTGGCTCAACCCTCAAGGCGGCAGGGCCCTCCTCTAATTGTTTCCTTCTAACATTGGCCTCATAAGACATGAGTCATTGTCATGGGTTTTAAAAAAATATTTTTAATTGAGGTAAAATTCACATAAAATTAACCATTAATCATTTTAAAATCTATCATTCATTCTGTGACAGCATTGGTGCAACCAGCACCTCTGTCTGGTTCTAGACCATTTCCATCACCCCAGAGAGAAGCCTGTACTCATTAAGCATTCACCCCGGGCCCCTCCTACCAGCCCCTGGCAGCCACTGATCTGCCTTCCATCTTTGTGGATTCACCCACTCTAGACAGTTCATGCATAGAATCACATCTTAGCGATTCGTGTTTGGCTGCTTTTACCCAATATTCACATCTTGAAACTCATCCACATTGTAGCATGGGCCAGGCCAAGTGGTACACACCTGTAGTCCCAGCACTCAAGAGCTAGAGGGAGGAGGATCGGAAGTTCAGGACCAGCTTGGGCACATACAGGAACTGGGAGATGGCTCAGTGAGTAAAGGTGCTTACTCTTCAAGCATGAGGACCTAAGTTCAAATCCCCAGCACCTACATAAAAAGCCAGAGATGACTGCATGTGCTTTTAACCCCCTGCATTGTAGGGGAGAGACAGCCATATGCCAAAATGGTGAAGAGAGAGATAGTTCGATGAGAGACCTGTCTTAAGGCAGTAAATCGTAGAGCAATAGAGGAAGACATCCAACGTCCTGCTTGGCCTCTGCATGTGCCCACATGGGCACATACACCTTCACACTCAAGTGCATAGCATCATTTAGTTAGCCATTTATCCACTGAGGGACTTTTGGCTGCTTTCTACCTTTCAGCTATTGTGAGTAGTGTATAAGAATGCAAACATTGTCCTTCTAGAAAATACCTAAATATGGAATTCCTGGTCATATGGAAATTCTGTTAACTCTGTGAGGAACATGAGAGGCTGGACCATTTTACATTCTGAGCCATAGAAAACCAATCAGTGGGAGGTTAAGCAGCCCAAGGTCACATAGCTGGTAAGTGACCAAGCCAGGACTTGAACACAGGCAGCTGAACACCAGACCCCCGCTCTGAGTCACTGGGCTCACTTCCCATGAGAGTTTCCTGAATTTGTCCAGGGAACTCATCCAAGCTACATTAAGAGTCAAGTCTGTGGATATAAAATCCCTCCCCACTTCCAGATCCAGCCTGGAGCTGCCTGCCTTCCTGTGGACCAGAGGTTGGGTGTGGGCCCTGACACCCCTTCCCCACACCTCTGAAATGTGGGTGACAGTTATTAATGCCTCCCTGGCAACTGTCCAGCTCCTTCTTTGATGATTATTATTTTATTCGGAGAGATTAATGCGCCAGGTCAGAGCATAATCCAGCCTGTAACAAGTGATGTGAATGGCCCTCCCAAGATAAATTGCAGGCTGGGAAAAGGTCTGCAGCCTCTCCTTGCCTGTCTGAGAGCTCTCGAGAATCCTCATCAATCCTTGTCTGGAAGGAAGAAAGCCCTGGGTCTTCCTCTGCAGCTGGGGTGGGGCTGGTTAGGGGGGAGACACATCTGTCAGGGACCCCTAATGGCCCTCAGCACAGATGCATCTTCCCGGGTCTCCATGCCATCCGCTGAGAGGGTGGGCTGGTTTTGAATATTGCAATTATTATATTGGGAGTCTCTGGTATTTGGCCCTGCTTAATGGCTGACGTGAGGCTGAGCAAACCACCTTGCCTTGGGACTCTGGGGTTATCTTCATTTTCTTTCTCTTCTTAATCATGCCTCTGCCACTAGTAATTCCCAAATTCCCACATGCCTCCTAGCACTAGAGGGTCTGTCGGGAACCCTCGCAGAGGCGCCCCTTAGAGAGTTGGGCTCCTTGGGTTAAAGATGGTGGCCACCAATCTTTAACCTCAGCCCCAAATGGTCAGTCTGGTCTGGTAATCCGAGCTGATACTTGTTTGTTTTGGAGAAAGATTCTCACTATGTAGCCCAGGTTAGCCTTGAATTCCTGGTCCTCCTGCCTCAGCCTCCTGAGTGCTGGGATTACAGACATAAGTCACCCCACCTGGCCCTGAACTGAGCTGAGCTGAGCCATCATTTGTCATCATAAACTCACACAACAGGCTTGAGATTTCACTCAGTTGGCAGAGTGCTTGCCTAGCCTGTGCAAAGTGCAGGGTTCCGTCCTAGCGACGTATAAACGGCATGGTGGTTCATGCTATCCTAGCACTCAGGAAGTAGAGAATGGAGAATTACAAGTTCAAGGTCATCCTTAGGTACACAGCAGGTTCAGTGCCAACCTGGGCTATATCAAATTAATTAATCAATTAAATAAGCCCACATATACAATTCATACATCTTGGGCCTGCCAGATCTGGCTCCTACCCACCTCTCTCATTCACCCTCTGTCCCTGGCTTGGTCTAGACCAGCCTCACTGGGGACTTTGTGGTCTCCCCTCCACAGCCAGCTCCTTCCTTCTCAGGCTCTTTGCACTTCTGTGTCCTCTGCCCATGGCAGCACTGTCCTGCTGTTCCCAAGATCATGTCCTCCCATCATCCAGACCTTAGCTCCAGCATCAGCTTTTCCAGCAGGTCCTCCCTGACGGCCTGGCTAAAAAGCAGCCTCCCCAACTCCCCTTATCAGCATCACTCAGAATCCTTCCCAGTGTGTGTCAGGTTATTTTATCTTTGTGTCTTTTCTGCCCTCCCCCCCATGCTGCATCCCCTTCTCTGGAATGTGAGCCCAGGAGCATGGGGTCTGCCATGTCTTAGGAGTTTCTGTGCTTCTGAGGAAGGCATGGAGGATGTAGGGATTGAGAAGGACTGCACCTTCATTTCCTGTCAGAGGCTTAATGCCAGGTCTGCCTCCATCACTGTGTAATCCTGGGCCACTAGCCCGTACTGTGCTAGCTCATTGTTAGCTCTGGGGGCCTGTTTGCTTGTAGGGCCACAATACACCTAGAGACTGTGAAACTGAGTAAGATGCTATCCTGACCACTGTCCGCTCACCCAGTGTTCTGCCCGTGCATCTGTTATGCTGCTTTATTTGGATTTTTGTTCTCGTTCCGAGCCTTTTTATTTGTTTTGTTTTTTGTTTAATTCTAAATTTTATTACATTTATTTATTTATATGTAGGGAGGGCAGATGGACCACAGTATACATGTGGAGGTCAGGGGATAACATGCAGGTATTGGATCTCTCCTTCCACCATGTGGGTGCTAGGGATCGAATTCATGTCATCAGGCTTGGCAGCAAGCACCTTTATCCACTGAGCCATTTCATCACCCTGGAAGTAGATTCTTTAAAGAGGTAATGATGGAGGAGGGGGTTACTGGAGAAATGTCTCAGTAGTTAAACACACTAGCTGCTCTCGCCAAGGACCTGGGTTCAGTTCCCAACACCCACATGGCAGCTAACAACCATCCATAACTCCAGTTCCAGGGTCCAACACTCTCTTTTGGAGTCCATGGTTCATCTACATACCTTGCCAGCAAAACACTCATACACGTAAAAAAATAATAAAATCTTTTCTTTTTTAATATTTTATTTATTATTTTTATTTTATGTGTAAGAGTGCATTGTTCACATGTATGTGCGTGCACCCATATCGTGCAATTCTGCAGAGGTCAGAAGAGGGCTTTGGACTCCCCTGGAACTGGAGTTAAGGACAGTTCATAGCCACCATGTGGGTGCTGGGAATCGAATCCAGGTCCTCTGCAAGAGCAGTCAGTGCTCTTAATCTCTGAGCCATCTCTCCAACCCCCAAATCTTTTCTTTTTTAGGTGCTGGGAATCGAATCCAGGTCCTCTGCAAGAGCAGTCAGTGTTCTTAATCTCTGAGCCATCTCTCCAACCCCCAAATCTTTTCTTTTTTTAAAAAAAGGAAAAAAGTTAATAAAATCTTTTCTTTTTAAAAAGGCAATTAAGTTAAAAATGAGGTGTGTTTATTTTTCTCCTTGCTACAATAGAATGCCTTACAGAACAGCTGAAGCGAGGAGGGACTTAACTGGCTCACCATTCGGGGGCACAGTCCATGGAGAGGAAGGCGTGCTGGTAGACGCTGCTTCTACCAGGGAGGGAGCTTGAAGTGGCTGAGCATGTCACGTAGGCAGGAAGGAAAAAGGGAGGAAATGAGGCCGTGAAGCAGAAGTGGGACCAGTCTAAGCCCTCAAGCCCCACCCTACAGCCTTCCCGCATCTGCCAGCTCCACTCCATGTCCAGAATAGCTCCATCAGATGGGAACCAAGGGTCTTAACACATAGCCCCATATGGGCAATTTCCCATTTAGACCATAGCCCGAGGTCACTGGGGAGGGCCCTGACCCTTATATCAAGAGGAAATTGGGACATAGACTGGTGCAAAGGGGTGGTGATGTGAGAAACCTTGGGAGGGCAGCCATCTGCAAGCACCAAGGCAGCCCTCCAGAGGATCCAACCCTGAAGATAACCTGGACCTGGCCTTCCAGCCCCAGCACTGTGAGAAGTTAACTTCTGCTGTTGAAGCCACGTGTGGTGGTACACATCTTCAGTCCCAGCTCAGGAGACAGAAGCGGGTGGATCTCTGTGAGTTTAAGGCCAGCCTGTTCTACATAGAAAATTCCAGGTCAGCTGGAGCTACATAGTGAGATTTTATCTCAAATTAGTAATAATAATAATGATAATGATAATAATGTCGGCTGTTGAATTTAGCCTGTCTGTGCCACACTTATCACAGTGAACCTAGCACACTAATATTCCTGCAGAACAGCTGATGTACAGTCCTTTGCTCTTTTGAGAAAATTTTTATGTCTATTTGGATGTCTGCCAACCTTTTACCACCACTGAATTGTTTTATTAATACGTAACAGAATCATATGGTTCAAAGTCAAAGCAAAAAAAAAAAAAAACAACTTATTTTGATATATCACAGTGAAAGATTTATCGTCCTCTTTTTTTTTTTTTTTTTTTTTTTTTTTTAAAAAAAAAAAAAAAAAAAAAAAAAACACACCACACGCACACACACACACGCACGCACACGTGCGTACATATTAATATATATCCTTTCCTGCCCCAGACGTCCATTTCCCATCCTAGAAGCTAAAGCCTTATCCCTGAATACCCTTGCAGCCCCTTTATGCATTTGGAAATAATATGTGTATTCTTCTAGCACCTTGCTTCTCTTAGCCCTGTCCCATAGCACCTCATCCCGTTGATCCTAGAGAAGCTCCATTTAAACACGTACAGAAAATAATATGGGGATTAAAAGGCAGGCCTTGGAAACTGTGTCTATTTCCTGTCCCAGAATTTCCTTGCCATTTACCAGCTATGTGACCTTCGCCTCTTCTTGCCTTCATTTCCCACCTGTAAAATGGTTCATAATGAAGCCTCTGTATTCATTCTCAGTTGCAACTTTAGAAACAGCCAACAGTAACTAGGGAGATAGTTCATGTAGTAAAGTGCTTGCTATGCACACTTGTAATAACTGGGTATGGCAGTGTGCACACCTGTAACCACAGCACTGGGACAGGGCACACAGACAGGTGGATCCCTGGAGCTCACTGACCATTCAGTTTAGGCTATTGGTGAGCACCAGGTTCAGTGAGAGACCCTGTCTCATAAAAAATAAGGAGGAAGGCAACTGAGAAAGATGCCCAACATTGGCCTCTGGCCTCTGCACATAGGTGCACACTCACATGTGTACACACATATACACTACTCTCTCTCTCTCTCTCTCTCTCCACACACACACACACACACACACACACACACACACACACACACAAAGCCAGCCACCAATGAGTTCGAGATCAGAAGTCCAGGCTGACTTGGCTGGAATTCAAGGGCTCCTAAGGTCAAGACTAGACCCGAATCTCCTTCAGCATTCTCAGGTTGTTCACAGAATGTGCGAGAACAGGACTGAGGCATGGTTGCTGACTAGATGCTAGGGGGGTTATCCTCAGTCTGGGAAGCTGTGGGTCCTTGCACACAACCCTCCACCGAGTCAAGAGTGTACATTGAAACTTCCTCCCACACACTCCTCATCTCCCTTCTGCCACCAGCCAGAAACTCAGCACTTTTAAGGGGCTCGAGTGGTTTGGGTAGAGCCACCCAAGGGTCTCCGGTTTGTCAGCTCAGGGCCAACTGATTAGTGACCTTAATGACACCTGCAAAGTCCCTTTGGACCTGTGCTTCACAGCATCATTCAGGTGTGACACTTCATCATGGCCACAGTCCTGAGTATTAAGATGGGAAATCTGACAGATGCCCACTATGCAGCCCTGAGGGTTTTTATAAGGGTGCCTTTCATAATGTGTAATATTCATAAGTTGATTGTGTATGTGGGTGCGTGTGCACATGGTGCACATGCAAGCTATAGATCAAACCCTGTGAATGCTAGGGTTTGGTTCGTTCCATTCTTTGTTTTCTGAGACAGGGTCTTAAGTAGCTCACGCTGGCCTCAAACTCAGGATCCTCTTGACTCAGCCTCCAGAGTGCAAGAATTATAGGTGTGCACCATTATGTTAAGCTGGTTAAAAAGAAAGCTGGGCATGGTGGTGCACACCTGTAACCCCAATACTGGGGAGGATGAGGCAGGCAGTTCAAGGCCAGCCTGGGCTACATAGAGAGTTTGAGACCAACCTGGGCTACACAGAGACACCCTTTCTCAGAATGAGGGGAGTTGAGGAAGGGAAAAGGGAAGAGAGAAGGGAGAAAGGAAAGAAAGAAGGGGCCCAGTAGGTAAAGGTGCTTGCTGCTGGCCTGACCACCTGAGTTTGATCTCTAAGACCCACATGGTGGAAGGAGAGAACCGATTCCCACAACTTGTCCTCTGACTTCCAAAAGCATACCTTAGCAAGTACACACACACATAAATAAATGTAAAATGTTTTAGGAAAGAGAGAGAGAGAAAGGAGGAGGGATGGAGGAAGAGGTCGGAAACAAATGTGGAAAAGGGTGTGCCCAGGGAGACACGCTCCTCAGGGCAGAAGTGAATATGAGTAATATAATGATAAGCATTCTGGTGTACGTGCACAGACCTTTCCCTAACTTAGCCATCCAAAAATGGAATTGTTGGGTAGCATATCTTCCACTGCATGGAGAACCCCAGTGGGTTTTTTCCTGTTGATTATAGCAGTTTGCACTGCCTCTGGGCTCTTTGTCCATGGCTTGCTTCCCACCTTTAGCATGACTGAAAGGTCCCTCATCGTCATCCTGGGTCAGGCGCACACTGACAAGGAAGGCTAAGCCGCTATCTTCTTGAAAGGTTCCAGTTTAAATGGATGCAGAGCCTGCCTCCAGCATGTCTTGCTATTTGAGTTTTGCCCACCTACCAGAGGCAGCAGGGGCAGTTTCACCTTCTCCTTGACTCTGATGGGAATGTGCCCAGGGTCCCATTTCAAGAAGAGTCTCTAGAGAAATCGAGCCAGTAGCACATCTGTGGTTTGAGGGATTTATTTCAAGGAATGAGCCCCATGGATGTAGGGCAGGCACGTCTGAAATCCACAGGGCAGCCTAGAAGTCTGGGCATGGCCAATGTTGCACCTGCAGGTAGATTCCTCCTTCCACTGGGAAATCGCCTCTTGCTCTTAAGGCTTTTCTGTGGGTTGGATGAGGCCCAACCACATGATAAGGGACAACCTCTGCCGTTTACAGCAACTGACTCTAGGTGTCAATCAATCTGCAGGATGCTCCCAGTGCTACCCAGGAGAGTGTTAGATTTCAGAAGTGGACATTCTGGCCTCATAGCTAAGTGGACACAGGATGCCTCAGCCCCAGGGCTGAGGCCAGTACTTCACTGTGTCAGGAAAGTGTCCAGAGGCCCGTGCCCTCCAGTACAGCAGGAGGTGCTCCAGTTCAAGATCAGCCTGGGCTTGAACAAACAAGCAAAAAGTTTATTAAAATATTTGTACCTGTATATGCATGCATGAGTGTGCATGTGGGATGCACATATACACGTGTGTGCATGCATGTGGAGTGGAAGACAACCTCAGGCGCCATCCAACTTTTGTTTGAGACTGGGTCTCTCATTGGCCTGGAACTTAACAAGGTAGGCCAGGATGGCTAGCCACAGAGCTCCAGGGGTCCACCTGCCTCTGCCTCCCATCCTGCCATAGTTGGACTTGAGATGTTCATGTCACCAAGCTCGGCTTTTTACTTTTTACTTGGATGCTGGTGATCCAATTATATCCTCAGGCTTATAGGGCAAGAACTTCTCCATCTGAGCCATCCCCCTAGTTGCTCAAACAACAGCAACAACAACAGAAACATTTTCAAAAGGAAGAGAATACCCAAGAGTGGTGGTATATACCTATCTATACCAATACTTGGGAGGCTGAGGCAGGAGGATTGCCGTGAGATCAAGACAAACCTAGGCTATATAGTGAAACCCTGTCTCAAAAAACCAACCATAGAAAAATGACAGAAAGCAAAGGAAGTATCCATTTCAATTATCAGCACAGAATTTGATGGAAAAGTAAGTATCTGGTTTTTGTCCTTGACTCTGTCACTGGAAAGAGCTGCACCATGAGATCATCAGATATCTCTTAACCCCAAATTCCTACAGAAAACACCCCTATCATCCCACCATGATGTCAGGAACTTTCTGGATTCTGCATGCTCCTCTTTATTTTTTTTGGGGGGGGGTGTCTTTTTGAGACAGGGTCTCCCTGTAGCCCCAGCTGTCCTGGAACTCACTATGTAAACCAGGCTGGCCTTGAACTCACAGAGATCCACCTGCCTCTGCCTCCTGAGTGCTGGAATTAAAGGCATGCACCACCATGCCCAGCCATTTTTTTATTTTTAAAATTTCATTTATGGGAGAGTAGTTCTGGAAGTCAGAGGACAACTTACAGAGACAATTCTCTTCCAGCATGTGGGTAGGTCCCAGGGATTGAATTCAGGTGGTCAGGCATGATGGCAAGCCCCTTTACCCACTGAGCATCTTGCCATCCTGTGTTCCTGTCTTATTTGAGTTTTTACATTTGCATTCCTGTATGTTCCTTCTCCTTCCTGAAATTTCCTGAGTAGAAACTTCCTCAGATTAGACTAGCTACTGCCTGGCCACACAAACTGCCCAACAGTCTTCCCTAGGAGTGTCATGTAGCCAGATGCCACTGAACCTAAGGCCATATGGAGAAAAGACATGTAGAGACACCAATCTCTGTCCCAGGATAAACATTTATAGATGAGTGACCAGAGGCTCAGTAAGATATGACTTAGGGTCACACAGCACTCTGTAGTGAACAACTTGAGAGACTGGACCTTCTGGATGCTGAGGGACATGCCCTAAGGAACCCATAAAATACCACGTTAATCCAGTAGAGGAAAGGTGAATAGGTAGCATGCCTGCTTCTTCCCCATGGGCTTCATCAGTGTGACTTTCTTCCATCCCCAAAACACAGCATAAGGTAGATAGTCTTAGTAACCCCAGTTGGAAGACAGGGAAACTGAGGCACACAGACAGTGACTGACCTGCTGAGGGTGAGTGCTGGGGCGGGGAGTTGAATTCTGGCTCTTTAGTTCCAGAATTAACCCTGATTTAAGTTGCCTGACATCTCCATCTCTGCCCCGCACTCCTGTCAGCCTATCACACAGCAGTGGCAGTTGTGACCATTCCGTATAGTGGGGACAGTCATAACAGCCCTGTCTCAGCCCAGGTCCCCGCACCCTCCGTAGTTTCCTCAGATCCACAGCCTCATCCCTTGGCTACCCGGTACGCCCACTCCTGTCTCAAGGGCCTGTGTATCATTTTTTGTTTTTGTTTTGTTTGGGTCCCCCACCCGCTACTCCATCACCTGGGAGACTCTGAAAAGCTACAGTCAGCTACCAAGGGAGACAACAGAGATAAGGGCCAATGGGCACCTGGGATTTCCTAAACCCTCCCCTCCCGTAGTGTGTAGGGGGAGGGATGTGCGCTGCATTATTTATTTATTTACCCAGTTCTGCCCCGCTCCACACCCCCCAAGCTGTTGTTCTCCACTGGGAAAAGTGAAAAACAGCCTCAGACAACAGCAGACAAGGAAGGCCACATGGCCCCACAGTTTAATTTCCTTTAATTCATTTTATATTGAACCAAATGATACTGTTCGTTTTTAATGGCAAGCACTCAGCATGGAGGAGGGGTGGCCAGACTCCTTCAGGGGAAATACTATTGAAATTCTCCTTCCTTATGTAGCCCCAGTCCCTACCCCCATCTCCCCATCACAGGGCCTTTGGAAATTGTCTTCCAGGTTGAAAGATGATACCTTTTGCCAACTCTGATGGTCACTGTCTAGAGAGGGGAGCTAGCTCTGTTCCAACTGCATCACCTGACCTAGGGTGACTTTCCTCATGTGGTCCCAACCAAAGAATGACTAGATACTGAGAAACAGGTACACTGTGGCTGTTCTGAGTTCCCCTTCTCGTTCACTGCTGGCCCAAGCAGGACCCATCCAGTACCCTGTCTCAAGAAATGGCTAGGGAACATGGAACCAGGCACAGGTCTAAGTGCGTCCTTAACTCCAGCGCCCAACACCCAGCCCCCAGTCCCCAGTCCCCTGCCCTTGATTCTGCATCTTAACCAGCTCCACAGCTGCCCATGTACTCAGTAAAGGAAAAGCACGGAGCAGGAAGTGAAGTACTTCCACTTCTGGGTCAACTATCTGGAACAGATCCCCCTGTGGCTAGGGGGTAGTGGTAGGAGGACAGGCCTCTTGAAGGTTTCTGTAATCCCAAATTTTCCAAAAACCCCTTTTTTGCAGAGGTGGGACTGAGTCTGTTGCTGTTGCTATAGGTAGAGGACTTAAACTTGGAAGCAACCCCAGGAGGTCTTGGTAGGACCAAAGACAATGGATGCCCCTTAGGGTCATTCTGAGACCTGCCGAGTCCTCCTGTTCACACTTTCAGACCCAAGTAGGCCTCTGTTGTACTGATGAGGGTCCCATGGTGACTAGCTGTAGGTTGCATGACTTATCCTTCTAGGTGCTCATCCTGCAAATACTGGATTCCAATGTCGTGCCAGGCACTGTGCTGGGGAGGGCCCCTTAGAATCTGGGCTTTCAAGCCTGAAGTTCCTAGTTCAGTAAGGGGGCAAACAGGGAAGCATGAACCCTAAACCAGCCACCTGAAAAGCCTGTCTGGTCTTACCCTGTAGCCTAGGCTGGCCTTGAACTCATGGCAGTCCTCCTGCCTTAGCGTCCTGAGTGGTGGGATTCTGTATGCCACCATTTAATGAATGAATGGGGCCCAGGAAGGAGAGGGTAAGGTGGCTGCCTCCCCAGTAATTCAGGTGGAGGCGGCACATAAATCCCACCACATGCCAGAGCAAGGAAGCTGGCACCCCATAGCCATAGTGTTGGTGGTGTGGTAACTAGTAAGACGCAGTTGGGCCTAGCAGCCCAGGACTTGGCCTCCCTGTTCATACCAGCCACCCACCTTTACCCATCCTCTCCTGGTTACTGCATACCTACATGTTCCTGTGTGTGGTGTGAGCTTGGTAGCCATCACTGTTGCCCTGTGGAAAAGAGTCTCGTGGCAGAGACTTTCTACTGTGATCTGGAAAATTACAGACACTAAACCGTTCCCCACTTTACAACTGCAACTCTGTCCCCTCTCCCTGGCAGGCCTGTCTGGCTTCACAAAGCTCACCTGGGCCCCTGTTATCTCTGTTCTAAGCATGTGTTCCCCGACACTTTGGACTTGCTCTTCTTCTAAAGGTGGCTGACCTCTGCGCCAGCTTAATGCAAGCTGCCTGGCATCTTTCCTTCTCTCCCCCATTCTCATCTGAGGCAGCTGCTGAGATCTACTGGTTGCCTGTCCTGTGATGTTTTTCTTTTAAACTCTAATAAAATTGCCCTCAAGCCTAAACAAAGAAAGATCAGGAGGAAAGCAACAGAGGAAGACACCCAAAGTGGGCCTCTACCCACCACACACATGTATACACAGGTACACACACACACACACACACACACACACACACACACACCACAAGAAGTCCAGCTTTAGCAACCTAGCAAGTTTGAGGAGAAAGATGGAAAAGGAGAGGCCGGGGGGGTGGAGAGAGAGAGAGAGAGAGAGAGAGAGAGAGAGAGAGAGAGAGAGAGAGAGAGGAGATAAAAATGTGCCAGGCATGATAGCACACACTTGTGATCCTGGCACTTGGGAGGCTTAAGTGGAAGGATTGTGAACAGGAGCCTGGGCTACACAGCAATACCCCCATCTCAAAAAGACAAAAATGGGTGGATAGATGCACGCATGCATACATGGATGGATGCATGGATGCATGGATGGACAGACGGACAGAGGCAACAGAGGGTGACGTGATCTGGGTGCTTCCCAGCATTTGTACACACTTGTAGGGTGTGTTTCTCCTTCTTGTGCTCTCTGCAGCTGGCCAGCCAGTCACTCACTGCCTCTTCATGGGGCCCAGCAGTACTGTGGTCAGAACCGTGAATGGAAGGAAACATTCTTGCTGATGCCTCCTTGGGCAGCCTGGATTTGAATCCCGTTGTCACCACCAGCTGGACACCCATGGATGTGTGGGTCAGGGGGTTGAGCTGCACTGCCTCATCTGGATGTGCAGCTGGTATTGTGGATTGATCCTTTATCTGAAAGGCTCAGGGACCAAGAGTGTCTCAGCTTTGAGAGTGAGCTCTGGGAATATTTGTAGAGACTTTATGGGTTACAAATCCATAATCTGAAAATTCCCATATCCAAGATTTTTTGTTCTTGAGTGAGTTTAGAATTTTGGAACATGTCAGATTTCAGGTTTATGAATTAAGGGTGCTCTGCCTGTTTTAAAGACCTCTCCAATGAGACAGGAGAGGGGTGTGGTAGGTTTGGAAGGGTTAACCCAGAGGTTTTAGTGCCTGCTAAATCTTAGCTAGGAAGTTATGACCTGGTCCTAACTTCAGGGCCTAAAGGAGAGGTAAGGGAGAGACAGGCTCACAGACCGAGACTCACCTCTAGATCCCTAGTGCCCTCCCAGGTCTGCTTGTGTTATAGAGGCAGGGGGATGGCAGAGGAGAGGAGAGGCATGCTCTCTGTTCCTTCAGGGGCTTGTCCAGGTCACTAAAGGTTGCTTGAGCAGGGATTACCAAGCACAGAGCTGTCCCTGCACTGGCTGTGACATGGGGCCTTCCCTGCTGCTAGATCGCTTGTCCAGGGCTCTTTCTAGTTTAAGAAGAGGAAAACATCTTCCAGGGAGTTTCAGGACTGGTCCAGAAATTTGCAGCTTTTGAATTCTCGCCTGGTCCCCTCTTTCCAGCCCAACACCCACCCATCACTAATCCCATGTTTAGCTTTGTACCCGAGCCTGCTCTCCATCTCCAGACCTTTGCAGTGGCCATTCCCTCCCTTTGGAATGCTGTCTCCATGGGTCCCAGCCCCATTTGGCTGATCAACCTATGGCCCTTGGGTCCCTATTCAAGTGTCATATCTACTGAGAAGCCTGGATGTCTCTGTGCCCCCCCACACCTTGGTGGGGTGGAGGGCTGGTGGCTCACCTGTGTGCTGCCACAGGCCCTAGGCTGCTTCTGTTTTGAACACAGTATGTGATGTGATGGCTGCCTTGTCTCCCCTGTTGGGCTTCACATGTGGTGACCACAGAGATGGGATCTCTCACATGCTTTCCTGTGTCCCTAGCACCACGTGAGACTCAGAGCAGGCACCAGAGACACAGCCTGAAAGTCACCAGTGAGCAAGAGCGTGCCAAGGTACATTTGGGTTTAGTTGAGGGGTGTCTGTGTATTCTAGCTTGTTATTCTGTTGCTGTGATAAAACGCTGACCAAAAGCAACATAGGGGGAAAGAAGGGCTTATTTCATCTTACACTTCTAGACCGCAGCATCATCGAGGGAAGTCAGAGCAGGAACTGAAGCAAGAACCTTCGGGGAGCACTGCTCACTGGCTTGCTCTCTGCCTTGCTCACTGACTCAGCCAGTTCCTTATACATTCCAGGCCCACCTGCCTAGGGATGGTGCTGCCCACAGTGGGCCAGGGTCTCCCACATCAATCATCAATCAGAACAACCCCCCACAGACATGGCCATAGGCCAATCTGATCAAGTAAATTCTTCAATTGAGGTTCCCTCTTCCCAGGCAACTCAGGTTGTGTCAGTGTGACAGTAAAAACCAAGCAGGACACTGTGCACATGTGTGTATATTCATGTGTGTGTAAGGGTATGCATGCACATGTCAGCATGTGTGTATGGTGACCAGAGGTCAACCCTAGATATTGCTCCTCTGTCCAACCGCTCTTTTCACACAGGGTCTCTCACAGAGCCAGGAACTTGCAGATTAGGCTAAACTGTCTGGCCAAGGAGCCCCATCCACCTGGCTCGCCCTCACCAGCTCTGAGATTATAAGTGCACAGCACCATGCCTCCATTTTTATATAGTCACTGGGGATGTAACTCTGGTCCTCACTTTACCAACTGAGTCATCTCCCTGGCCCTAAAGGTGTGTTTCCTGAAGCAGCTACTAACATCTAGATTTGGAGTCAAGCAAACAGGCTTCATTGCACATGCTTCACTTAGTAGCTATGGACCTTTGTGAGCCTCAGTCTCCTCATCTGTACAATAAGGACAGTGACCAGGCCAGTGTCAGCATCGCATGGCATCACACCTGTAAGGAAGCCTGTCTAACACTGCAGCTCAGGAAGTGGCACACAGGTGATTAGGGAGAATAAAGAAGGGAAAAAGCAGGAAGCAGGCCCCAGACTGAAGATGCCACCCTCCGCCATCACGCCAGGAATAAAGGATGACACTGTGACTTTCATATTGCGAAACCAGTGACCTTACACTTTATTTACCAGCCACTGATCTAGATTGTTCATCTACTCATTGATTCAGCCTGGACTTCTTCCTACATGTTCTGTGCCAGGCTCAGTATGAGAACCTGGGAACCTGCAGAGAATAAGCAGGGTATCTGCTTTCACTAGGCCTCTATAGACAGAATGCTGAAAGAAATTAACATGTCAGAGAAAAGGAAAACAGAAGTCCTGTGGCAGACGGTGATTGAGGAAGGCCACTGGAAAGGTGATACTGAGGCAGACTTGTAAACTGGCACCACAGGGACATGTGGACAGAGAGCATCTTAGACAAGATGACAGCTTGTGAAAAGGCCCTGGGGTGGAAATTTGCTTGGCATGTATGGAGCAGTGAGCCAGTGTGACTGGAGCAGGACAGGCACTAGGCCAGCTTCATGAACGTGTGACCTGTACAGAAGCTCCACACCTGCTTCAATGTCCTGCCACCACCATCTTGAAATGCTTAGCTTTCTAAAAAGGATCTGGACATTTGGGGATTTTTATTTTTTTTTTTTTTTTTTTTTTTTTTTTTTTTTTTTTTTTGATGTGTACAAGTGTTTTATCTGCATGTTTAAGTGCACCATGCGTGTGTAATGTCCATGAGGACCAGAAGAGGGCATTGGATCTCCTGGAACTGGAGTTACAGATGGCTATTGGCCACCATATGGATGCTGGGAACTGAACCTGGGTCCTCTGCAAGAGCAGCCAGTGCCCTTAACCACTGAGCCATCTCTCCAGCCTGAACATTTTCATTTTGTACTGGGCATTGCAAATTATGTACATGTGTGTCCTGCTGTCAGAGGCCACAGCATCAGAGGCCATACCCAGCCCTGCACAGACTTGATGAGCTCCTGCCTTTGTACTCTACTAGAAGCCAGCCCATCAGGGACACCCTGGTGTTGCATCCTGACACTCAGGCTGAAGGAACTGTTTCCTCCCCATCTTTCTCTCGTGACTATAGAGCTAGAGTGAATGTTGTGATTTTCAACAGCAGATTGATTCTCTTCCAGTTGTGGAAGTCAGAATTCTACAACCAGTCTCATAGGTGCAAGCTCAGTTCTCGACAGAATGGGCCACTCTGAAAGATCCAAGGAGAATCCTGTTACTTTCTTGGGCTGCCAGAGGCACCTGTGTCCCTTGGCTTGTAGTCCCTTCCTCTCTCTTTGCAGGACTCATCTGTCTACCCTCTGCTTCCTTCCTCACTCCATCTTCCTTCACTCTTATCTCCTGCCTCCCTCCTATAAGAATCTTCTGGGTGACATTGGGTGGCCACTCAGATACAAGGTCATCTAGAGCCATCTCAAGGCCTTCACTTAATCCCTTCTGTACATGCGTGAGATTCTTTTCGCCATGTAAGGCAACATATTCAAAGGTTCCAGGGATCAGAACGTGCCCATCTGTGACTGTGACTTGAGTAGAGCCACCCTCCCAGCCAAGGGACAGATCTACTCCGAGGCCCAGGTCTGTTAAGGTTCATCATGGATTCTAGATCCCCAGAAAGGAGGTACCCTCTGCCTCTCTGTCTCCCTTCCTCCCATCTCATCCCTGCCTCTCATGATTTAAGAGACAGCCAGCCTTGGCAGTTTGGGCACAGACATTTGTTCCTACGATCATAAACTGGCATGGGGACATGAAAGTACAACTGTCCACCTGTGACTAGGACACAGGGAAGAGACTGTCTTTCCACAGCTAACAGGATCCCAAGCCACTTCGGGCTTAATCATCAACATCTCGTAATTAGGTGTCTCTTGGGTAGCAGGGCCCTGTTGTAAGGAAGCTCTGATGTGCAGTTGCTGGAGCACGTGGGCTGGGCCTTTCCTGTTCTTGGGGCTAGGCTCTCAGATCCAGGGAACCACAGCCAATGAGAGAGGTGCTTTCTTGCTGCTTGTTGACAAGCATAACTCCACTCTCAGCCTGGCATCTCCGGGGGAGCCCCACCTTGGCCCCAGGGACAGAGGTTATCAGCTGGTCCCCAGGGCTGTGGCACCAGGGGTCCATCCCAGCTTCTGCCTTGTTGTGTGGCCTCTCCTGTGTTCTGGTGTGGAAGCCAGCAGAGCAGAGGATATCTTAGAGGAGTGAGGACGGAGAATGCATTGTCACATGTTAGCTCTAGGCTTATTACTATCAGATTACCAGGAGACCAATGTGGTAATAGACCAGAGTATCCTTGGTGACAGCTGACAGACCTGGAGTCAAATCCCACCTGTCCCATTTATTAGCTCAGGGACCTCAGCCAGCATGGTGAACATCTGCAAAATTAAGCCTTCGTGTCCCTCACCTACGAATTTGAGGTAAGTACCCCTGCCTCACTGGGTTATAACAGTTCATTTTGAAAGTGGGCAACCAGGGGCTAGGGATGTGGCTCAGTGGGTAGAGTGCTTGCCTAGCATGCATGAAGCCCTGGGTTTGATCCCCAGCTCTGCATAAACCAGGTGTGGTAGCTTATGACTATAATCCAAGCACTCAGGAGATAGAAACAGGAGGATCAGGAGTTCAAGGTCATCCTTTGCTACACAATGAGTTCCAGATCAGCTTGAGATACATGAGACCATGTTGGAAGTAAAGAAGAAAGGGAGGGAAGGGGGAGTGGGAAGGAAAGAGAAAGAAAGGAGGGAAGAAAAGAAGGAAGAAGGGAAATGTTCAACTTTTGCTGTTTTTTTTTTAAATGTAAGATATAAAAAATAATACAACATATTCAGATTTCTAAGAGAGGTAGTGAAACCTTTGAAACTCCATGGCACCTTCTGGGTTCATCCACCTCCCTTCCGTTGCCCACAGGAAACTATTTCCATGTCTGCCTTTGTAGACTTTTTTGTCTCTCTTTCTGCCAACCTACTGCAGGAGGAGAGCCCGGCGTGGGGATGTGTAACCTTAACCCTCCCATGTCTAGTTTCCAACAGCTTCCTCCTCCTGGTCTCTTCTTCCCACCAGCTTCCTCTTCCTGGCCTGCACTTCCTACCAGCTTCCTCCTCCTGTCCTCCATGCTCCCAAGCTTGAGAACCCATACCAAGCTTGTCAGGACTGTACAAAACAGAATATGCTCTGAGCAAGCTCTAGAGGGACTTACTGTGAGTGAAGCACCTGCTAAGGAATATTCTAGAAAGTATGGAATATACCCACAATTTTCCCCCAACCAGATTGGGTTTTGGACCTCAGACTGCCTAAGCCAAAAGAGCTTTGCATTCACCTTCAAAATAGTTACCATGTGTGCTAGGTGTGGGTGTGGGGGAAGGGTGGTGAATGAAGGGGACCAAGTGGAGGGGGTGGCCGTTTCCGGGGTGATTCAGAAACAAATAAACACAAGACTTCACATCACAGTAAGGGGGGTGGGGAAACACACCTCCTGGAGGTCTGGCTCAGGTCAATGGGAAGGGCTTTCCGTTGTGACTATTCAGCTGAGCCCTGTACTCCCTACACCTGTCTACACTAACTGGTTTTCTCCTCTGCAAAGTAGGGTGGTCAGAGCCAAGGAAGGGCAGGTGACAGGGAGGTAGCCGCTTGTTCCCAGGAAGGAGGACACACTGGGGAGGAGGGTCCCGTTCCCAGCCCAGCACTTGCAGCATCTTTCCAGCAGGTGCCAGGTGGGAACGGTGCTGTGACAACGTCAGTCACAGACAAGCCGAAAACCTCGTGGGGACCAGACCTGGAGGCTGCAGGGCGCAGTTTGTGACCTCACTGGTCGCCATCCCGCGGGGGGCCTGAGCTCCCGAGATGCCTAAGTGGTGATGGGTGATCTCATCCGCCTGGAGGAGGCCAGAGCGGGATGTGCTGCCGCCGCTGACATCATCTGCAAAGCCCGTTGCCAGGCAACCTGCAGCCGCCGGCCCCGCCCCCTACTCCAGCCTTCCTAAGTTCTGTCTTGCTCTCCATCACTTCTCCGTCTTCTCGTCCTGCTCCTTTCTCCTCTCTTCTTTCTCCCCTTCCTCCTCTCCTCCTCCTTCCCTCCGCCTCTTCTCTGCTCTCCTTCCTTCTTCCTTTCCTCTCTCCCTCCTCATCCTTCTTCCTTCTCCTCCTCTCCCCCGTCCCTTCTCTTCTTTCCACGCCGCTTCCTCCTCCCGCTCCTCTTCCTCCCCTTCCCCCTCCCTCATATCTCTTTTTCTTTCTCCACGTCTCACTGTATCTCCTAGGGTCTTCTGTTCTTACAGTGACTCAAAGCCCCCCACAGAATTTAAATTCTGGCTCTCCCACTGTCTCCCACAGGACAGGCAAGCTTGGCTACCTTAGGCCTGTTCCCTCACCTGCTAATGGTGCTGTAACAGTGCATGGCCTCTGGTGGCCTGCAGCTAGGGCCTGAGGGCACTAACTGTTCAACAGGCCCTCCACCCAGCAGGCAGCTCTCCTCGTTTTCAGTTCATCTCTTTGCTCATGCGATCCTCTCATTGACTTAGTTTGCCTACTGTTTGACTCTTCTGAGACCTGTGACTGGCCATGACTACCTCACACTCAGAGAAGCACCGGCTGTGCAGTTCCTGGTCAGTGGGATATGCTTAGCGCAGTGGTGCACCTCTAATCCCAGCACTTGGAGGCTGAGGCGGGATGATCATGACTTTGAGGTCAGCCTGGGCTCCTTAACAAGTTCCAGGCCAGCCTGTTCTGCCACTGCTGATGGCCTTTTCCACAGCTCTCTAACCCTGTCAATTCTCTTTCTTTGGCCACCTTTCTCCCTGTTGCTCCTGTCCCCTCCCCTCCTCTTCTGCATTCCTCCCCAGCAGGCCTTCCATCCCTGCTGCCTCCCAGAGGACTCTCTCCCAGGTCTCTGGGGTTAGCTAGGAGCCTCCTCTCTTATACAAGGCCCACTGGGGCCCACTGGCCCCTCTGCCTTCAGAGGTCTGTGCTGGCTTGTTTTGTCCTGAGGGTGCTGGCAAATGAGGCCCCACCATCCCAGCAGCCCCAAGAGTTACCTTCTTAGGAAAACAAGCCTGTGTTTACAGCCCCCTGCATCGTTGCAGTGCTCCTATCTCAGAGCAGGAATCAGGGCCCTGCCTCCTGTGGCAGCCAGTGGGGTGGTGTAGGGGTGTTAATGAGCCAACCAGGGGAGGAGACGAAAGCAGGGACTGGTTCCATGGGGGCTGAGGGGTCCCTTTGCCCTAGAGGCTGCAGCAGTTACTGTTTATTCCCCACACTAGGCTGTGAGGTAAGGTGTTGAGCCATCTCTCCAACCCATGGTGACTTTTTTTTATAAGGCCATTAATCTCATCACAAGGCACCACCCTTATGCCCTGGTCCCTTCCCAAGGGCCTTCTCCCCCAGTGCAGACAGCTCTCTGTAACTCCAGGCTCCACGCCTATCATGTTAACCCACTATGGCCCAAAAACATTTAGGGGGTAAATTGCATCATACTAAGCATGGGCAAATTAATTTTCTTGGTATTGTTTCCTAAGCAACAAAATATATTGACATAGTATTTACATTGTGTCAGTTTAGAAGTCACCTAGAAGATACCAGGTATATGGGGTGTGTGGAGCTAATGAACAAAAACATTCAGTCATATAGAAAGATGTTGAGTGTCATAGATTTTACTGTTTCATTTGAGGGATTCTGCAACCACTCCCCCATAAATACTGGGGGATGACTGTACACTGAAGATTAGGACTTTGGTGGATGAATTTGAAGAGATGAAAGGCCACCCAGAGAAGCAGCCTGTGGTCGTACATGAATATTCCTCTTCTTCCCCTTCCTCCTCCGCCCCTTCCACCTCCTCTTGACCTCTTCCTTATCCTCCTCCTCTTCATCTTCCTCCTCCCTCTTTGTCCTCTCCCTCCTCTTGTACCACTTCCTCTCCTTCTTTTCTTCCTCCTCCCCTCCTCCTCCTCCTCCTCCTCTCCCTCTTCCTCATCTTCCTTCTCTTGTTGGCTTAAAACAGCCATCATCTGACTCTCTCTGTTCTGTAGATCCCCAGTTTATTGATGGCATCCTGGAGACAGCTCATCTCTCTCCTTCATGGTGTCCTCTGGGGCTGGGCACTCCATGGGTTTCTTTCCTTGAGTCTGATGCCATAACTGCAGTAGCAGGAGTGGCTGGCCCAGGCCCTGCATGTGGGGCCCGTGTTGTCCGTGTTAACTGGGTTTGAGCCTGCACCCTCCACACAACCTCTTCCCTGGTTCCCTCCTTCCAGCCAGGCTTCCAACAGCAAGAGGAATGAAGGACAAGCTGCCCTGTGTCAGGTCTGCTGTCGGCCAGCCCAGACAGCTCTCTGCCTTGACTCTAATTTGCTTTCCTTCTTTCCCTCCCCTTTTTTCTGCCCCCCCCCCCGCCTTTCTTTCCTTTCTTCCTTTTCTCCATTGTGCTGGAGATACAACCCAGAGTCTCATGTGCAAAGCACACACTGTACTACTGAGCACCCACCCAGCCACCCCTGGTTTCTTCTGAACTTGCACTATCCCATCTTGTTCATTAGGGCCCTGATACCATAATACGCCCAGACCAGGATCAATATGAGGCTACGTTCTGGCTCTCACCATGTCCTGGAGCCCTTGTTATGATCCCCTATTTTAGACCTGTTAGTCCCTTGGGTCTGCATGATGATTGTGATGTGGTCAATTCAGATTGCCCAGGCTGGTGAGAGCTGAGGATTCAGCTTTTAAAACTTTTAGGAAATCTGTGAGCAGCTGTTAAGTCTTGTAGCTTGAATGGGCCTTGTGGGAGTATTTACAGAAACAGGCAAACATACAAATCAGGGGCGATTTTTTTTTTTTTCTCTAAGAGGTCTGGTTTGCCAGCACACCACTGCGTGCATATGTGTGTCCATATGTGTGTGGGTGTCTATGTGTATGTAGTGTGTTAGTACATGTTCGTGTGTGTGGGTATGCGTATATGCGTGTATGTCTGAGTGTGTGTGTGTGTGTGTGTGTGTGTGTGTGTGTGTGTGTCTGTTTTCATTGTGAATTTTCAATACTCTTCTACTTGCCTGAAAAACAAACCCTCTCCTCCGTGTTTGCATCCTTCATGCAGGAAGGCTGTGAGAGGCCTTGGCCAGTATCTCTTCCTCCCTCCTCCCCGCTCTTCAGATCTGCCCACAGAGGTGCAGCCCAAATTGCCCTCCTTGTTCATCTCCGAGACTCAGCATCCCGCCCTCCTCATCAGCCCCACTATCCTGAACTGCCCTTGTTGTCTCCTTGTTTCCTGTTTCACATGGCGCCCCTCCCCATCCTGACAGTGAGGAAGTCAGAATAATCTGCCTGCTGCCGCCCCTGTGTCATAATCCAAGCCCAGAGCCCTCCATGCCACAGCAATCTTGCAGTAACCGCTACCATGCTTCCTTCTGGGGTGACAAGGAGACCACAATCAATCACCTTTCTCATAGTAGATAGACATGACATAGAAACAACATGTTCTGTTTTGGTGGTCGTCAGAAATAACATGCTCAAGAAACCGTGGAATTATGAAACTGCTTAATTAGAGAGGATGCTTTCGTTGGGATGTGCACAGTTTTCCCCAGAGTTTTGAACGCCTTCTGCAAGTGGTCCGCCCCACCCAACAGCTAATTGCTACTTTTAACATCACTGGCTCCACTAATTTTATTTTCTGTGACATCAAGTCTTGCTTATAAAGTAGAATTTTCTTTTGAATGTTCCCAACTCTCTTTTGCTGTCAGCAAACCCTAGGAAGGTGTCATGAGGAATGAGGGTGGACTCTTCAGCCTACTGTGAGCCAGATTCTGGACACCCACTGCTCTAGGCCTACTGTGAGCCAGATTCTGGACACCCACTGAGCCAAAGGATCTCCTGTAAGAGCTTTGCAGTCCAGTAGGAGAGACAGGGGTGGAGATGATTCTTTAAATATTATGAAAATTGCTATGAAGGAAGAGGGAAGGGAGGGGAGGAAGAAAGGGGAAATGTGTGGAAGGAAGGAGGGAGGGAGGAAGGAAAAGAGGAAGAGTGGACATGAAGAAGAAAAGAAACGAATGGATAGATGGGTAGGTAGGTGAATGGATAGGTGTGGAGAAAGGAAATGTGGATGAATGGATAGGTGGAAAGGAAGGATAGGTAGATGGATGTGTGGATGTATGGGTGGATAGTTGGACACTTGGGTCGATAGATGAACAGATGAGTGAGTCAATGGATGACTGGGTGAGTATATGGATGGATGGGTAGGTAGAAAGGAAGAATAGATGGATGAATGGGTAAGTAGAAAGGAAGAAATGAAAGACTGAGAAGGTTGGGGAGATGGCCCAGTAGATAAAGCACTTGCTGCCCAAGTATGAGTACCACAGTACAGATCTCCAGCCCACAAAAAAAGCCAGTTGAGTTTGGCAGCCCGCCTATAATCCCAGTGCCTGGGATGTGTGGACAAGGGACAGCAGGGCAAGCTGACTAGCTAGGCTGACCCAATTGGTGAGCTCTGGGTTCAGTGAGAGGCCCTGCCTCAGTGAATAAAATGGAGAGCGATAGGGTACGATACCTTGTGTCAGCCTGTGCTCTTCATGTGCACATACACAGCCACATGCTCAACCATGCATACACTACACACCAAAAAAAAAGGTTTAAAATAAGAAAGATTGAGAGATGGAGAGACATATGGGAGAGAAGAAAGAAGAGAGGGGTGTCTCTGGAAGTAGCTGAATAAGTGGAAGAAGTTGGGTGAGACTGAGCTATTGGTCTAGGTTGACATGGAACTTGCTAGACCTGATTGTCACTTGGCTGAATTAAGGAGTGAGAGGGAGGGCTGTGGAAGTGGCTCAAATGGTAAAGTGCTAGCCATGCAAGCATGAGGATCTGAGTTCAATCTCCATCACCCACATAAAAAATTAAAAAATTAAAAAGCTGGTCAGGGCAGTGTGCACTTATAATCCCAGCACTAGGGAGATGGAGACAGGAGGATCCCTGGGGCTGGCTGGTCAGCCTGTCTAGCTAGCAAGCCCCAGGATCAGAGGGAGACGAAATTAAATGGAGAGCCCGGTGTGGTGCACATGCCTTTAATCCCAGCACTCAGGAGGCAGAGGCAGCAGATCTCTGTGAGACAGAGACCAGCCCAGACTCTAGTCCAGTGAGTTCCAGGACAGCTGGGGCTACAGGGAGACCCATCTCAAAAAAAAAAAAATGGATGGAGATCAGTTGACAAGGATACCCAGATACCTACCCAGTTTCAATATCTGGCCTCCATTTATGCATGTACACACTGCATGTACACACATGTATATATAAACACAAGATATAAGGAGATGACTGGAGAACAGTTCTAGGTGTGCCTGTGAGGGTGTCTCCAGAGACAGTTAGATCCTGAGGGCTCTGATGTAATGAGCAGATTCATCTCTTCATGGTTATGTAATCTGGTGGCATTACTGGGAGATGATGAAAGATGAGGGGGTGCTATCCTACTGCAGAAAGTAGGTCACAGGAGCATGTACCTGGGGGATGCATCTTGCCCTGGCCCCTTCCTGTATACCCCTTTTCCTGTTTCCTGTTTACCACAAAGAAATCCTCTACCGTGCTCTCGGGCTGCCGTGATGTTCTGTCTTACAACAGACCCAGAAACACACAGCCAAGAGCCCCTGGCTGAGCCCTCTGTAACTAGAAGCCCAAGTAAGGAATTCCCTTTAGTTGTTTCTTGTCTCAGCGATGAGGAAAGTGACAGCCTGGGTGCAAGGATTTGGGAGACATAAAGGAAGCATGGGGCAACCAAGATTGGGAGATTAGGAAAACATGGGGATCCTGCAGAGCATGGGACTTGCCGTGTAGACAGGGTGGAGCCGCCTTTGCCATCCATGGCTGTACCATTGGTCTGGAATCCACTGTGCCACTGGCCATAGAAAGCAAAGGCAGCCATCCTCTTTCCACAGGTTCTAGAGGGAAGCTCCAGGGCTTTTCCTTAGCAAGAGCCTGTAGTAGGAGTGTAGAAGGGGCAGAAAGGCTCTTCAGGAAATAATGACCTCCCACAGAGATTGGCCAAACAGACAGACATGAAGGTAAATGTGAGCAGACGGTTGGGTGACTATTCTTGCTCCTTGGTAGATAGGGTGCATCTGCTTCAAGGAGTCACCTTCTGGATACCATGGACCCACCATTGAGACAGATAGTAAGAAATGAATGGAAAGTCTCTCTTCAGGCTGGAGAGATGGCTTAGTGGGTAAAAGTGCTTGCAGCCAAGCCTAATGACCTGAGTTTGATCCCTGGTGCCCACAATAATGAAAGGAGAGAACTGACTCCTCTGAGCTGTTCTCTGACCCCCACTCAAGACACACACACACACACACACGAATGAAATGCAGAAATTTTTTATTTTTGAGTTTTTTTCCAATAAAATTAAACAATAATAATTTAAATAAAAAGAATTCAAGTTCACATGTCACGTCAACTTATCGTGTGTCTTTAACCTTCTGTCTGGCGATGCCTTGGTGCCGGTGCCAGCCGGCCAAAACGGACAGTACCTGAAAGGGGGAGTGAGGATTGAAAGAAAAAACAAGAGACAGAAAAGATACTTGGGAGGGCTGTCAGTAGAGACTGCAGCCCCGGTTTATTTTAGCTCCGCCTTTTTATACAGAACATCGGAGATCTTAACTCAATTTCAACAGCTGTCTTTCCCACCTGTATCTGAGGGTCAAGGAGCGGTCAAATACATGTTTTGAGCTCCACCATATAAACACATTCCTCCTGACTTGGCAGATTAGGTACTGGTGTGCAAAACACAAACTCAGTAAACAAGCCTGCCACAGCTCAATGTACATAATGGATTAATAGCTCCCGACACCTTGGTTTTTTTTACTTTGACCACAGCTAACTTTGAAGAGTGCTGGACAGTCGAACTTGCCTCTTGTTTTCTGATAGTTCTGTTAAGGACCACCGAAGTGATTATGTCCTTAGCACGTCGAATCCCAAGGTTCACAGTGTTAGGATGACTCATTATTGGGTGTGCTAACTTTGATCGTTTGGCTAATGGGATATGTGGTTTGTGTGGTGTGTTTGGTCTTTCCACCACAAAGCTGCTGTTTTTCAGGACAATCTTTCATGGTCATGTGGCCTTCCCTCGCGGATCTCTAACGTAGTCAGACCTCCTCTTGTATACTTCATTTGTGACTTCTTTTGCTGTTACAAAGATTATGCCAGTGACCCCTCCTCTTGGCACATATTTGCACAAATCCCTGATTATTTTATTAAAAGAATTACAAATGCAAAGCTCACTCACATTTTTTAAGGTTGTGGAGGTTTGCGGCAGGACTGTTTGTATATGTTTAACCAGCCTTACACAAGCATGATTTACATATAGTAAAATGCACTCGATTTGCAGCATATATTTCTGTAGGTTTTAGTGAGTGACCACACACCCCCAGTAAGCACCATCTCAATCAATGATAGAGCCCCTCTGCCATTTCCCATAATGCTCTGATGCCACTTAAGAGTCCCATCCTCCTACTCCTCATGCTGGACAACCACCAGTCTGGTCTCTATCACCCTAGCTTAATGTTACCTATTCTTAGACTTCATATGAACAAGAATTATGTAATGTAGAGGCTGGAGAGATGACTCAGCAGTTAAGAGTGCTGACTGCTCTTGCAGAGGACCCAGGTTTGATTCCCAGCACTCACCTGTAGCTAACAACCTCCTGTAACTCCAGTTCCAAGAATCTGACGCCTTCTTCTGACGTTTGTGGGCACTGCACAACACGGGTGCACTTATATACATGCAGACAATACACTGATACACATAAAATAAAAATAATAAAATATTTTTTAAAAGAATTATGTAATGTAGAATCATGTATGTGTGTTATGTACATGCTCACATGTATGTGGGCATGTGTGTCTGCATGCACAGATGTGTTCGTGCATGTGGAGGCCCCAGGTTGATGTCACATGGCTCTCTCAGTTGCTTTGTTTATTGAGGCAGGATCTTTCACTGAATCCAGAGCTTGCAGATTCTGGCTAGTCTGGCTAGCCAGTTTCCCCCAGGGATCTCCTGCCTCTGCCTCCTCAGCACTAGATTACAGGTGTGTTGCCATCCCTCCTCACCTTTTATGTGGGTGCAGGGGATCTAAACTTGGGGCCTCAGGCTTGTATAACAAACGCTTAAGCACTGAGCCATGTCCCCAGAACAACCGTCCTCCAGACCATGTGATGCCCACATTGATGAAAATCCCAGTCATTTGTTCATTATCACAGCTGAGTGGCCTCCTACTTTATGAACATTGCCTGAACAATGGCTAATCCAGCCATTAGCAGTTGTGTGTTTCCAGATGGGGGATCTTGTGACTACAGCTGCTGAGAACATGTCCCATTTGTGGACCTGTTTGCATTTCTCTCAGAGAGGCTTTGGGGGTCCCACATCAGGTCAGTGTTTACCTTTATTAGACTCCATGAGGAGAGGTTACTTTCATCTCCCTTTCATAGCACAGGCCACAGACAGCTTACAGAACTTGTCCAAGGCCAGGCCAAAGGGAAGAAAAGAATCAGGACTTGTAGCAGGTGCTAGACTCTGAGCTAGGTGCTGGGCTAGGTGCTGGGCTAGGTGTTCTTTCCACTCATTTCTTTTAATCCTCAGAGTAACCCCATGGTTAGTAGGAAAAGGGATTCTCATCCACAAGTAAGAAAACTGATGCTTGTGACTATGTTGAGACTCAACTCCAGATAGTGTGAGGCCCCACATCCAGATCTTTCCCCCAGTGTCATCTAGGTCCCTCAGAGGCCACAGGCGATGGAACTGCAGAAGTGAACACCAGGCCATCCTTGCCCTGTAGCTGTCCTGTAGTACCTGAGTCGACCCTCTTGGGTGGTGTTGGTGGAGACAGTGACTGTCCTCTGCCCTCCATACTCACCAAGTCAGATAGTGACCACACCCTACTGCTACCCAAAGTGTATCATTTCTACACACACACACACACACACACACACACACACACACACACACACTGACGTGATCCTAGCACTTTGGGCGATAGGTGGTGGCTCAGGCAGGAGCCATGTCTCCCTGGCCACATCAGTCCCCATTAGAGCCAGCCTGAGTGATTTGCAAAGTTGATTAATGGCCTGCCTGTGACCTGGACTGTCGTTATGGCCTGGCCCCAGCTCTGCCCTCTCGAGGTCTTTACTGCTAATACTAATTGATGCTCTTGTGTGGCTGCAGGGAAAATTCTATCTGGTCATCGAGGAGCTGAGCCAGCTGTTCCGATCGCTAGTTCCCATCCAGCTGTGGTACAAATACATTATGGGGGATGATTCCTCCAACAGCTACTTCCTGGGAGGGGTTCTGATTGTTCTCTACAGTCTGTGCAAGGTGAGAAGACCCTGGGGCTAGAGAGCTGGCCCAAGTCTGGGCCAGGCATGAGGGGCTCCTGAGGGGCCAGGGCTAGCCACAGTAACCTCGTCTGTCTTAAACAGGTATATTTCACTGACAGAACTAACACTAACCTTCCTTCCTTCTTCTTCCTTCTCTCCATCTCTCTTCTTGCTTGCTTTCTTCCTTTTTTCTTTTTTCCTTTCTCCCTCTTTCTTGCTCTCTTTCTGTCTCTCTCTCTTCCTAAGTGCTGAGAATTGAACCTAGGGTCTTGCATACACTAGGCAGGCCTCCCACTAAGCCATCTCACTGGCCCCTAAAAGTCAATTCTCATTCTCTCTCTTGCCTCTCTCCCTCCTCTGTTTCTAGCTTTAAGGGTCTAGGAAGAATTAGTGTGTTCTCTTTCCTTCCTTGCAACAAGAACAGCAGGCAATCCATGCAGGGTCAGCTATGGGCTTATCCTGCTCACTGAGATCACCTAGCAGTGGCTGGAAAGAGTACAGGCACTGGCTAGGCTCAGATGTGGAGTGCTGTGATTAATTAGCAATGCCTGCCCTGGGCTTGTGGGGGCAGGGAAGCAGGATATATGCTCTGTACCTATCCAACCTAGGTATGGAGACAAAAGTCAGGCAAAACTGATACCAATGGGAAATTTCCTGAAAATTATCTGAATCAAAGACAAAGGTGGAGGCTACAGGAAATTGTTCTGGGGCCACAGGAGATCCCTGTACATTCCTCAGCCATTGCTCTGTTCTTCCTTAGTCGTTCGACATCTGTGGTCGTATAGGTGGAGTGAGGAAAGCGCTGAAGCTTCTCTGCACCTCCCAGGTAAGGACACCTCAGGGGTCCTGCCTCAGGGGTCCTGGGAACCAAAAGCTGGAGCCAGCAGCAGCCCCTTCCTGCCCCACAGGTGCTGTGCTGCTCCCTCTAGAGCTCTTAGGTGTGTTTGTCTTTCCCTTTCCGGCTTCTTCAAACAGAATTACGGGGTCCGAGCCACTGGGCAGCAGTGCACGGAAGCTGGTGCCATCTGCGCCATCTGCCAGGCTGAGTTCCGTGAGCCTCTGATTCTTCTGTGCCAGGTAAGCTGGTGGAGCTCTTGGGCACTGAGGCTGCAACAGAGGGCCTCTCCACCTCGGAGGCTGAGGCCTCAGTGGGACCCTGCTCCAGGAGAAGCCTGTCCTGTGAACATAGCTCAGGACTCCAGCATGGGTCTTTGGGGGCAACCTGGTCAAAGCTGGAGGCAGACCCAGGTTCAAATCAGCTCTGCCTCTTACTAGCTGGGTGACCTAGGGAAGGTTGCTTTACCTTCCTGAGCCTCCTAATTGTTGGTAAAATGTAGAGGCGCCATTTTAGAGTGATATAATATCAGATGGCCCTGAGTATGAATCCCAACCACATTGCCTTTTAAAACTTTCAGTGCAGTGAGTTGAACCTAGAGTCCCTGCTAATGCTAAACATGAATATACACTGAACGGCACCTCCAGAGCCTAGAAGCATTGTATTTGTCATTATTTTGAGACAGGGTCTTGCAATATAGCTCAGGTCATGCTTAAACTTAGGATCCTCCTACCTCTACCTCCCAGTGCTGAGATCACAGGTGTGTACCACCACATCTGGCTTCTAATCACATTCTTGACCCCCTAGTGGGGCATAATATTCCCTACTGCATACAGCTCTGACTACAATTAAATGAGATTATCTAAGCAGAGAGCTAAACCTACAAGGCTCAGCCACAGAAGTTGCCAGCATCATCCTTATTATTTTCAGCATAGTGAGTCAGGGGTCACCAAGCCACTGTGGTAAGTGCCTATGGGTCCCTTTCAACTCCCTAACTGTCTCTCATCTTTCTCCTGACATCAGGGACGAGGTGTCAACTCAGCAAATATGAACTGGGTCAGAGCATGTGATCAGAGTTGAGCAGAGAGGCAGAGGACACACAGAGCCTGTCCCTCTGGAAACTTGCGGTCTCCTTAGGGACTCAGACGCATACATACATAACTATGAAACAAGGCAGGCTATGTAAGAGAGATTCACGCAGTGTCCCCAGAGACCAGGCAGAGAGTGATGCACTCCAGGCTGCAGAGGCTCTTTGCAGGAGGCATAAGCCTGGGTTCCAGAAGGAATGGGAAGAAAGGCAGATGGTCCCCCTAACACCCTCGGAAGATGGGGTAGGAGGTGGGGTCCACTTTTAGCATTAGCAAAAAAAAAAAAAAAAATTGTTATTGCTGTTTGAAGACTTTAAAGGAGCTTGTTCTTATGTTCTCTCAGTCTTCTTTTGGGTTTTTTTGTTTTGTTTTGTTTTGTTTTTTTGAGACTTCTCATGTAGCCCAGGCTGACTTTAAACAGCTAAGGATGGCCTTGAACTTCTAATCCTCCTGCCTCTACTTCTGGAATTACAGGTGTTTATGCGGTGCTGGGGGTAGAAACTAGGGCCTCATGCATACTAGGCAAACACTCTACCAACTGAGCTGCCTTTCTACCCCTTAATGGTATTTCTTTTTTTTTTTTTTTTTTTTTTTTCGGTCTTTTGAGACAGGGTCTCCCTGTAGCCCCAGCTGTGCTGGAACTCACTATGTAGACCAGGCTGGCCTTGAACTCACAGACAATATAGCTGGGTATGGCGGTACATGCCTGTGTCCCCAGCACTGGAGGACCAGAGGTAGGAGAATCTCCAATAGTTGAAGACCAAATCCTACATATCAAAACCTGTCTCAAAAAAAAAAAAAAATGGCAATCCATTTGCATGAGTCAAAATTCAAAAAGGAAACCTGGCAATTGAATACAATTCATAGCCTGGATTGGATCCTGGGACAGAGGGAGATTCAAGGACTGCAATAGCTTCATGAAACCTAAACAAGCCTAGAGTTTCATTAATAGTCATGTACCAACCCAGTTCTCTTAACTTTTACAAACGTCCTTCAGGCATGCATGCAGTCACGTGAGAGGAAACTGAGCCTGGGTGACACTGTCTTTTCACTTTTCTGTAAGTTTAAAATTATTTAAAAATAAAAAGTTTATTTAAGAAAAGAAATTGCAAGATACACAAAGATAGGGGCCGATGAGATGGCCTAACATGTAAAGGTGCTTGCTGCCAAGTCTGATGACCTGAGTTCAGTCCCCAGAACCCACATGAAAGAGAGAACCGACTCTCAAAAGTTGTCCTCTGATCTCCACACGTGCACCTTGGTACCTTGTGAATACATGTGCACACATACTCCCACACATTAAGTAAATAAATGTGAAAAGGAAATGATTTTAGAAGCTATACCAAGAGTAGTGACAGGCTTCTTTAGCCCCTTGCTGATACTCACAAGCAATCACTGTTACCAGCTTCCTTTATAGTTTGTCAAAGACATGTTATGTAATTTAAATACATGTTAAACATACATCATGCATACACACTTGTTTATGTCTCTGTATATATGTATCCAAACATACACATTTATACATCTTGAAAAAACAAACCTGAGTCATAGTCTCGGGGCTCAGGGCCCTTGTACTTACAACTCTTAGAGAGCAATCATAGCTGTGGAGAGTGACATTTTATGGGTGGACCATCATTTGTTTAAGCATTTCTGCACTGAGAAGCCGAGCACTCAGCATCTTTTGTGACTACAAAGATAGCTGTCACAAAGATTCTGAAATGGAGAGATGAATTGTGCCTACCTGAGCCCGTGATGTTGATTAGAAGTAGAGACTCAAAGCTTCATGTGGCCCATGATCGGGTTCAATATACATTAGCTGTTGCAGGCAAGCATTCCGTCTCCTGTGTGTGCTTGTACACACGAACTCTTGGTAGTGTGAATTCCTAGTGGTGGGATTACTGGGTCAGAGGGTCCACGGTTTTGACAGATCTTGCTAAATTGCCCTCCATAAAGAGAGTGTTTTCACTCCCTGCGCAGTGTGACCCAGACTCTTGCTCACGCCCTCGCCAGCACACAGCGTTACCAAGCCTCTCCGTGAGCTTTGCCAATCTGACAGGTGACAAGCGCTATCTCAGCTCTGATTTCATTTGCATTCCCCTAATTATGAGCACAGCTGAATATCTTTTCTCCTGCTTTGGAGCCATCTGTATTTCCTTCTCTGTTGCAGAGATTATTTGAACATGATGTCAAGGTGAAAGTCTTTCTTTCCTGGCAATCTCCCTGAGCCTCAATCTGTCTCCTCTACTGCAACACCACCACATCTTCCCACAGGTGGATTAGAAATTCTTGGAAGGGCATGGGCAAGATGCCTTTGTTCCAGATCTAGGAGTGACAGCCACACACAGTGGTTGAAGACCACAAACATTATCAGACTGAGCCCACATCTCAACCTTGCTCTCCCACTGTTCGCTGAGCCTGGAAGGCAGAGGTGACTTGCTCAGGAGAAAAGGCCTTACTTACTTCACTGAATACATGAATGAATGAGCTCAAATGTCACGTCAAGGAAGTTTTCCCCAGTTTTGCTTCTGCAGACTCATGTTCCTCACTATCATGATCTCATAAACTGCTGTGGATTTTCATCATAGAGCTTTTTTTTTCTAGTTGTTACTTAGATAGTTCATTGAGTAAAGTTGTGCAAGATCTGTGTTCTCTCAGCCAAACTGCAAGCAGCTTGGGAATGAAGACCCTGTCTGTTTTGTTTAGCAGCAGAACCAGAGTGCTGACACAATAAATATTAGGTGGGTGAAGCGGTGGGATGGATGGATAGATGGATGGATTGGATAATGGATAGATAGTAGAAGATAGATAGATGGATGGATAGAAAGACAGATAGATAGATAGATAGATAGATAGATAGATAGATAGAGACAAACAGATAGACTGGTAGATGGATAGATTAATGGATGGACAGATATGATTAGGTGGGTGAAAGGGTGGATAAATAGATGGGTCAATGGATTGATAGACAAAAATAGATGGATATGGATGGATGGATGGATGGATATGAGTGGATAGATGGGTAGGTGGGTGGATGGATGGATGCATGCATATGGGTGGATGGATAGATGGATATAAATGGATGGATGAATGGGTAGGTGGATAGAAGGATATAGGTGGGTGGATATAAGGGATGATATGGGTGGATAGATGATATGGATGGATGGGTGAGCCCCAAGATTGGATGGATGGATGGATGGATGGATGGATGATGGATAGATGGATGATGGATGGGTGGGTAGATGGGTGGATGAATAGATAGATAATGGATGGACTGATATGGTAGATGGATGGATGGATGGATGAATATAGATTGTTGGATGGATGAATATAAGTGGATGGGTAGATGGAAGGATGGGTGGGTGGGTAGATGGATAGATGGATAAAGAACCTACCAGGCTAAAACTACATCCTGTCTCTCCTTCAAAGAGTTATCCAGTGGACCTCAGCACATCACTCCCTCTACCCTCAATCTACCCCTTGAGATGGGGCCCTGGAAAGATTATCAGTGGAAGCTAGTCAGGCAGTGAGTGTGCCCAGAGGCTGGAGCCCAGCTCAGATGACTGTCCAGTTAGTGTCTCCACAAGTTTGTCATGTGCCTCCACCAGGACACAGGGATTATCAGGGGAAGGTACTGTTGAACACAAAATCAGAAACTTGGTTTTTTTGAAGGACTCCATTGCCAAAGATCAGAGTGTATTTAGAGAACAAAGCACTCTCAGAGTCTTGACCACTGTGAGTTTGGCTGAGTGCTGTATGATATGAACACTCAACAAGGGAAGAGAACACTGACACACATTGATTTTGTTCACACTTGATCCTTTGGGAGTTGTATCCTTCTCCATCCTTAGACACCCAGGAGAGGGAAGAGCCGTGTTTAACAGAGCAGACTCAGGCTTAGAAAGGCAAAGACACATTTGTCCAAGGTACTTTCTCCTTGTACAGAATCAGGATTCAAACTCAGGGCCTCTAGCGCTATTGCCTCTGTTCTTTCCACAAGTCCCAACCTCTTGCCTAGAGTGTCCTAAAGGCCACACTGAACAATTAGCATGCTTTTCCTGGAAAACTTTGGGAAGTGCTGTACTCTACTCAATGAAACCAGTGCTCACAGCCTCCTCAGCATGAGGGAATGGCTGGGCTGGGATCCAGCTCTGAACACCTGCTCTTCCTGCTGCATCCATTCCCTTATGTGCTGGGTACTTACTGAGCACCAACATGTCCTAAGTCCTAACTTTGCAAACCCAAGCAATGCAGTTCATGGTGACACTGGCCACCTAGGCCATCAGCCTCTCAAGAGTAGAACTGGGCAGGCATGGATTTCTTAATGCATTTATATAGGATGATATATGTAGTGGTGTATGGGTTTTTAAAAACATGTTATGTCACACCAATATTGACAGTGTTTTAATTCACGTCTGGACACGGCTTGCTTTATTGTGTGATTGAAGAATCTCTCTCTCTCTCCCTCTCTCTCTCTCTCTCTACACACACACACACACACACACACACACACACACATACACACACACCGCACACCCTTTCCATGCTCTCTTCCCCCTGCCCTCTCCTCCCCCGCTCCCTCCTTTCCTCTCTCTCCCTGCTTCCTCCCTCCATGTGTGTGTGTGTGTGTGTCCGTGTCCATGTCCGTCGGTCTGTCCGTCCATCCATCTATCCATCTGTTTGTCCCAACTTACAATAGTCACATTTTGAGTAGTGTCATTTTACCAGATCAAGTGTTTCTAACCTCACTTCCCCCACTGCATACAATAGAACATAATGAGCAATGGGTTTTGCTATAGAGTTGGGCACTTTTTGAAACAGCTACTGCTGCTATATAACAAATTATCCTAAAACTGAATGGTAAAGCTACAAACATCTATGATCTAGTTCCCATGGGCCAAGAATCCAGGCTTCGCCATGTCCTCTTCTGGGTGACTCACAAGGTAACAGCCAGGGTCTCCCACCAACCCACCTTGAGGAGCACCCACTTCCCAGCTCTATGATATTGTTATGAGCCAATTCAGCTGCTTATGGGCTGTAGGACTGAAGGTCCCAGTTCTTTGCTGACTGATGTGCCCAGAAGCTACTGTGGCTTTCCCGCCAAGCTGGAGTCAATGGAGACAGCCTGTGAGAAACTTAAAATGCCAGCAAGAAAGCGGTCAGAGTCTTTGAAACCAAATCCCAGAAGTGACTCCCATGACTGTAGTATCCTGATTAGAGCGATGCACCAAATGCAGCCATTTCTCAGGGGTGGGGAACCACAAGGTGAATCCCAGGACGGGACCCCACAGGCTGAGATAGCCATATTCCTGAGGTTAAATTCCAGTCCCACCACCTACCTACTGTGTGTCATTGGGCCATGGCGTCCCCCTCTGAGTCTTTCTGATCAGTGAGATGTGATCTCATACTATGTAGCATTCATTGGCAGTGTGGATGCAGTGTCCCTGCTCCTGCCTGTCATCGCATCTGTCCATCTGCTCCAGGCTCGCTGCTTCCTTAGCTTAGCTCACCAGGACCCGAGTCTGGCTTCTGTGGTTGGGGGGCTCATGTCTCACTCTCTTGCCACCTGTTCTGAGACTCTGAGCACAATGCAGATTGCAGGTGGGACTGGAGTACAGATGGGGTCCCCAGCCCTGTACTTCTCACCCGACTCCAATCCTGGCTCGAATTCCTGCCCTGCTCACCCCCACACACACACCCTTCACATTCAGGCTGGGAAAAGTCTTCCATCCCTCTGCCACATGTCTTCCCCTCTCTCCAAAGGTGGACAGCTGTGGACTCAGGGTCATGAACTTCTTGGCTAGGGCCCTGGTGAACTTGGTTCCTTGAACTTCTTCGCTTGGCACCAGACTCTGCCCATCTATCCTCTGCTGAGGAGGCTCTGAGCCTCACCCTAATATCCTGTCCTGATTCACATTCATTCTCACCCATAGCAGCACTTGGGGCTAGACAGTGGGACAGCCACTGCTGTCACCGCTCTCGTGGAGACTGACACCTAGCTGGCACCCCCTTCCCCCAGGAGCCCATTAGAAACCATAGGCTGTGTTCGGTTGACTTGTCTAAGTCATTTTAATATGTCAGCTAAACATGCTAAAAGGGGTTACTACTCCTATTCTACAGATAAAGAAACTGAGTCACAGGGAGGTTAAGTCACTTATCCAGCTTGTATAGCCTGTGTGGGGACCTGTGTTAGCCAGCGTGTTCTCAACCTAACAAGCAAATAGAAACTGGAGATGTAGCTCAGATGGTAGAATACTTGCCTGGGTTCATTCCCCAATACTGCATAAACCAGGCATGATGGTACACATCTATAGTTCTAGCACTTGGAAGGTGGAGGCAGGGGGATCAGGAGTTCAAGGTCATCCTTAGCTACACAGTGAATTTAAGGCCAGTCTGGGATACATGAGATCCTGTCTCAAGAAAAAAAATCCAGATCTTACCAGGTCAATCCTCTGCTCAAAGCCTTGCCATGGCTCCTTTACTTCTCCCAAACTAAAAGCCACCCTGGGCTACAGTTCATACCTGTAATGCCAACACCCTGGAGGCTGAGGCAGGAGGATCAGCCACAAGTTCAAGGTCAACTTTGGGTTCGTAATGAGTTCTAGGACAGTCTGTCTCAAAGAAACAACACTACCAAATGAAAAGTGCCCAAGTCCTCAGTGGCTCATGGGGTCCCTCACAGTCTCTGACCTCATTCCCTCTCTCAGCAGCCCCTGCCCCTCCAGGTCAACCATACATTCTGGCCTCAGGGCCTTTGCACATGCTGTCAAAGTGCTCTGCCAGGTGTGCTTTTCCTCCAAAGTGTCTCCCAGCTCACTGCTCACCTGAATAACACACCATTTCTCAGGGGAGCTTTCCCAGGCCTTCTCTCTGCCTCTCCACCAGAGCACATGCTACTGACATCTATGTATTTTAGACATGATGGGGTCGGTTATCTCCTCTCCTGGAACGAAAGCTCTAGGAAAATTTGTTTGTTACTGTGTCCCCCAGCTCTTATATCACAGTCCTCACTACTATCCCTGCAGCACGTGTTCTGTGAGGAGTGTCTCTGCCTGTGGCTGGACCGAGAGCGCACCTGCCCGCTCTGTCGCTCGGTTGCTGTGGATACCCTGCGCTGCTGGAAGGATGGGGCCACGTCGGCACACTTCCAGGTGTACTAAGCTGAACACCGAGGTGTCTAAGGAAATGTGTGAGGGCCAAGTGCTGCTGAGCCCAGCCCTATGAATGCCTGGAAAACAGCCTCCAGCACTTTGGTCCTGCCTTCCAGCACCTCCACTTGAAGCCCCCAGACCTCCATACCAATACCTTCCTCATTACCCTGGGATGCAGTACGTGCATCCTGTCCTGTTAGAAAGGGACCCCTTCTAAGGTTTGGCCTCCCTGCAGGTAAGTGATTATCCCCTCTAAGTCCAGAAATTGGTCATACCTGAAGTTCTCCCCTTGTTTAACCTGGTTCCAGCTGCTGGTACTAGATGCTTTACACTAGGTAGGGAAGCTCTCAGCACCCAGCCCAGGCCTGCAAATGAGAGCCACTGGGGAGATCTTCAAATGCAAACATGGCCCTGCCACTTACCTACAGGAATGTATAGCACCAGGAAGCCCAAGCATCCTGCTGGTGTGGCCTCCAAAACAGCCCTGGGATGAGGGTACTCTCATCCTCCCTTCCCTTTGACAGGGATGAAACAGGTGTGCAGCTTGGTGAGGTCACCTAGCTGGTAAAGGCAGATGAGACTCCCGCATTGGCTGGTGCTGATGCTGTGGGGATGGGAACCAGCAGAGCTGGCTTGTTAAAAACAGAGAGGTGGTTCTGACATCACTCCCTGGCCTAACATCAGTGACCAGGGCAGGCAGGCACACAGCATGTCAGAGGAGGACTGTGCTGAGTACACTGGCTGCTGAAGTCTAATTGTGATCAGAGCCATGAAAAGACTACTCTCAAGATTTCTCTTTTCCTGGGTCTTGCTGAGGATACTCAGTCCCGTTTGGGTACCTAGAAGCTTGGTCCAGAAGTGCATGGCATTGGGCCTCTGTCATTTCTTTTCTCCTTCTCATCCATCCTCTACCTCACTGATGTCTCAGGCCTGTGCACAGCTCTTGTGGACATGGCTGACTCCCAGGGGAGAGTGGGGGGTGGGAAGCTAAAGGGATAATCCCTGCTACAGATGGCATGCAGCACAGTAACAATCCTTCCCCTCCCTCTCTCTGGTGAGGTAATTAGCTCAGAGAAACAACAGTCTTTCCAGAGTCTTTGAAAAAAGTCCTTTATGTCTTTAACCAAACACCTGAGAAGGGACCACAGGGAACACTGGAAACGGAGACACCCAGATGCAGTCCACTTCTGTAGTCGCTAAGACAGGGCTGCTTCTCCCCCTGGGAAACTCCCTCCTTGAAAACCTGGAATGAGATAGTACAGGTGACCATACAGATGCCTCTGGAATCCTGCCTGCTTTACCCTGTCCCAATCTTGTTCCCTTATCCATCTTAGTACAACAGGCTGGCGCCAGCCACATCACAAAGAAAACAGTGTGTGGCTAGCATGCAAGCCCAGGGATATATTGGGGTGGGGGGCAGGACTTGCTGCCATCTCCCTCCCCTCAGTAGAATCAAGTCAGGTAACCCCCTGCATCAGCTCTACAGGATTCCTTCCTTTGCTTGGCCTTCCTGACTCGTTCCTGGTACCCAGCAAGACTCTCCTTCCAGGGCACCACTGCGTCCTTCAAGCTCCGTTACTATGGCAATGGTTGTGGTGTTAAACAATCCTACTTGCCTGGATAATCAAAGAGGAAGAGGGAGGAAAGGGCTGCTCTGTTCTCTCTGCCTTCAGGGAGGACCTACAAGAAGCAGTAGTACTTAACCATAACTGATTTTTATCAGAGATTGCTTTGCCCGAAGATGCTGTCATTATCGTGGAGAGATTGGGGCTGGGAAAACCTCACAGAAGTGTGGCGTGGGATGGAGCAGACAGATCGAGCTATCAGGAGTCAGATCTGGAACCTGATTCAAACTGCATGACTTTGAGAAGTCTCTGCAGCCATCAATGGGTGGCAAGACCTACTGCGTACTTTCTGGGACCAAGGAAATTAACAACAGAGCTGCACATATATATCATTTGGTAGAGCACTTGCTTAGCATGCATGAAACACTGGGTTTCATCACCAGCATTACATGAACTGGGCACAGGGGTGCACACCTTTAATGTCAGCACTTGGGAGATGAAAGCAGGAGGATCAGAAATTCAAGGTCACTCCTTGGCCACATACAAGCTCCAGGCCAGCCTGTGCTACATGAAACTCCTTTTCAAAAGGGAAACAAACAATGTAGGTTAATGATGGGTGCTCCAGTGGTTTCACCATCATGCTAGTCCCAATTTTTTTTCTAACATTTTTGTATATAATAATGATCCTCTAAAGAATGTCACAGCTGGGGGCTGCTCCTTGGGGGAGGAGAGATGATGCACTTCAAGAGTCTAGTTATTTGTTTCCTACCCTTTGGGGGAATGTCCAATAAGGAGTTTCTTCTGGATCAGAAGCCTTTGCTTCTGTCCTGGGGTGGGGTGGGGAGGGCAGTGGCTAAGGCAGTTTCATAAACACCAGGCTTTGTGAATTCCCCATCGTTTTCACAGAAGCAGCCAAATGTCCCTGGGAGAACAGCACCGTTCTCCTGTGTTGGCCTGAGTCCTTTGTAATCAGCAGGACGAGTGGAACATCTGTTTCAGGATCCTGTTCTCAGACTCAAGTTCTCCTCAGTCCTCAATACTCACGTATGAGAACTTGAGAAGAGTTAAGTGGGGGGAAGGGGAGCTGAAGAGGGAGCCAGTTAAGAGCACTGGCTGCTCTTCCAGAGGATCCAAATTTGCCTCCCAGCACCCAGGTTGGGCAGTTCACACTTGCCTGTAATCACCCAGCTCCAGGAGATCAGTGCCCTCTTCTGACCTCTGTGGGCACCTGCACAAATCAGGCACACACACATACACATATACATAACTTAAAAAATAAAGATAAATATTTTTTAATGTATATGGGACGAAGAAAGGCCTGCTTTGTACCTGAGTGTAACAGAGCCACCACCTTCAATGAGTAAGATGACACAGATGCGAAGCCTGGAGGACACCCCATTGCTGAGGAGGAAATGGGGTCTGGGGTCTGCAGTACTTCTGCTCCAGGGCAAATGGCTGCCTTTGATGTGTTTGACAACCTTCTGCCAGTAAACCTCCCCTGTTGATGTAACTTGTACTGACAGCTCATTCATGCTCTTGAAGCCAATTTTGAGTCTGATGAGTAGCACTGGCCCCATGCAGAGTCTGCTGAAGTGCTAGTGATGGGTAGGAGAGGTTCTCTCTGGAGATGCCAGGGAGGGAATAAAAGAAAGATGATAGGCTGCAGAGATGCTCAGTGGGCAAAGTACTTGCCACACAAGCATGAGAACCTGGGCTCATATCCCCAGAACCCACTAAAAAGCCGGGCATGGCGGGATGTCTGTGCAGGACAGGGGAGACAGGCACTTGCTGGCCAGACAACCTAGCCGATCAATGAACACCAGTTTCAGTGAGCAACACTGTCTCACCAAATAAAGTGGCAAACAAGAGAGGAAGACACATGATGTTGACCTCTGGCCTCCATGTGCACACACATGCACATATTAATACACACACACTCAAGCCAGGAGAGGAAAGGGCACTAGATTGTGGCTTCCGAGGAGGACCCCTCCAGCATCATCCAAGGTAGGGGGTTCAAGTGTAAGTTGCATCTGAGATTGTGCCACACTGTGACTTTTGTACTCATGACAACACATCATTGAGGCCTTGATTTTGAATTAACAGGGACCTCTGGGGATCTCCAGGTTGTGTGTTGCAGAGGCCCCATGTCTCAGAAGTGGCCCTTCAAGGCATCCAGGTGCCAGCAAAGCACACCCAACTGCAGGGTGGGGATATGGAACTGGTGGGGATCTGGAAGCGCTTCGTGGGGCATCTGCAGTGCTGATTCAAGGACTGGCCACCTGGGCACAGCTCAGCAGTAAAGCACCTGCCTAGAATTTTCCAGTGAAGGGCTAGGTTTGTGGCTCAGTGGGAGAATGCTTGACTAGTATACACAGGAATGGGTTTCATCCCGAGCACTGGAGGCGGCGGGGGGGGTGGTGGAAGGGAGAGCATTGCTGATTCACACTAGGGGTCACAGTTCATGTCTGTGATTCAACTAAGGGAGCAGGATCAGGAGTTCAAGGCCAACCTGGGCTACATCATGAGACCTATTTTCAAAAAGGGGGGGACCAGAGAGATGACTGAGCAGTTAAGAGCACTAGCTGCTCTTGCAGAGGACTTGGGTTTAGTTCCCAGCACCCACCTGGCAGCTCACAACCGTCTGTAGCTCCAGTCCTAGGGGATCCAATGCCCTTTTCTGACCTCTGCTGACTTTGCATGCACAGATGTACTTACATATAGACAAAACACTCATATACATAAAAAAATGTTTAACCAAAATTAATTAAAAACATAAATATAGGACTTTCATGGCTGCCAGACTAGGATGGATATCAAAGTGCAAATTATTAGCATTAGGTGACAATTTGCACCTCTAAGGGGCTTGCTGGCCACCTTGGCAAGCTCCAGGTCAGTGAAGAGACTTTCAAAAACAATGGAGACAGATCCTGAGGCTGACCTCTGGCCGCCACACACATGCGCGCGCACACACACATGTAGAGAGAGAGAGGCATCCAGATGGATGGATGGATAAATACAGACTGAAGAGATGGCTTAGTGGTTAAGAGCACCGGCTGCTCCTATAGAGGACCTGGATTCAGTTGCCAGCACCCACATGGCAGCTAACAAGTGTCTACAACCCCAGTTCCAGGGGATCGGATGTCCTCTTCTGTCCTCTGCTGGCACTGCATGACACAGGTGCACTTACATACAAAAAAAAAAAAAAAAAAGACTCATACACTTAAAATTTTTAATAAATAAATAAAATGGGGAGACGAGCATGTGGCCTTCCACTCCCAGGAGGGCTGAGACGTGCACAAGCCATGTCCAGGAATTCTCTGTCAGTGGTGCAAGTCATCCCACAGTCTTTGATGACCCACTCTCCAAGATGAATACACAAAGGCCTTGACTAGAAGTGCACATCAATTTTTTATTAAAATTGTTACAAATATGTACAAAGCAACCCCAGGTATGAAATTCCTCTTACAAAACAGCAGGAGCCAGCCGAGTCACAACCAGACAGAACATCCCCAAGTGACTGCCTCTCCACCAGACTCCAGATCCCTCATAGCCACCCCTGCCATGCACACAGGCTCCTTGGCTCCTTATAGTGCAACGACCTGCGGGTCCAGGGTCGGGGAGGAGACAGGAGAGAGGTAAGAAAAACTTCCATGATGTAGGAAGTAAGTTGGACAGGCCCTGTTTGCACATTAAATGCTCTTGCCCTGGACTTTATTGAAACTGGGCACACCACGGGAAGGAGATACATCCATTTAGTCCCCCTAATAACATCCAGCCTACTCTCAAGTGCCCCCAAATGAGGCATTCTTTCCAGTAGGCCTAAGTCAGATGCTCCCTACTGGACCAAAGATGTGTCCTTGCCTTTGATCTAAAAACCCCCTTCCCTTCAACCATCAATGCTTGCTTTCTTTTTTTTTTTTGGTCTTTTTGAGACAGGGTCTCCCTGTAGCGCTAGCTGTCCTGGAACTCACTATGTAGACCAGGCTGGCCTTGAACTCACAGAGATCTACCTGCCTCTGCCTCCTGAGTGCTGGGACTAAAGGTGTGCACCACCACGACCAGCCAATGCTTGCTTTTAAATTAGCAATGCTACAGGTCCATTTCTTGATCCAGTACAGCACAGCAGGCAGCTTGTGAGCTTGGGGGAGTGGGGTCCGACAAACAAGTCCAAACCTTGGCTCAGACACTTTGTCTCAGCCTCCGCATCTGTAAAATGGGAACAACAGACTACTGCCAAAGTGTTGGGAGGACTCTCACCAGGGAAGCATTGGAAAGCACCTCTGTGCTCAGCTGTGGTGCATGGTTATTGTACAGGGCAATTAGTCTTCCTGCTGAGATGTAGAGATAGCAAGCTTTTTAATTGCCTTCAGCTGATAGCGTGGCGTGCAATAAATACTACATAGCAGTCTGTCAGCAATGCTTGAAGTCACACGAGTGACCTGGCAGATCTGTTAAAAATTGTGAACCAGACTGAAAAGGGACATTTCACATCATCTGGTTCCCAGAAGGACTGTTGCTCTACAATAACTAAGTCAGTTTGTTCTGAGATGAAGGTCTACAGTCAACACGCTGCAGATGCTCAATACATGTGTTGAGTGACTTGATTAAAATGTTAAATATAAACTTTTGGCTAAAAGTTTCAAATGACACTGTGACATCAGCTTCTCTGATTTGTGGAGCTTCAGATCAGCTTTCTTGGGACTAGTGGGCCCCACTTAACTCTTCAGCCAACATCTGACCCCCCTGATCACCCCAGGTTGACTTCAGGAAATATCCAGAAAAGAAATTGGGAACAACACAGAAGCAAAACTGTGTTCCTATCACTGTAGCTTCTAACAGTTCATGGTGGGGATTTTCAAAGCCCACAGTGTAAGCCAGGTGTATGGGCCCACACCTGTAATCCCAGCACTCTAAAGTTGGAGGCAGGAAGATCACAAGTTTGGGTATTTCCTCGGCTATATAGTGAGTTTGAGGCCAACCCAGGTTCCATGGGACCCTGTGTCAAAAAAAAAAAAAAATCCACCAATAGCGACCCAGTGTCTCCCAAAGTTTCTTATGTAGGAGGCGGGTATACAAGAACTTCCCCCAGTTTCCCAGCAAGGGAGACTGTCAGAAACAGATAGAACCAGAAATACAGGAGACGTGAGGTGAGCGGTATAAATTGTAGAGTGCTCACAGCCTTGCTGTCCTGTGACAGCAGTTTCAGTCACCATTTCCAAAATAGAAACAAGGCCATCCAAAGAAGAGAAGCCGTCTCCAGTATGACAGCGAAGGAGGGGAGTGGGGCAGGAATTGCCTTAGGGCAAGCCCCCCCAGCCAGGACCATGGACAGCAGCCAGCGCCGCTACTGGGCTCCCCCCAAAGAAGTCTGGCTCAGACTCCATCAATGAACAAAAGAATGGGAAATGGAACCCCAAACTCAAAAAAAGCTCTGATTTGCTTGTGGGGGATGGGGTAGAGAAGCTTCTAGAAGGGAAATGGACCTAACGTGGAAGGCTGAAGTCTCATGGAGCTTCATTCCCTCTGGCGCCAGGACCCTCACCCTCTGAGAACAAGCACTCAGGTGCCATGCAGAGCCTTACCTCTTTATACAGCCAGCTACCTAGACCTAGGCAATGATCTCAGAGACTTCCCTAGGCTTTGCACAGACACAGACACACAGAGATAGACACACACACACTCGGAGACTCAGAGCTGTCTGCTGAAACCGATGAGGTCTTTTTAAAAATTTATTTCAAAGCTGCCCTCCCTCTCCCTCTTCACAGACTCTGCAGAAAAGCTAATCAGAATCGACGTTCCTTGGCAGCCAGGGGAAAGTGGGGGATAAAGACCAGATTTTGCCAACACTTCCACATTGTGAAAGTATTTGTTTTTAAAGCAATAACAACACCAACAAAAAGCCCATCCCACTATCTCATGCAGTCCAAGTAATGCCACAGGAGACAATGGAGGCAATAAATACACAGAGAGCATGCTTCAGTATTCCAATACAATGATCCATCAAGAAGTCAAAGCTCATATAAAAACAGTCATTTAAAAACAACTCCCTGTTCAAAATCGGGGCAGTTGAGAAGTGCACTCAAATGAACAGCGTGCAAGCCAAGGCCAGGATTCAATAAATGCAGTTTCTGTTACTACATGAAAGTATGTACAGAGGACTTGGCTGGAAAGTTCCATCTGGAGGTCATGGGTACCCAGTTCTCTCAGCAACGTGGCTTCATTGAAATGGAAGTAGCCTCAGGTACTGCCCCCTATGTTTGGAGTTTGAATCCTCCATAAGATAGCAGATGAGTCAGGGTCAAAAATAAAAGGCAGGGGCAGCAGTGGTGGGGGGAAGGAATTCTCTGCTCTCCCCTTTGCATTGGGTCTCCAGGGAGTCAGCACAATCCCTCTGTGACCTTGACAATATGCCTTAAAGAAGTGGAGAGCTATGAAAGGGACCCCACTGTAGTAATTCACCCTTGTCTTCAGAAACTCCATGCCCCATGAGGACTCTGTCTCCTGCTAGGGAAGGGACTAAATACAAGCAGACAGTCGTCAGGATCATTCTGGTACCCTCTCTGTGATCCAGGCTCAGGGAGGATGTCCTCTGCTGCTTGATGCAGCCCCAGCCTGCCAATCAAGCTCTTTCATTTCTTTGCTGAGTTTACCCCTTGTGATTAAGAAACTGAGGGCTTCAGGACTGAACACTTCTGGGTTGCATTTTTCCTTAGTACGCTACTTAGACAAATCTAAGGCATAGATTTTAAAGAGAAGAGTGAAAGAGGCCCAGCTGGCAGCTGACAGCAACACGGGGGTGGGGGTGCTCTAGGGCCTGGTCACTTTCAGCAAAGCCTGTTGGGGATCATCCTCCTTGCAGTCCTGTGCACCTTAACAATCACTGCTCCCCAGCAGACTGCCAGTCCCCATGACCCCAGGCACCAGGCAGGGACCTGTAAATCCAGCCAGGAAGAATGACTGCACAGGACAGCATTCCACACACTGGGATGCAGAAGTAGGAGGATCATGAGTAGAGGTCAGCCTTGGGCTCCACAGTAAGATCTTCTCTTAAAAGCTAAAAAGGAAAAAATAAAAACAGGAGGGAATGGCTTGCTGAGTCCATAGCTACCTCACCATCTCAGCCATGAGGACCACAGTGGGCGCAATGTTGCATCCACACAGATAGGTAATACCTGTTTCAGATGGATTTTTTTAATGAAAGCAAAAAAAAAAAAAAAGCTCTCCCTGAAGCACTGAGCCTTTGCAGCCAAGTCTATCCAGCACACAATTTTTTAAAATATATTTTTAGCCCTTCTAGAAACTTCTGAAAACAGTAGCTTATCCAGTGTGTGTTGGGGGGGGAGGGATAGGACATTTCATTAAATGGCCCACTCCCTCCTCCAACATCCCCTGTTTATAAATCACGCTCCATTAGAACGTGGCCATCTCTTGGCTCTTAATAAAATCTTAGCCCTAAATCCCCTCCAGGGATGGGGCGTTCACAGGCCAGTCTCCTGGAACACTGGGGGAGGAGCTTTCCACGTCCTCCTAAGCAGTCATTGACATCTAGACCCTCCCCTCCTCCATCCCAGGCCCCAGGGTAGGCTCTGAAGCCCCCCGGGTATCCCCCTCATCCAGAAAGAGACTCTCAAGTGGCGGCAATTTTGCCACTTGTCCCTTAAAAAAAGAACGTCGTCAAAAAGAGCAAAATAGAAATCTCTCTTCCCCTGGCCTTCTGGGTCTGAACAAGGCTCTGGCAGCACCAGGAAGAACATGCTTAGCACCAGGAAAAACTGAAGCAAAGCACCAGAAACACCAGATAGGGAGGAAAATAAAACAACTTCCTTTCTCTGGCTGTGGCTGTGAGATGTAGAGAACTGTCTAGACAGGGACAGAGACAGGCCAGGGCATGTCAAGAAACAGAGGTACCCCAGTCTGGCCCTACACAGTGGCCCCGTGTCCTCACTTTCTTTTTCCATCTTGCTTTTTGCTGTGTTCCCTCTACTCCATCCCAGCATCTATGCTGGGCATTTGGTCCATGCTGAAGCTAATCCCACCAGTCTTTGCAAATTTCCTACACACTCAGCAGCAGGCATCTCTCTCCTGGTGCCCCAGGCATGACAAAGTCTCAGAGTTCACATCGCAAGGTGCGGAAAGGGAAGGGACCACGTCCTCCACAGGCATGCACAGATATGGAATATTTGTATTTTCTCTCTTGTGTATATATAGAGCTCTATGTAAATAGTATTGGGATGTCTGTTTCCGCAATTGGACTTCCCCAGGGCTCCTTCAGTCCATGCTTCCATCAGCTCCAGCTGCCATCTCCAGTCTCCACTTCCTTCTCCAAGTGCTATCCACGGCCTTTCAAGCTCTGGGCTCCCCCTCAGGAAAACAGGAACCAGCTTTCTCCAAGGACACAGGGATTTGCCAGCCTGTAGAAATAAAGATTTGTGTTTCTGTCAGTGTAGACAGCTGCCAGGTGATATCAGTGCAGAGAGGGAGGGGAAGAGAGAGAGATGCTAAATGCTATGCTCTGGGGAAGAAAGGCTCCCCAAAGCCTGGCCTGGTGCTCTTCCTGCCCTCAGAGGCTCTGTCCACATGGCAGTGGCAGACTTCCTTCCCTGGGCAGAAATCTGCACACATACCACACACCTGCTTTTAGACCTCTGCATCAACATGGGTATCTTCTGTGATTCAAAAACAGAATTTGGGGCTGGGGGTGTGGTTCAGTTGGTAGAGTGCTTGCCTAGCATTAAGGGCCCTTAGATCAATCCCCAGCACAGGTCCTGAAAGAAAGTTGAGAATCTAAAGGTACACTCCTCTTTTCTTCTCCATTTAGGAACAGATCCTTCATCTATTCATCTCACGCCTCCATCTGTGCATAGTTGTGGGCAGTCTCCAGTTTCTTTCACTCATTTATTCATCCCCAAGCATCATACTACCATGTGCTACAGAACCACTGCTGTAATTCTTGCCCTTGAGAAGTTCAGGGGCCACCAGAGGCTGATGGGAAGACATTCATAACACCATCTCTCTTGAAGAGCAGTTGCAGTCTGGGAAAACATGGACTCTGGAATCCCAAGGGAAGCAGCACACGAGGGAGAGACAAAGTCACAGAAGACTCTTGAGAGAGGGAGGCGGGCACCTGCTGAGACTGGATTCCAGGGAACTAGCCAGGATCTTATCATCTTTGAAGCTCTCTGGGCTAGGGAGGGAAAAAAAAAAAACAGCACACACCCAGAAACAGTGAAAACACACTTCCACAAAAATTTGTACACAGTAACCTCAACCTGCTGCAATGTAGAAGCTTCTCTGGGAGCCAGAGAGATGGCTCAGCAGTTAAGAGCACACACACATACTGCTCTTACAAAGGACCCAGGTTGAGTTCCCAGCACCCACATCAGGTGGCTCAGAACCTGATGTAACTCCAACTCCAGGGGATCTAGCACCCTCATCTGATCCCTGAGGGCATTGCACTCATGTGGCATGCACACGTACACACACACACGTACACACACACACACACACACAATTTAAATTTTTTAAATAGGGAAATGGGAGGGTAGGGCAAAGGAGGGAGTATGGGAGGGATAACTACACTAAAGACCTTTAGGAAAAGCAGTATAGAAACCTACCACGATAGAAGCTTCTTTTTCAAAAAAAAAAATTATTTTTATTATTTTATGTGTATGAGTGTATTGCCTGCTTGTGTGTAAGTGTACCTGTGATGTTCAATGCCCACAGAAGTCAGGAGAAGGTGTTTGATCCCCCTGGAACTGGAGTTATGGACAGTGGTTAGTCACCGTCAAACCCAGGTCCTCTGCAAGAGCAATCAGTGCTCCTAACAGCTGAACCATCTCTCCAGCCCAGAAGCTTCTTAAAGTATAAACATATACATTATAAGAAGAGATTAAAAGGAGTTACCTTATAACAGGCTGACATTGCCCCTACTAGACACTATAGGCTTACAAAGTAAAATCCCAGTGCCAAAATGAACTCCCTCTTTTAAAGCTATTGGCCAGGCATCCCATAGACCCCCAAACAATACTAGCCATTTTCCCTGATCTTGTTTACCCACCAGAACTTCATAGTAAGACCCTATTACTGAAGATGGCTACAAACACTAACTGTAGAACAGACAAGGAGAAATCAAGCTGGTGCTGACTTCAAAGCCTCATCTCTACTGTCTAGCTTTCATAGTACTGGAAGGTGCTATGCAAGCTACTTGAAGAGGAAATTTATCAAAAACCTTACCTACATGTGAATCCTGTGAGCTACAACAACAGACCTGTAAGATATGTCTATTTGTGCAATTATGGCATGAATAGTCTAGGAGTAACCAACTACTTTCTAATTGGATTTAAAGTCCACTTCATAGAATGGAGTCCATACCTGACATTGAGATCAGGCCTAGGAGCCTGAGGCTAGACAGCCCACAGACTATTCTCCTAAACAGATAATAGTATTAAACTTATTTCTAATAACTTATTGTTATGCCCATAGATTAATGCACATCTCAACTCTCACCAGAGAAGATTTCTTATACAGATGGTGATGAACATGGAGAACCACAACTGGCCAATGTGCAGAGAATAAGGAGCTGCAGAGAGCTTATCCCTGAATAGGACAAATATGTTAAATTTCTGCCTCTGAAGGCTCAGGAATCGTTACAGAAGAAAGAACAGAAAAATTGTAAGAGCCAAAGGAGGTAGATGACCACAAGGAAACAAATTTTCCAGACAACTAGTCAGTTACTCATATGAACTCATAGCAATACTGACAGGATGGACAAGTCTCACATAAGCTCAAGTCAAAATCCCAGCATAGACGTGGGGAAGTGGGCAAGAAACCCCAACCCTATCTGAGGAACTACTGACAACTAATGGATGCTGGGAAGGAGAGATTCAGTCTCATTTAAGGGTGAGACTCTTAGGTTGAACAGGCTCCAGTGGATGAACCACACCGAAGGGCATTGGGAGACACAAGCCTGACTCTATAAGTGTGTGTTTGTGTGTGTGTGTGTGTACAGAAGTATGGTGGAGGTTTAGAAACAGGGGTACAGATATGGGAAGGGACCTGTCCTTAAAAAAAAAAAGTTTCTTTGATGAAGGCTAGACACAGCACTAATCAATAGGTATAAACATGAGTATTTAGATGGCAGTTTGGCAACGTGATTGTTTAGAAAAACAACAGTAGTAGGTTTCTCACCACCCCCCAGGGCCTAGGGCCTCCCCAGACAGGGGCTCCTGATCAGGTTACAGAGCCAGGCATGAGTTCCCTCCTGTGGAACAGGCCTCACATCCAGTAGTGAAGCAGTCGGTTATTCCCTTAACATTCATGCCACCATTGCACTAGAGGTGAAAGTGTTGGAAATAAGTGATGGTGGTGTGCTCAGCCCCAACAGAGCCAGCTGAACAACCCCCTCGAAGGCTCAGGGAACATCACAGAAGAGAAGGACAGAAAGAATATAAGAGCCAAGGATGAGGAAACGTGCAACTGTTTGGACATGACACGCTGTTAAACTCCTGACTCACTGCAAATGTGGTTATCTGAACAAGACCTGCACAAGATTGGGCTCATCAACATTTCATCATGGATGAGAGAAGGGCCCATGAGGCCTTACTGTTCCCAAGGGGCGATCAACTATGAATGCTTGGTGGAGGGGGTCATGTTCTTCAGTGGTGTGGCCACAGATAAACTGCCCTTGCTACACTGAAAAACGTCCCTCCCATGCTTGGGCAAGGATCTCTAAATTAAACTCAATAGTCCACATACAAAAGGAAGACATGAACGTAGGAGAGAGCTTGTTGAGAAGAGGGTGTCAGTGAGAGAGGGAGGGAGATGAGGGAGGGAACTGGCAGGGGTAAAACTGACTAAAATATGAAACTGTCAAGCAATTAAAGGGGGTGGGGGAGGTGTACACAGACATTTACCACACATGATTCAAAATCACCAAGTAGAAACATCCAAACGTGCATCAGCATGAATGGATAAACATGGATAAACATATCCATGCAATGAACTATTAGGTGGTCAGAAAAAGGAACAGTTTCTGCTCATTCTTACTACAAAATGAATGATTCCTGAAACCCTTATGCTAAGTGAAAGAAGCAAGGAGCAAAAGGAGAAAGATTGTAAGACTTCACTTATACAAAAGAGTCACCATAGATAGGTCTTTGGAGACAAAAGGCAGAAAGAATCATGGTCACTTAGGGCTGTGAGGAATGGGAAATGCTAAGGAGTACTTACTCATGGGCATGGTTTGTTTGTTTGTTTGTTTGTTTGTTTGTTTGGGCAAGGCCTAATTGTGTAGCCCAGGTTGGCCTAGAACTGTCAATTCTCCTACCTCAGCCTCCAGAATGCTGGGGTTTGAGATGTGTACCACCACACCTCATCAGTTTCTTTTAGGGAAACAAACTTGTTCTGGAATCAATGGTGGCAGGCTCTGTGAATGAGCTGTGGGTGGTAGGCTTGGACACCATGAGGCAGAGATTGTACAGTTACAAGCCATCAGAGGTGACACCAGCATTGCCACCTCACTCTAAGGCAGGCAGTATAAAAGGCACCTGTGAATAACACATTTACTGACTCGGGAGAGAATGTGGAGTCCAGTATTCTGGGTTGGAAAATCCCCAGATGTTGACTTGTAATGAGCTGCATCAACAGGTGTCGTAATATCTGCTTCCTGCTGGGTTTAGCCAATGGGAGAAAGAGATAGAAGTCAGACCCTGGCTATTTTCTCCTCAAGAGTCTTCCTGCTGGTTACAGACCAGCACAGCCTCTGCCAGGCAGCTAGTCCCCTTCCTGCTCCAGTCCTGTTCTGCTGAGTAGGGACAGCCCCCTCCATAGCCAGCCATATGGGGCTGCATCATCCTAAGCCCTGCTCACATCTCTCCTCTGATGACTCAGGCTGAGGCTAGCTTCTGCCTCTTCCCGGGTCACTGACAAATGCACATCTGACTGCTAAAGGAGGTGAGTCACAGACACGTGGTCCCCATGGTCTAGGCCACTGACAGTCACAAGCATCTGAAGCAGTGACTTCAAGCTGTGGACCTGCTCAAGTAGAAACAGAAAATCTCTGCGGCCACCCCATCCACCAACTCCCTCTTCACCCAGGAGGACATGGCGCTCCAGGATTCCTGCAATGCCCTGTGGCTTAAAAGAATGCAGAACTAGAGCCATCTGTCAATTCAGCTGATACACACACCTGACTTGGTTTATGAAAAAAAGCTTTGGTAACCCCTAACAACCTCACTTAGCTGGTTCCTAGCAACAAGTCTATGGGATGAAAGCCAGTGGAGCCCACCACATTAACAGGAGTAGTCGCTTATGCTGCTGGAAGCACAGGGACTCCTGTTGCACACATAGAATCCAAGCACTTAGGAGGAAGAGACAGGATGATGTTGAATTTGAGGCAGATCAACAAGACCTATGTAGTAACACCTCTCTCGCTCTCTCTCAAAAAAAGCATGCTTAAGAAGCATAAAAATGCCAGACGTGGTGGCGCATGCCTTTAACCCCAGCACTTGGGAGGCAGAGGCAGGCAGATCTCTGTGAGTTTGAGGCCAGCCTGGTCTACATAGTGAGTTCCAGGTCAGCTGGGGCTACAGGAAGACCCTGTCTCAAAAAGACCAAAAAAAAAAAGCATAAAAATTTGCTTCATGTTAAATAGTAGAGGTGAAAAACATTACAACTGAAATCTACCTGATGACTTTATATCCATACTCAGGTGTCAAGGATCCGAGTGTGACTAGTAATAATCAGATACATAGAGATTAGAGACACGTGTAAACATCTAAGCATTAGTAGAATTAAAAATGAGGGTTTTCTATATGAAACTATATTTTAAAATGAAATGGAGCTCTTTTTTAAAGATTAAAACCTCATTCAATTTTATGTCTTATAGGGTTTATACTGAGTTCAATATTGTATAATTGTATTGATTCAACTGTGAACCTAAAAAGTTACAGCCACTTTTGAAAGAGATTCATCTTTGCTCTGGAAATTGTTATTGAATATGTTAATGCTGTAATGAAGTGCTTCTTCTAAGCATGTGGTTATTAAATACATAATTTTAAAGGAAAGTTTTTAAATATTTTATTTATTACTTTTATTTTATGTGTGTGTATTGCCTGCATGTAGGTAAGTGCACCTGTGTTGTGCAATGCCGGAGGAGAACAGAAGAGACTGTCAGATCCCCTGGAACTGGAGTTACAGACATTTGTTAGCTGCCATGTGGGTGCTAGGATTCAAACCTGGGTCTTCTGCAAGAACAGTTAGTGTTCTTAACCACTGAGCCATCTCTCCAGCCCTAAATAAATAATTTTTTTAAAAAAGAAAAAGTTGAAAGTAAAAAAAAAAAAGCATGGGTACCAAAAGAAGTTATAGGAAGAGACTCTCTCTCTCTCTCTCTCTCTCTCTCTCTCTCTCTCTCCTCTCTTCTCCCTTTCTCTTGCTCTTTTGCTCTCTCTCATTCAGTATCCTTTATCTGTAATGTTAGAGATCAAAAGTGATTTGCACACCACACATGATGGCGCCTTTAATCCCAGCCCCCAGGAGACAGAGGCAGGTGGGCCTCTGTGAGATCAAGGCCAGCCTGGTCTACATAGTGAGTTTCAGGTGGGACCCTGTGATTTGGGTATCTGGAGAGATGGCCCAGTGGTTAAGAGCACTGGCTGCTCTTGTAGAAGACCCAGGTTCAGTTCCCAGCACCCACATGGCAGCTAACAACCCTCTGTAACTCCAGTTCCAGAGGATCCAATGCCCTCTTCTAGCCTGTGTAGTCACCAGGCATGCATGTGGTACAGATATATACCTGAAGGTAAATACTCTTACACATAAAATAAAAATAAATAAATATTTTTAAAGTGTTTGGGGGAGCTAGGGAGATTGGCTTAGCTGGTCAAGTGCTTGCCTGGAGTTCTGGGTAGTTTGGATGCCTAGAACCCATGTAAAAACCAGGTGAGCGAGTGTGGAGGCTTGCCTGTAATCCCAGTGCTTTTGAGGGAGATAAAGGATCCCCAGGGCAGGCTAACTAGCTATACTAGCTGGTTGATGAGCTCCGGGTTTAAGTGAGAGACCCTGCTTCAATATATAAGGTGGAGAGAGATCAAGGAAGACACCTGGTATCAACCTTCAGCCTCCACATACACACAGGGACAATCCCACACACACGTATGTGCACATATATGCAAACATACATATACACGTACCACACATACGTACACATAGCATGCATATATATACACACCATACATATACAAACACACCAACAAAAAAATGTTTTGGATTTCAGATTTTTTTCCAGAATTTGGAATATTTGCATATGCATAATGAGATATCTTGGAGATGGGATCCAAGTCCAAAAACAAAGTTCATTTTAGACAGTATCTTGAGTGGACCCATAGTTTGGTTGCCATCATCACATGCGGACAGTGTAGAATTGTCCACTTACAGCCTCTGTTAGTGCTTAAAAAGTTTTGGATTTTGGATTTCAAATTTTCAGATTGGGGATGCTCAATGCAGATTTACAGAGACCCAGAGAGATGGATGACAGGTAAGATCTAAACACGAGTATAAATTTGGCAAAGAGACAAGCTAGTGTAATACTTGACACTGTCTCTTTTGCCCAAAGCCTGCCGGCGTTAGAGCTAATTACACTGCCCCCTAGAAGGTTTTCTGTGCATTTGTCCACACTCTGTCTTTTTCTTTTCCTACCATTCTGTCTCTACAGCCCAGCACAATGGCCCGCCCATAGCAGGTATAAATTCAACTTCTGTGACTTGCCACAGGTCACGGAGCAAGCAGAATGGAGATGTCTGCTCCCAGCAGCTGCTGTGGTGAGGAGCCCCCCAGGGCCAGGGTTTGGAGGGAAAGCAACCTCAAAGACAGGAGATTGCTCTAGCCATGTTTCCCTTCAGCCTCCATCTGGGTTATTCATGGTGGAGGCTGAGGGAAGCTAAAGGGGCTAGAAAGCAGAAGGCTTTGGGGGTATAGGAGAAAGGATAAACCTTTCTGGAAACTTCTGGAAAAAAAGTTGCTTTCCTTGACCCAGCCCCCTCGCCACTACCAGTAACTATTTATCAACACAGTCAGTGAACAGTTACTGGTTCTCTAAAGTCTATGGAGGAACCCAAGAATCCATAACTCTACTGCTGCAAAGTTGTGGCAGGCTAGCCTTGAACATCAAGCCAAACAATTGATTTTCACAGGGGGTGGAGGGGTGTCAGGCGGCTAGCTCTGAGAAGTGGAAAGAAGCAGTCCAGCACAGAATTAAACCCAAGTAATTAGGCAGACTTTTCTTTTTTTGAGGTATGATCTTGCTGTGTTGCTCAGGCTAGCCCCAAACTCCTGGCTCAAGCAATCCTCCTACGGCAGCCTCCCAAGCAGCAGAGACCACCACTGTGTGCCACCATGCCCAACTTAGGTAAACCCTTCATAAAGCAGAGTGACTTATATAAGGATGATCATGCTCAGATATGGGACATATAATATGGACATGCTTTGACCCGACAATGTCACCTCTAAGAACTCCGCCTTTTGCTTGGAAAACTGTCCAAACAAAAATGTTCACTGCCAGTTTGTTTACACCATCATAAAATGGGAAAAGGTAAACATCCAGCAGGAGGTGACCAGTGAGTGAACTTCAGTTCATCCAAGCAAAGGAGCAGCATACAACTATTAAAAGGACGGCACCAACCTTTCCGTGTTCACAAGGGAAGATCTCAACGGCCTATTTTTAGTGGAGAAAAAAGCAGGTAACAAAACAGATGAATAGGATGAGCTCATGAACTTAAAATAGGAGCCACATGAGGGTGGGAGGGAGGCTTGCCAGGGAGGTCCTCACATCAGGAGTCAGGTACTGAAAAGTACTGAGCCCCCTAAAGCACTCAGGAGGAGCTGGGTTGGAGAACCACATAAAGGAGTCTTCCTGCCACGTGAGCATAGAGACTCAGCATTGCTAGAACTTCCCATGTTTTTCAAGGAAAACTGGAAATTCAGGCTTTTAGAGGTGAATGCCTGCTTTGTAAGTGTAGGAGGAAAAACTAAGTCAAGCAGGTCTCAAGGCTGCATTCAGTGGGAAGCCACTCACCTTCAAGCCTTTAGGCACTCAGATGCTCTGAGGGACAAATGGCTTTTAAGCATGGCTTGCCTAACCACAGGAGCTTTCTCCAGGCCTCGGTTTCCTTTTCTGTAAGATGAGAGAATTGGGGTGGATGGCTTCTAATGTCCTGTCCAGCTTTGGCTATTTCTAGAAGCTTGATCTCTTTTGGGGTCACAGATCTTTCGAGAACTGGTTCAAGTGATGGCTCCTCTCCCAGGTATGCAGAAGCCAAGGACTGGGATGGGCCAGGTTTACTGTGCCTTCCCAGGGATTCCCTGACTCCCCACATTCATTCCTTCATTCATGCATTCAGCATGTGAGTCTGTGTCAGGCACCGTGTGAATGCAGGGATACACTGAGGAACAAATGCCCATGGTCACTTGCTCCCTTATGAGGAGGTGAGGGCCAAACTGAGTGCACAATCCATGGAGCACCTTGCCTCCACCTCAGCCCAGTGACTTCAGCAGGCCGTGGCTGAGTCATAGGAGTGGGCAGGGTTAGCAACTGCTTTAAATCAGAGGCCCAGAAAAGCCTCTAGAACTCCTCCCCACACTGTGAATATAGATCCATGGCCTACCTTCACCCCAAAGGAGAGTGATGCATACCCTGCAGCTACTACCCACCAAGGCACATCTGTGACAGGACAGCTTCAGTTTCAGCATATCTCCTCAACACCAGGAGCTCTTTGCTCAGTTACAGACATAGGCAGGACCAGCTCTCACATCACTTCCACATAGAGAGGGCTGATGCCAGGCCAGGCCCTTGATAGGCAAGGCTCTCATATGCAGGTGCCATTTCAATTTCCAGTTTACAGAGGAGGAACCTGGGGCTGGGAAGATGAAGAGACAGGTCTCTCCTAAGATCACATGACTGATAAGTGGCTGGTGGGGGTGGGGTGGGAAGTGGGGGGGTGGCTTTACCTGAAGTCAGCTTGACCCCAAGATTCACGTCACCCTGTTTCTCTGCCTCAGAGCAAAATATTAGTGACTAAGAATATGCTAGTGATGTAGTTAGAATTGACAAGTCCTGTGATCTGCCAATAGGCTGCATTTTATTTTTAATTATTTATTTGTATGTGTGTGCACATGTGTTTGTGTGTGTCTTTCTGTGTATATATGTATTCATGTACACATGTACTTGTGGAGGCTAAATGTCAACATCAGGTATCTTCTTCAATTGCACTCCATTTTATTGTTTTTATTTATTATTTTTATGTGAATGAGTGTGTTGCCTGCGTGCATGTAAGTGCACCCATGTCATGCAATGCCTACAGAGGCCAGAGAGGGCATTGGCTCCCCTGGAACTGGAGATACAAACAGTTGTTAGTTGCCATGTGGGTGCTGCAAATCCAACCCAGGTCCTTTGCAAGAGCATCCAGTGCTCTTGACTGCTGAGCCGTCTGTCCAGCCCTCCCATCCTTTTTTGCGGGGGGAGACAAGATCTTACACTGAACCTGCCTTGGGCTCACAAATTCAGCTAGGCTGGCTAGTGAGCTCTAAGTATCTACTTGTTTCTGCCTCCCAGCTCTGAGATTACAAAAGTTTGCCTCATGGCTGACTTTTTTTTTTTTTTTTTTTTTTTTTTTTTTTTTTTTTTTTGTCTTTTTGAGACAGAGTCTCCTTGTAGCCCCAGGCTGTCCTGGAACTCACTATGTAGACCAGGCTGGCCTTGAACTCACAAAGATCCGCCTGTGTCTGCCTCTCAAGTGCTGGGATTAAAGGCATGCGCCACCACATTCGGCCCATGGCTAACTTTTTACATGGATGCTGGAGATCCGAACTTAGGTTCTCATGCTTGGCGTGGCAAGCACTTTACCAACTGAGCTATCTCTCCAGCCCTTATAGATTGTATTTTAAATCTGGGCATCTTTGAAGATGATGGTTCTTCTAGAATACAACTCATTGGCCCCAGTATTGTCCCCACTGTCAAAAAACTTTCCACCAAAAGCCATTCTACCAATGTATTAGCCCCCTACATGGATCAAGCCTCAAGCTTCACATCCAAGACTCCCCTATAGAAATGATTCCTGGTCCTGGGGAACAGGTAGACTGGAAACGTTTCCAAAGCTGTAGACACATTGATGAGACTAGGAATCATCAGCATTCCCTTGCCAGCTAGAAATGTGGACCAAAAAGGACATTCCAAAGACAGGCAATACAGATTCAGCTAAGGATGGGAACTGCCAGCTCCAGAGCCAAGTTGACAGGCACGTGGTGTACCCAAGCCAGTGAAGGGACTGACTGGGACAGGGAAGAGAATGGTAGTGTCTGTGCAGAGGGCTCTGTGAATCTTACCACAATTTTATATTCTCTGGATAATCTTGGTAATAAATGAATGCGCACATGTACTTCAATATCAAAGTTCCACTTGTGGACACTGGTGGGGGTTTTTTAATGTGTATAAGTGTTTGCCTGCATGCATGTATGTGCATCACATGCCTGCAGTGCCCACAAAGGCCAAATGAGGGTGTAGATCACCCAGAACTGGAGTTAGAGGTTGTGAGCTGCTGTGTGGTACTGGGAATTGAACTTGGGTCCTCTGCAAGAGTTGAAAGTGCTCCTGACTACTGACCCATTTCTCTAGCCCTACTTATAGACATTTATTAGACAAGCATCAGTAGGATGTACAAGAGGGAATCACAAGGGTGTTCTTCATCCTGCTGAAAACAATTGAGAGAGCCAACAACAGTGGGACAAATAAATGCACCAAATAATACAGTACCAAAAAAATATTCTAAGGCTGGACCAATGAGAGGGTTCAGTGGGTAAAGGCACTTGCTATGAAGCCTGAGGACTTAAGTTCAATCCCTAAGACCCACATGGTAAAAGAGACTCCTGCAAGTTGTCTTCTGACCTCCACATGTGCACTGTGGCACTCATGTGCGTGCGTGCGCGCACACACACACACACACACACACACACACACGCACACACAGAATAAATAAATACAATGTAATTATTAAATAGATAATAAAATACTGTAAGGATGGAGAAATATGTGTGTTAACATCAGTCCTCCATATTTGCATCTTCCCCATCACTGGCTCATCCACGAGTAGATTGAAAATATCCAGAAAAATAATAATAAATTACATCTGCACTGAACATGGACAGACTTTTTGTCATTTTCTCAGCATGGACATTAATTGTATTAGGAATTCTTAAGTAACCTCCTGATGAGTCAGGTGTGGTGGCACATGTCTTTAATCCCAGCACTCAGGAGGTAGAGGCAGGTGGATCTCTGTGAGTTCGAGGCCAGCCTGATCTACTTAAAGAGTTCCAGGTCAGCCAGGGTTGCACAGTAAGACCTTTCTCAAGAAAACAAAACAAACACAAGCTTGACCATGATTTAAAATGGAGGGATCTCTAGGCTGTGTGTGAATACTATACTATTTTATTTAAGGGCCTTCAGCATCCCTATATTGTGTGTTGATATCTCTAAGACCCAGGAACAGCCACTTGCAGATATTGAAGGATGTTTATATATGACAGGGTTGAGGTGTAACTCAGCTGATAGACCATTTGCCTAGCATGCACAAAATTCTGGGTTTCATCCCTAGCATCACATAAAATGGAAGTGCCGATGCACACCTGTAAGCCCAGTACTTGGGAGGTAGAGGCTGGAGGATCAGAAGTTCAAGGTCATCCTTGGCTACATATCGAGTTTGAGGCTACTTAAGACCCTGTCTCCACAAAAAAAATGAATTTACAGATAATATACAATGAGGCATATTGGTTAAAGTACCCACATGTGCATTTTTAAAAATGAAAACACAGTAAAATGCTAACAATGGGCAGTGAGGCAAAACCAGTCAGCCATAATTTTCTTTTTGAAAAAAATCTGAATATATATCTCAATTCAAAGAGTTGTAAGTCAGCAAGAAGTATAGCTCACAGATATTCGCCCCACAGCACCATAATTTTTTTAAAAGCTGTAAGTGCACAGACACTTATTTATTGATATGACACTGTTTCTCCAAAGGTGGTTTGGGGGGCTGGGGCTGTAAGTCAGTTGGTAGAGTGCCTACCGAACATGCACAAAGCCTGGGTTCTAGCCCCAGTACTGCATAAAACAGGTGTGGTGTTATATGGCTGTATTCCCAGCATTTCAGAAGTAGAGGCAAGAGGATCAGGAGTTTGAGGCCATCCAGGCCTAGATGAGACCTTGCCTCAAAAACAAAACCAAAAAAATTAAAAAGAAAAAACCAAAAACATAGTAGTAGTATTTTTGGGGTGCTGGGAACTGAACCCAAGGACTTGCACAGGCCAAACACATATGTTTCACAAAGCTACAGCCCCAGCCCAAGATGTTACAAAATCAAAAGGTGCAGTGCTGCCTATGGGAAGCTGCCTTATATTTTCCTGTCATCCAGGAGATGCCATTTCAAAAACACAAAATAAGGCCTCTATCTTACTAACATAAACCAGTCACTGCTCAGAGGCAGAATCCAGAAAGTGCAGGTGAACAGATTTCTTTGTGGTTTTGGTAACTTACCAGCTTCTGTTTAGGGGATTTGCAGGTTTTTAGGGAGCATCTCCCAACATTGGGGCTCCCTCTGAATGGGCTGCAGAAGCAAGATAAGGGCCCCACAGTTATCAGCCAATTGGAAGAGGGCACACCATAGAGTGTGCCATTTCACCCTGGAAACTCCCAGCCAGGGTGAAATTCAGTCCAATGGAAAGGCTCTCTGGCTTTCTGGCAGGAATGCAATCTTGTACTGCTGAGACCCTCTGCTCAGAAATGAGTCTCCTTTCTTGGGCTGCAAGACTACAGTTTTCTTCTAGTCATAATTTTTCAAATGAGCTTGCAAAAAAAATTTTGTAATCACAGAAAAATTTTAAAGGAATATTACATAGTTTCCCAAAGCAATTAGATGGCATCCATGGAGCAAAGGATCATGGGAGCAAGGCTCTGCGAGGCAGCTGTCGGGGGAAGCCAATTTTCTCTGCACAGGTGCTTTCTATAAGCCTGGTATGCTAATCAAAGAAACTTGAGGAATGAAGGGTTTGTTTTGTCTCCAGATTTAAGAAAGGACACAGTCTGTCATGGTGGGCACAAGGCAGCTGCTCACATTGCTCTGCAGTCAGCAGACATGATGTACAGGGGTGGGGTTGATCTATCAAATCTCAAGGCCCACCCCGCAGTGACCCACTTCCTGCTGCAAGGCTCCATCTCCTACAGGTTCCATGACCTTCCAAATCAACACCACCAGCTGGGAACTAGGTGTTCAAATACATGAGCTAATGGGACATTTTATGTTCAAACAACAACATCCAACAGTAATCAAAAGATGCATCATCTTATTTATGGTATAAAACACAACTCTAACCTACCAGGAGGTGCACCAGTTCATAGCAGGAAGGAGAGAGAGCCAGTGGCTGTGCTACACAGTGGAAGTTCTTAGGTGACTGAAATCCAACCACCTATCACAATGCCCCTCTCTGGTGTCCCTGACACTGAGGGTAAAGCATCAGTGAGCTGTCTCAGGGTCAAGAGCTCTCTAACCTTGGCAAGAGACAAACTGGTAGCTTCTACAGAGAGGGCAGGGCAAGCCCAGAACGAGGGTCTCTCATCTCTGAATGAGGCAGGCAGAGGCTGGGCTTCCTTATCAGTGTCCCTGCACCTTGGTACCCAACTCGGCCACCAAGCTGTATTGCTTACTTTTCTGTTCCTTGATACACTGTGAAAAGTCTAATCAAAGCCACTGGACAGGCTATCTCTTGTCCCACAGCCTTTCTTCCAGGTGGTTGTGTTTTTTGGCTCCTTGTCATTGAAGTCCACTGGTCCCATGGTGGCCTTCCTAAACCCTACAGCAGGCATCACCTTCAACTGTTCCCTCCAGAGCCCTCAGCACTGTCTGGAGTGATCTATATGTTCCCCACATAATCCAAAGGTGGCTGCTGCAGGGTCTGCCATCCCACCTGCAGCTCCAGCAACTCCCCATTCCTCACAGGCTGGAGTCTAATGTACTTTCTTTGAACCTGGGGTTTGGGCATGCTTCTAACTAAAGTGATTCTCAAGGCTAAATCAGAAAACCAAAGCAGTTCCCACCTGGGTCCCTCTCACTTCTCCTAAGGGCACCAAGTCACCATGTTAGGACTCTATCCTGAGTTGCCATGTTTATAAGGAAGCCCAACCTATAAGAAGAGGCTCTGATTGACAGCTCCAGCTCTTGCCCAACCTCAATAGCCAGGCATAAAAATGAAGCTTTCCCCCCAGCCCAGCCCAGCCACTCTGTAGCAGGGATAGTTCATCCCCAGCTAGGCTTCAACCAGATTCCCAACCCACAGCATGCATAAATATGTGAAGGACTAGGAGCTAGCCATATTTTTGGATAGGCAGATAGGGAAAAGGCCACTGATAAATAATAAAGATGGCATACTTCTGTCTTCATGGTCTAAAACAAAGACCTGGGGCTCCCCCTCTAGTCAGGAGGGTTCTCTCTTCAACCAGCTAGCTCAAACCAGACCAGATAAGACCAAGGCCACACCTGGATGCCCCATCATTTGAAGCTATAATATAAGCCTCTTCCTTTTTAAAATTTTAAAAATTAATTTTAATTTTTTAATATTTTATTATTTTTTATTTTATGTGTATGAGTATATTGCACCCATGTAGTGCAGTGCTCATGGAGATCAGAAGAAGGCATTGGGTCCCCTAGAATTGGAGTTACAGACAGTTGTTAGATGCCATGTGGGTGCTAGGAATCAAACCCAGGCCCTCTGCTAGAGCAACCAGTGCTCTTAACCTCTGAGCCATCTCTCCAGCCCCAATTTATTTTAATTTTATGTGTACAAATATATTGCCTGTGTGTATGTAAGTGTACCCGTGTTGTGCAATGCCCTTGGAGAATAGACGACGATGTCAAAGTCCCTAGAACTGGAGCTACAGAGAATTGCTAGCCACCATGTGGGTGCTGAGATCCTAACTCCAGTCTTCTGCAAGAGCAGCCAGGGTTCTTAACCGCTGAGCCATATCTCCAACCCCTCAGCCTCTTCATTTAAGCTGACCAATCCAAAATTAGGGGGAGGAAACCCTCTAAAACGCTTAAAAGCATAGGCTCTCCCCAGTGGGTTGGATTTAGGGTTCTGAGTTGCCTCTTCATTTGTGGAGAGCTTTCTCTGTGTGAATGTATGGATGTATTTGAATCTTCGTCTTCCAGTAAAAGACTATTTGATTGCCACTCTCTGCTGCTGTGAGAATTTTTCCCCCACCTTTTAATTCTTTTTTTTTCAGTTTTGATAGTTTTCATTTCTTTTTTCTGTTTTTATTATAGGCTTATATAACTATTACAATGCCATGTTCACTAGAAATATTGATAATGTCAGGAAAAAAGAATTTGACCCTTAGATGGTAATCATCCTTAAACTCATGCTGGTAAATAAGTTTTGGAGTGATTCATCACAGGGCAGTAGTAACCAGATAAGCCCTGTTCACAATTGCCTGTCTCTTCTTTCTAAAACAGAGGTTCCAGGGGTTGCTCACCACACACACACACACACACACACACACACACACACACACACACATAACACACACACATACACACACTTAAATAAAGAAATCAAAG